>NC_135820.1:74028265-74372640 GCF_964213995.1 Mustelus asterias | reverse complement strand
AAAACCAATCCATACACAAAACTTTTTCCGGTCAGTCCTAATGAGGTGTTTCCCTCACTGCCTTATCCACTCCACTATCCTTGACAGAACCTCGTGCCCTCATGTTCCTGCCTCGCATTAAGTTGATCTTTCTCTGCACCCTAGCTATGACTAACACTACATTCTGCACCCTCTCCTTTCCTTCTCTATGAACGGTACGCTTTGTCTGTATAGCGCGCAAGAAACAATACTTTTCACTGTATGCTAATACATGTGACAATAATAAATCAAATCAAATCAAAAGCATTATGGAATTATATTCTTGAATTGCTTTGTCTCACTGCCTTTCTCGTGACATCTTTTTTATTCTTTCATGGGGTGTGGGTGTCACTGGCTGGACCAACATTATATTGTCCATCCCTAGTTGCTCTTCAGAAGGTGGTGGCGAGCTGCCTTTCCTGAACCACTCCAGTGCATGTGGTGTAGGTACACCCACCGTGCTGTTAGGGAGGGAGCTCCAGAATTTTGGCCCAGTGAAGGAACAGTGATATATTTCCAAGTCAGAATGGTGAGTGACTTGGGTGGAACCCTCCAGATGGTGGTATTCCCAGGTATGTAGGGGCGGCACGGTGGCACAGTGGTTAGCACTGCTGCCTCACAGTGCCAGGAACCTGGCTTCGATTTCTGATAGTGTGAAGTTTGCACATTCTATCCCGTGTCTGCGTGGGTTTAGTCCGGGTGCTCCAATTTCCTCCGACAGTCCAAAGATGTGCGGGTTAGGTGGATTGGCCGTGCTAAATTGCTGCTTAGTGTCAGGGGGGTCTAGCTAGGGTAAATGCGCGGGGTTGTGGGGAAAGGGCCTGTGTGGGACTGTGGTCGGTGCAGACTCGATGGGCCAAATGGCCTCCTTCTGCACTGTAGGATTCTATGTAGTGCTCTCGTCCTTCTAGCTGGTTTTGGCTGTGGATTTGCACGGTGTTTTGTCGGGAACGTTAGTGAGTTCCTGCAGTATATCTTGTAGATGGTACACACTGCTGCCACTGTGTGTCAGTGATGGAGGGAGTAAATGTTTGTGGATGGGGTGCCACTCAAAGAGGCCGATTTACCCTGGATGGTGTCAAGCCTTCTGAGTGTGGTTGGAGCTGCACTCACCCAGGCAAGTGGAGAGTTTTCCATTACACTCCTGACTCGTGCCTTGTAGATGGTGGACAGGCTTTGGGAATTCAGGAGGTGAGTTACCCATTGCAGTATTCCTAGCCTCTGACCTGCTCTGGTAGCCACTGTATCTATATGGCTAGTCCAGGTCAGATTCTGATCAATGGCAATCTAAAGGATGTTGATTGTGATGATTCAGCAATGTAATTTCATTGAATGTCAAGAGGGCGGTGGTTATATTCCCTGTTGTTGGAGACAGTCTTTGCCTGACACTTGTGTGGCGTGAATGTTACTTGCCAGTTGTCAACCCAAGCCTGGATATTGTCCAGGTCTTGCTGCATTTGGACATGGACTGCTTCAGTATATGAGGTCATTGATGAAGCAGCTGAAGATGGTTGGGCCCAGGACACGAACCCTGAGGAACTCCTGCAGTGATGTCCTCGAGCTGAGGTGATTGACTTTCAACAGCCACAAACCATCTTCCTTTGTGCCAGGTGTGACTCCGACCAGCGGAGGATTTTCCCCCAGATTCCCATTGACTCCAGTTTTTCTAAGGCTTCTTGGTTCCATACTTGGTTAAATGCTGCCATGATGTCAAGGGCAGTCACTCTCAGCTCACCTCTGGAGTTCAGCTCTTTTGTCCATGTTTGAACCAAGGCTGTAATGAGGTCAGGAGCTGAGTGCCCTTGACAGAATCCAAATTGTCAGTGAGGCAGGTTACTGCTGAGTAAGTGCTGCTAAATAGCACTGTTGATGACCCCTTCCATCACTTTGCTGATGATTGAGGACTGGCTGTCAGTTAGACCTCAGCTGGAATATTGTCTATAGTTCTGGGTGCCGCACTATAGGAAGGATGTGAACACATTGGAGAGAGTGCAGAAGAGGCTTACAAGAATAAATGATGACCATGAAACTGGTTCACTCATGTCCTTCAGGAGAGGAAATCCACCATCCTTACCCCGTCTGGCCTACATATGACTCCAGATCCATAGCAATGTGGTTGATTCCTACAATGCAACAAATGCTGGCCCAGCCAGTGATGCCCACATCCCCATAAAGAATAAAATCAAGAATTATTCAGATACTGAAATACTTTGGAAACGTACTCAGACAGATAGCACAGGGTGTGTCACTAGTTGTGCAAGAGATACCTTGCTGTTGTAGGATCACATAAGTTTAGGGGCGGCACGGTAGCACAGTGGTTAGCACTGCTGCTTCACAGCCCCAGGGTCCCGGGTTCGATTCCCGGCTCGGGTCACTGTCTGTGTGGAGTTTGCACATTCTCCTCGTGTCTGCGTGGGTTTACTCCGGGTGCTCCGGTTTCCTCCCACAGTCCAAAGATGTGCAGGTTAGGTTGATTGGCCAGGTTAAAAATTGCCCCTTAGAGTCCTGGGATGCGTAGGTTAGAGGGATTAGTGGGTAAATATGTGGGGGTAGGGCCTGGGTGGGATTGTGGTCGGTGCAGACTCGATGGGCCGAATGGCCTCCTTCTGCGCTGTATGATTTCTATGATCTATTCTAATAGTTCCAGGAATGAGAAACTGCAGTAATGAGGATAGATCGGAGAGGTTGGGACTGTTCTCCTTGGTTAAGAGGAGATTTGATAGAGAGGCTCAAAATCATGAGGGACTTGGACAGAGTAGACAGGGAGATCTGTTCCCATTCATAAACAGATCGAGAATGAGAGGGCACAGATTAGAATTGAATTACGAAAGAAGCAAATGTGAAGAAAAACATTTTCACACAGCGAGTGGTTGAGGTCTGGAATGCACTGCCTGGAAGTGTGGTGGTGGAGGCAGGTTCAATCGAGGTATTCAAGAGGGTGTTAGATGATTATTTGAATAGAAACAATGTGCAGGGGGACAGGGAAATGGCACCAAGTCATGATGCTCATTCAGAGACATGATGGGCTGAATGGCCTTCTTCTACACCTTACCGATTCTGTGATTGGGTTGGATTTGTCCTGTTCCTTGTGTACAGGACATACCTAAACAACATTGCCACATTGCCGGGTAGATGCTAGTGTTCTAGCTACACTGGGGGGCCTAGCAGGTTCTGGAGCACAAGTCTTCAGTACTGTTGCCGGAATATTGTCAGGGCCCAAAGCTTTAGCAGCATCCAGTGCCTTCAACTGTTTCTTAATATCACGTGGAGTGGGCTGAATTGGCTGAAGATTGACATGTGATGTTGGGGACCTTTGGAGGAGGCCGAAATGTACCACTCAGCACCTCTGGCTGAAGGTTGCTGCAAATGCTTCAGCGTTATCTTTTGCACTGACGTACTGGGCTGCTCAATATTTGTGGAGCCTTCTCCTCCAGTGAGTTGTTTAATTATCCACAACCATTCACAACTGGATATGATAGGACTGCAGAGCTGAGATCTGATGCATTGGTTGTCAGGTCGCTTAGCTCTGTCTATTATTCGCTGCTAATGCTGTTTGCCACACAGGTAGTCCTGTGTTGTAGCTTCACCAGGTTGACACCTCACCTTTAAGTATGCCTGGTGTTGCTCCTGGAATGCCCTCCTACACTCACCATTGAACCAGGATTGATCCCTTGGCTTGGTGGTAATGGTAGAGTGGGGGATATGTCGGGTCATGTGGTTGAGTACAATTCTGTTGCTGCAAATGGTCCTCAGTGTCTCATGTTTCCCAGTCTCGAGTTGCTAGATCTGTTCAAAATCCATCCCATTGAGCACAATGGTAGTGCCAGACATCACAATACAGTCCTGTCTCCACATTGAGATTGGGAACCCTCAACATACCAGAAGAGTGTTTCACCAAGCCATTGACTGCTGAACACATCCGGACGGGACGGCACAGTAGCACAGTGGTTAGCACTGCTGCCTCACAGCGCCAAGAACCTGGGTACAATTCCGGCCTCAGGTGACTGTGTGGAGTTTGCACATTCTCCCCGTGTCTGCATGGGTTTCCTCCGGGCGCTCCGGTTTCCTCCCACAGCCCAAAGATGTGCGGGTTACGTTGATTGGCCATGCTAAATTAAGCCTTAGTGTGGAGGATTAGGAGGATTACTGGGATAGGGCCTGGGTGAGACTGTTGTTGGTGCAGACTCGATGGCCCAAATGGCCTCATTCTGCACCATAGATTCTATGATTCTATGAAATTACAAAGAAATCTTGGATGTCCTCCTAGTGAATATCATCTTGACGTAGATGAGAGTAGAAGTTCCAGCTGCCCTTGATCCAGCCTGAAAGACAAGATAGAAGAGTTCAAAAAGAATGGGACTAATTAAGTAAGTGACAACTCCTACAGTTGGATTAGCAGCATCGTAGCAATGTGAAATAAAACTGGAAAGCTAAGAGGACCTTAATAATGTTTTGAAGAGATGTTGATACCTTATGCCAACTATTCTGCCAAAGATTCTGCCACAACTTGCAAAGTTGTAGAGTATATGCCCCTGTCTACATCAATGGGGACAAAATAGAAATGGTCGAGAGCTTCAAGGTTCTAGGTGTCCAGATCACCAACAACCTGTCCTGGTCCCCCCACGCCGACACTACAGTTAAAAAAGTCCACCAATGCCTCTACTTTCTCAGAAGACTAAGGAAATTAGACATGTCAGCCACGACTCTCACCAACTTTTACAGATGCACCATCGGAAGCATTCTTTCTGGTTGTATCACAGCTTGGTATGGCTCCTGCTCTGCCCAAGACCGCAGGAAACTACAAAGGGTTGTGAGCATAGCCCATTCCATCACGCAAACCAGCCTCCCATCCATTGACTCTGTCTACACTTCCCGGAATGTAAAAGAGGAGGTGGCTGAGGGGAGACTTAATAGAGGTTTATAAAATGATGAAGGGGATAGATAGAGTGAACGTTCAAAGACTATTTCCTCGGGTGGATGGAGCTATTACAAGGGGACATAACTATAGGGTTCGTGGTGGGAGATACAGGAAGGATATCAGAGGTAGGTTCTTTACGCAAAGAGTGGTTGGGGTGTGGAATGGACTGCCTGCAGTGATAGTGGAGTCAGACACTTTAGGAACATTTAAGCGGTTATTGGATAGGCACATGGAGCACACCAGGATGATAGGGAGTGGGATAGCTTGATCTTGGTTTCAGATAAAGCTCGGCACAACATCGTGGGCCGGAGGGCCTGTTCTGTGCTGTACTGTTCTATGTTCTATGTAATGCGCGCAGTTTACGGAACAAGGTAAATAAGCTTGTTGCGCACATTGAAATTGGCTGGTACGATGTTGTGGGCATCACAGAGACATGGCTGCAAGGGGATCAGGGCTGGGATCTAAATATCCACGGATATCTGTCCTATTGGAAGGACAGGCAGATGGCAAAGGGGGCGGGGTTGCATTGTTAGTCAGGAATGAAGTTAAACCGATTGCAAGAAGTGATATAGGATCAGAAGGCATAGAATCTCTGTGGGTAGAGTTGAGGAATCGCAAAGATAAAAAGACCCTGATGGGAGTGTTGTGCAGTAGTCAGGATGTGGGGCAGAAAATAAATCAGGAGATAGAAAAGGCAAATAAAAAGGCAATATTACAATAATGATGGGGGACTTCAATATGCAGGTGGACTGGGAAAATCAGATAGGTAGTGGATCCCAACAGAAGGAATTTGTGGAATGTCTAAGAGATGGTTTTTTGGAGCAGCTTGTGAGAGAGCCTACTGGGGAACAGGCCAATTTGGATTTGGTGATGTGTAATGAGGTAGACCTGATAAGGAAACTTAAGGTGAAGGAACCCTTTGGGAGCAGTGACCACAATATGATAGAATTTACCCTGCAGTTTGAGAGGGAGAAGCTGGAATCAGATGTAACTGTATTACAATTAAATAAAGGTAACAAAAAGACATGAGGGAGGAGCTGGCCAGAGTTGATTGGAAAGGGAGCCGAGCAGGGAAGACAGTGGAACAGCAATGGCAGGAGTTTTTGAGAGTTATTCAGGAGGCACAACAGAAATTCATCCCAAAGAGGAGGAAACTTGCTAAGGGGAGGACGAGGATGAGGGAAATCAAGGACAGCATAAAAGCAAAAGAAAAAGCATACAAAGTGGCGAGGTTTAGTGGGAAGCCAGAGGATTGAGAAGCCTCTAAAAGCGAGCAGAGGGCAATTAAAAAAGCAATAAGGGGGGAAAAGATAAAATATGTGTAAGCTAGCTAGTAATATAAAAGAAGATAGGAAGAGTTTTTTTCAATATATAAAAGTTAAGAAAGAGGCAAAAGTAGCCATTGGACCCCTGGAAAATGAGGCTGGAGAAGTAATAATAGGAAACAAAGCAATGGCAAAGGAACTGAATAGTTACTTTGCATCAGTCTTCATGGTGGGAGACACCAGTGGGATGCCAGAGCTCCAGGAGAGTCAGGGGGCACAGGTGAGTGTAGTGGCCATCACTAAGGAGAAGGTTCTGGGGAAACTGAAAGGTCTGAAGGTGGATAAATCACCTGGACCGGATGGACTACACCCCAGGGTTCTAAAAGAGATAGCTGAGGAAATTGTGGAGGCATTGGTGGTGATTTTTCAGGAATCACTGGAGGCAGGGAGGGTACCAGAGGACTGGAAAGTAGCTAATGTAACACTGCTGTTTAAGAAGGGAGGGAGGCAGCAGACGGGAAATTATAGGTCGGTTAGCCTGACTTTGGTCATTGGCAAGATTTTAGAGTCCATTATTAAAGATGAGATTGCGGAGTACTTGGAAGTGCATGATAAAATTGGACTGAGTCAGCACGGCTTTGTCAAGGGGAGGTCATGTCTGACAAGGAGAGGTCATGTCTGACAAGGAGAGGTTCCGGAGGATTGGAGGATTGCGGATGTGGTCCCTATATTCAAGAAAGGGAACAGGGACAGCCCGGGAAATTACCGACCGGTGAGTCTAACCTCAGTGGTTGGTAAGTTGATGGAGAGGATCCTGAGAGACAGGATTTATGATCATCTAGAGAAGTTTAGTATGATCAAAAGTAGTCAGCACGGCTTTGTCAGGGGCAGGTCGTGCCTTACGAGCCTGGTTGAGTTCTTTGAAAATGTGACCAAGCACATTGACGAAGGAAGAGCGGTGGATGTGGTCTATATGGACTTCAGCAAAGCGTTCGATAAGGTCCCCCATGCAAGACTTCTTGAGAAAGTGAGAGGGCATGGGATCCAAGGGGCTGTTGCCTTGTGGATCCAGAACTGGCTTGCCTGCAGAAGGCAGAGAGTGGCTGTGGAGGGGTCTTTCTCTGCATGGAGGTCAGTGACCAGTGGAGTGCCCCAGGGATCTGTTCTGGGACCCTTGCTGTTTGTCATTTTCATAAATGACCTGGATGAGGAAGTGGAGGGATGGGTTGGTAAGTTTGCTGACGACACCAAGGTAGGTGGTGTTGTGGATAGTTTGGAGGGATGTCAGAAGTTGCAGCGAGACATAGATAGAATGCAAGACTGGGCGGAGAAGTGGCAGATGGACTTCAACCCGGATAAGTGTGTAGTGATCCATTTTGGCAGATCCAATGGGATGGAGCAGCAGTATAAAATGAAGGGTACCATTCTTAGCAGTGTAGAGGATCAGAAGGACCTTGGGGTCTGGGTCCATAGGACTCTTAAATCGGCCTCGCAGGTGGAGGATGCGGTCAAGAAGGCGTATGGCGTACTAGCCTTCATTAATCGAGGGATTGAGTTTAGGAGTCGGGAGATAATGCTGCAGCTTTATAGGACCCTGGTTAGACCCCACTTGGAGTACTGCGCGCAGTTCTGGTCACCTCATTACAGGAAAGATGTTGAAGCCATTGAAAGGGTGCAGAGGAGATTTACAAGGATGTTGCCTGGATTGGGGGGCATGCCTTATGAGGATAGGTTGAGGGAGCTTGGTCTCTTCTCCCTGGAGAGACGAAGGATGAGAGGTGACCTGATAGAGGTTTACAAGATGTTGAGGGGTCTGGATAGGGTGGACTCTCAGAGGCTATTTCCAAGGGCTGAAATGGTTGCTACGAGAGGACACAGGTTTAAGGTGCTGGGGGGTAGGTACAGGGGGGATGTCAGGGGTAAGTTTTTCACTCAGAGGGTGGTGGGTGAGTGGAATCGGCTGACGTCGGTGGTGGTGGAGGCAAACTCGTTGGGGTCTTTTAAGAGACTTCTGGATGAGTACATGGGATTTAATGGGATTGAGGGCTATAGATAGGCCTAGAGGTGGGGATGTGATCGGCGCAACTTGTGGGCCGAAGGGCCTGTTTGTGCTGTGGCTTTCTATGTTCTATGTTCTAAATCTGTTAAGAGTTCTTTGAGGAGGTAACAAGGAAGTTAGATAAAGGAGAACCAGTGGACGTGATTTATTTAGATTTCCAGAAGGCCTTTGACAAGGTGCCGCATAGGAGACTGTTAAATAAGTTAAGTGCCCATAGTGTTAAGGGTAAGGTCCTGGCATGGATAGAGGATTGGCTGACTGGCAGAATGTGGAGATGCCAGCGTTGGACTGGGGTAAACACAGTAAGAGTTTTAACAACACCAGGTTAAAGTCCAACCTGCTGGACTTTAACCTGGTGTTGTTAAAATTCTTACTGTGACTGGCAGAAGGCAGAGAGTGGAGATAACGGAGTCTTTTTCAGAATGGCAGCCAGTGACTAGTGGTGTGCCTCAGGGGTCAGTGCTGGGAACACAACTTTTCACAATATACATGAACGATTTGGAGGAAGGAACTGAAGGCACTGTTACTAAGTTTGCAGATGATACAAAGACATGTAGAGGAACAGGTAGTATTGAGGAAGCAGGGGGGCTGCAGAAGGACTTGGACAGGTTAGGAGAGTGGGCAAAGAAGTGGCAGATGGAATACAATGTGGAAAAGTTTGAGGTTATGCATTTTGGAAGGAGGAATGGAGATACAGACTATTTTCTAAATGGGAAAATGCTTAGGAAATCAGAAACACAAAGGGACTTGGGAGTCATTGTTCAAGATTCTCTTAAGGTTAATGTGCAGGTTCAGTCGGCAGTTAGGAAGGCAAATGCAATGTTAGCATTCATGTCACGAGGGCTAGAATACAGGAACAGGGATGTACATCTGAGGCTGTATAAGGCTCTGGTCAGACCCCATTTGGAGTATTGTGAGCAGTTTTGGGCCCCATTTTCTAAGGAAGGATGTGCTGGCCTTGGAAAGGCTCCAGAGTTTGTTGTATGAGGAACGGGTGAGGACTCTGGGTCTGTACTCATTGGAGTTTAGAAGATGAGGGGTGATCTTATTGAAATTTACAGGATACTGCGAGGTCTGGATAGAGTGGACGTGGAAAGGATGTTTCCACTAGTAGGAAAAACTAGAACCAGAGGGCACAACCTCAGGCTAAAGGGACGATCCTTTAAAACAGAGATGAGGAGGAATTTCTTCAGCCAGAGTGTGGTGAATCTGTGGAACTCTTTGCCGCAGAAGGCTGTGGAGGCCAGGTCATTGAGTGTCTTTAAGACAGAGATAGATAGGTTCTTGATTAATAAGGGGATCAGGGGTTATGGGGAAAAGGCAGGAGAATGGGGATGAGAAAGATGTCAGCCATGATTGTATGGCGGAGCAGACGCGAATGGCCGAGTGGCCTAATTCTGCTCCTATGCCTTACGGTCTTATGGTCTTATGGTGTTACAATATTGATCAAGGACTCAATCACTGCAGTGAGGAGGATGATATCTTGGCTGGCTCCTCAACTGAGGCCATACAGAACAAAGAACAAAGAACAATACAGCACAGGAACAGGCCCTTCGGCCCTCCAAGCCCGCGCCGCTCTCTGGTCCAAACTAGACCATTCTTTTGTACCCCTCCATTCTCACTTTTAAGTGGAACTTAAAAACAAAAAGGGGGCAACCACATTGCTGGGAGTGTACTATAGGCCCCCAAACAGTCAGGGAGAGATAGAAGAGCAGGTATGTAGGCAAATCTCAGAGAAGTGTAAAAACAATGGGGTAATAATAGTCGGGGATTTCAACTTCCCCACTATTAATTGTGATAGGCAAAGTGTGAAAGGTTTAGAAGGGGCAGAGTTCATTGGCCACTTAAGGGCCTCAATTGGCCTAGGGGCAGGTGAGGTGTCTGAAGCCTCCCTCACTATGCCATTGTTTCCCAGGCTGGGCAGAGGCCAGCATCCAGTGGGAAGCCCGGCAGCTTTCACTGCTCAGATTGATGGCGGGCAAGATTCAGGGTGCCTCCTTTATGGGCCCATTCGGAGACCCTTTACCCCAAAGTTTAACCCCCACCCCACAGTTCCTCCCCCTCCTCGCTTTTTTTCAGCACCAGTGATTTTCAGCAGTCTGAGCATGTTGCCAAAGTAATGTCAGGCCAATGGTTCAGTCACCGAAGGAGTGGAAATCCTTTCAAATCTCCTGGGATGCCAGGTCAAGACCAAGATAAAGATCAAGAGGTTTTTCTTAGGTCTGGGTATCAAGGTGGAGCAAAGGCGGGAAAATGGGGTTGAGGGTAAAAGTAAAGTTGTCTTTCATGACCTCAGCTTGTTCCAAAATACTTTTCAGCCAATGAGGAGCTCTGGAGGTGTAGCCACATTTGTAAAGTAGGAAATGCAGTCGCAACTTCCGACAAAGAACAATGTGATCGTGATCAGATCATTTATTTTTAAAGCAAAGTTAAAGTTTATTTATTAGTGTCACAAGTAGGCTACATTAATACTGCAATGAAGTTACTGTGAAAACCCCCTAGTCGCCACACTCCGGCGCCTGTTCGGGTACACTGAGGGAGAATTTAGCACGGCCAATGCACCTAACCAGCACATCTTTCGGACTGTGGGAGGAAACCGGAGCACCCGGAGGAAACCCACGCAGACACGGGGAGAATGTGCAGACTCCGCATAGACAGTGACCCAAGCCGGGAATCGAACCTGGATCCCTGACGCTTGTGAGGCAACAGTGCTAACCACAGTGCCACCGTGCCGTTGTTGGTTTAGAAGGAAATATTTAGTTTAGAAATAAATATTTGCCCAGTAGCGGTGGGGAGAATTCACCCGCTTTCTTTGAAATAATGTTGTGTGATATTTTAAATGCACGTCAGAGAGCGGATAGGACCACAGTTTAACATCGCATTTGAAAAAAACAGCTCCTCCAACAGTGTAGCACTCCCTCAAGTACTGCACTGGGAATGTCAGCCTAGATTATGTGCTCACAAATGAAAATACAACATAACATTCCAGGATATGGGAGAAATGCTGGAAAATGGGATGAGCGCGCCTTTAGTGGTAGTTATTGTCGGTGCAGACTCGATGTGCCGAAGGGCCTTTTCTGTGCTGTATGACTCAACCCATTGAGTCATGGCCGACATGTGAATACAGATCAGCAATGATGGTTGGAGGGGCTGAATGGCCTCCTCCAGTTCCGATGTACCTTTGACTCCACACTTAGAAAAGTGCCTCTGCAACAGGAAGTGGGCTGGATAGGGGAAGGTAGAACGGAATCCATACGTTGTGCTCCAATAAAAATATCCCATTTTCCTGCCGAAACGTCAGCTCCACATTTAAATCATTGCAGTTGAATCCCTTGACCTGACCTCCACATAGCTTCTTTAAGGATCTTTGCTGGTGTGTATTTTCTTTTCCACATGTGTTGCGCAGACTTTGGCTAATTTGTTTTAAGAGTTTCCTATACTCAAGACATGTTGGTGCTGTAAACTGGCACTGGCCACAAGTGCTATCAGGGACTGGAAGGAAGCCAAGGCAGTGTAGTACAGGTGCCTGCTCCTCTGAGACTGTTCCAGGGCAGCCCTTCGGAAATGAGCAACTCATTTCCCCCCAGCTTGGTCTCCGGAGAGACTCAATGCCGATACCCTGATGGTGAAAGGTACTCGTTTCAATGTGAAACCACCTGCCCCCATGTCCCTTAACCTCTCTGAGTAAATGTTTTGATAATAATAAGTTATAATCGTAATGTTTAACATATGTTAACAAATCCAGATAGTTCCCTCCAAAGACACCCTTTAACTACTGTTAAAACCACTGTTTCTGCTTAAACTGAGAGAAGGGAATGAGGGTGCAGAGTGAGCCTCCTGACTGGAGAATTTTATAGTTAAGCTATGACTCTGTACTGTAAAAGCTGCTACAATGGCCATGTGGTATTGTGTTGTGGCATATTCTATAGCACAGAAAAAGTTCACATCCATCTTATGAGCAAATCCTCAATCTCGAGATCCTTCTCCCCTTTGTCTCCCTTCTTTTTGATTTGATTTGATTTCTTATTGTCACATGTATCAGTGAAAAGTATTGTTTCTTGCGCACTATACAGACAAAGCATACCGTTCATAGAGAAGGAAAGGAGAGAGTGCAGAATGTAGTGTTACAGTCATAGCTAAGGTGTAGAGAAAGATCAACTTAATGTGAGGTAGGTCCATTCAAAAGTCTGACAGCAGCAGGGAAGAAGCTGTTCTTGAGTCGGTTGGTACGTGACCTCAGACTTTTGTATCTTTTTCCAGACAGAAGAAGGTGATTTGATTTGATTTGATTTGATTTATTATTGTCACATGTATCAGTATACAGTGAAAAGTATTGTTTCTTGTGCACTATGCAGACAAAGCATACCGTTCATAGAGAAGGAAACGAGAGAGTGCAGAGTGTAATGTTACAGTCATAGCTAGGGTGTAGAGAAAGATCAGCTTAGCGCGAGGTAGGTCCATTCAAAAGTCTGACAGCAGCAGGGAGGAAGATGTTCTTGAGTTGATTGGTATGTGACCTCAGACTTTTGTATCTTTTTCCCGAAGGAAGAAAGTGGAAGAGAGAATGTCCGGGGTGCGTGGGGTCCTTAATTATGCTGGCTGCTTTGACGAGGCGGCGGAAAGTGTAGACAGAGTCAATGGATGGGAGGCTGGTTTGCGTGATGGACTGGGCTACATTCACGACCTTTTGTAGTTCCTTGCGGTCTTGGGCAGAGCAGGAGCCATACCAAGCTGTGATACAACCAGAAAGAATGCTTTCTATGGTGCATCTGTAAAAGTTGGTGAGAGTCGTAGCTGACGTGCCAAATTTGCTTAGTCTTCTGAGAAAGTAAAAGTGTTGGTGGGCTTTCTTAACTATAGTGTTGGCATGGGGGGATCAGGACAGGGTGTTGGTGATCTGGACACCTAAAAAAATGAAGCTCTTGACCATTTCTACTTTGTCCCCATTGATGTAGACAGGGGCATGTTCTCCTTTACGCTTCCTGAAGTCGATGACAATCTCCTTCGTTTTGTTGACATTGAGGGAGAGGTTATTGTCGTTGCACCAGTTCACCAGATTCTCTATCTCATTCCTGTACTCTGTCTTGTCGATGTTTGAGATCCGTCCCTCTACGGTGGTATCATCAGCCAACTTGAAAATCAAGAGCATTCATCCTCTAGCACCTTTCTCAAGAGACTGTTCAAGTGTGAATGAACCCTCAAATTGCTATTACACTGAATGTACATTACAGAAACAGGCCATTTGGCCCAACTGGTCCATGCTGGTATTTATGATCTATGTGAGCCTCCTCCCCCGCCACTTGACGTAATCCTATCAAAATATCGTTCCAATCCTTTCTCCCTCAGACACTAATCCAGCTTCCTCTTAAATGCATCCACATATTCCCGGGTTTCCTCCAGGTGCTCCGGTTTCCTCCAACACTCCAAAGATGTGCGGGTTAGATGGATTAGCCATGCTAAATTGCCCCTTAGTGTCAGGGGGACTAGCTTGGGTAAATGCATGGGGTTATGGGGATAGGGCCTGTGGTCAGTGCAGACTCGATAGGCCGAATGGCCTTCTTCTGCACTGTAGGATTCTATGGATTCTATATTCACCTATATGTCACAGCAAGTTCCACTTTCTCAACTCTCTCTGGGTCAAGAGGTTTCTCCCGAATTCCCTATTGGATTTATTGGTGCCTATTTCATATTGGGGACTCCGCATTTCCCCTTTATGGCTACCCTATCAAAATCTTTCCTAATCTTAAAGACCTCTTTAAAATCATTGCTCAGCCTTGTCTTTTCTAGAAATCTCGGCCTGTTCACATTATTTCCTGGGGGTGTATGGGTAAATTCTCTGGTCCTGTCCGCCACGGGAGGGAAAATTTTCTGGACCACTGAATGGTCCAATGATCTTGGGTGGGAATGTCTGGTCTCGGGGCGGACAGGACGAGAAAATCCCACCGCAATCAATCTGTTCTGATGTTCTCCCTGTATGTCTCTTTTTGCACCTTCTCCAATGCTTTGTATCCTTTCCGACCCTGTTCCAATCCCCTTGCCTGCTCATTCAACGCAGACCATCTATAATAAGTCTTCGGAGGCAGAAGTCCCTTCACCAGATTCCCTTTATTTACAATTCCAACAGCAGTACACAGAGTGCTCGCAGTCAGCAGTCTACCTTCGGGAGTGCCAGAGGAACTGACACTCCCAGTTAAATACAAGGAAAAGACTCCCTGATTGGCCCATCAATTGACTCCTTAATCAGGGAGTTCATACTCCAAAATGGCCGACCTCAATGGCCTGATTGAAGTCATTACCTCGTCCCTTAGGCAATTAACACCCTGACTCAGTCGAAATAGATGCCACTTCCTGTTTGGAATCAGGGGGCGGGTTGACGGCCCAGAATCGAATCTGCCTCCTGATTCCCACTTCCAATGTGGAAATAGTCCCTTAGGTTCTAACAAATGTTCCAGCTAACAGTTCCAGTTTTCCTTTGTCTGAGCACCCTTCCTGACCCCCAACGGGCTTTCGATTGGGAATTCCCCTATCTGTGCTGTTGGTAGAGGCAGAGGGAAATTGACACTCAGATCAATCTGCATGGTGGAGCTGTGTTACACTTCACTCGGTGAGTCTGGGTTGCTGTGGAAACCTGCATGTTGTAGTCTGGAACTATGGACAGTGATGAAAGAGGCTCCAACTTTCTTTCCATCAAATGGCTGATGAGGAATCTCTCCCACCTTTACTGCCCACCATTAATGGAAGGATTTGGAAGTTGATGCCCAATCTGTTTGGCCACGTTATGAATGCATCTTCATTGAAGTCCTGAAGTAGGTCTTGAACCAAGACATTCTGGCTCAGAGGCAGGGATGCTCCCCACTGCGCCACAAGACCTCCATCAATTCTAAACAAGTGACAAGATATGCCAATGTCATTGATATGCCATCCCCTCCTGTGCATTTCCTGATGCTGAGCTGTGGAAACAATGCTGCTGTGTGACATAGGGCAGCACGGTGGCACAGTGGTTAGCACTGCCGCCTCACAGCTCCAGGGACCCGGGTTCGATTCCCGGCTCGGGTCACTGTCTGTGCGGAGTCTCCACGTTCTCCCCGTGTCTGCGTGGGTTTCCTCCGGGTGCTCCACTTTACCCCCACAGTCTGAAAGACATGCTGATTAGGTGCATCGGCCGTGCTAAATACTCCCTCAGTGTACCCGAACAGGCGCCGGAGTGTGGCGAGCAGGAGATTTTCACAGTAACTTCATTGCAGTGTTAATATAAGTCTACTTGTGACACCAATAAATAGACTTAAAACTTATAAACTTAAGTTATTTGCCTGAAACTCTGCTGGATGCTCATGTCAGTAAATGGTCCCTAACCTGTCCAGTGATCACCTCCAGGGCTTAACTCACTACACGGTGCACTGACCAGCAGGAATTCTGTCCACTCACTGAACGAAGCAGTATGCACAGGGGAGACAGAGTTACCATTGTCAAGAAAAATAAGTATGTTTTTCAAAAATTAACAATGAGTCAAACTTCTGTGCAATCTTAGTTCTTTTGTCCACTATTTTACCAAGTGTGTGAACTCAACACTATTCTTTCCAAAAGAGGATTAATTAATAACAGAACGCCTTTACCATGTTTGAAGTTTGAAGTTTATTTATTCGTCACAAGTAGGCTCACATTAACACTGCAATGAAGTTACTGTGAAAATCCCCGAGTCGCCACACTCCGGCGCCTGTTCGGGTACACTGAGGGAGAATTTAGCATGGCCAATGCACCCCAACCGGCGCATCTTTCAGACATGTCAGAAAAATCTGAAATCCAATACAGCTGGGCCACAGCCTCCAAAGTAAATCATGAATTTTGAAATTAGTTCAATGAAAAATTTAGTGCAAAGACAGAGTTGAACACTTAGCTGACCTCATCTCCCACTCTGCCCATTTACGGAATGCACAGTAAGAAGTCTCACAACACCAGGTTAAAGTCCAACAGGTTTATTTGTCATTTACAGAATAGACAGCGGGTAGTTAGTGATGTAAGTCAGCAAGGTCCCAGAGTTTGATTCCCCACTTCTGTTGAGTTAACTGATCTCTGATGGGGTGATGGTGGTTTAAAGTGCTGGTTAATAACGCCTTGGGATTAGTGAATGGGGAAATAGTGAGGGCTCCTGCTCATAATCACCGACAGGGGCGGGGGGGGGGGGGGGGGTTTGCAGCTGTGGCCACTGGGATATGCCAGCGAGGGGCTTTTGTAGTGTGAAGAGACTGGAGAAGCTGGGATTCCTCTCCTTAGGGCAGAGAAGGTGAAGGGGAGAGGAGATTAAATGGAGGCGAATTGTGAAGGGGCTTGATAGTGTGCATCTGGAGAAACTGTTTCCACTCGCAGGCAGGTCAGTAATTAGACTCAAGATAACTGACAACAGAACGAGAGGGGAGATGAGGATAATAAAGTCTTTATGCAGTGAGTGGCTATTTTCTGAAATACACTTTCTGAAAGGGTGATGACGATTTGGAGATGCTGGTGTTGGACCGGGGTGGACGAGATAAGAGGTCACACGACACCAGGGTCGGGATTTTAAGGCCTCACTCAGGCGAGACTGGAAAATTCCGCCTGAGGTCAACAGAGATTTCCGTTTGTGGTAAACCACTGTTAGCTTATTGCCTGTGTGTGTGTGACACGCCTGGACACATCCCTGCCGGCCCTGCCCGAGACTCCTCCCCCCCGTGGTCCAGGTATAAAGGTGACTGCTCCCCACCCCCCTGCCTCAGTCTCTGGACCAGTTCATCAGCATGGGTGTGCTCCAAGTCTTTTGCTAATAAAAGCCTATTTGTTCTTGCATACAAACTAGTTTTTGCTTGATTGATAGTGCATCACCATTGTTGGACCCTCACCTGTGCCGATTCTGTGGTGGGTGAGGTGGTGGAGTTCTGGCCCCGGTTATAGTCCAACAGGTTTACTTGGAATCACAAACAGCGCTCCGAAAGCTCGTGATTGCAAATAAACCTGTTGGACTTTAACCTGGTGTCAGGTGAGTTCTCATCTCGAAAGGGCGATGGATGCACATTCAGCAGTCAATGTCAAAGGGGGGATTGGTTACACATTTGAAAAGGAAAAATTGGCAGGGTAGAAAGTGCAGTCAGGTTGGACTAATTGGGTCAAATAACTTACACGGGCGCAACAGGCTAAATGGCCACTTTCTGAACTGGATGATTCAATGATTTGTCAGTGACACCTGTCAAGGCTTGGTTGTGTAAATTGGCCACTTGGTAAGAAAATGGAGGGCACCTTCTAGCCTCAAAAACTACACTGAAGGAATGAGACAAAGTGGGAGCAAAATAGACTTAAGGGGCAACAAACATAATGTTTGTCTTGAGAAAGTGGTAACCTCTGGACACAGCTGGATATTAAGCCATCAAATACACAAAACATGACTACAACGAAAGTGAATGAACTTACCTTTCGAAAAGAAGGGAGAACTCGTGTAGAAATTATGAACAGGTACTGCTACTTCACCAGAGAAATTATATATTAGGGATAAGTCTTCCCATAACGGTGGCACAGTGGTTAGCGCTGCTGCCTCACAGCGCCAGGGACCTAGGTTCAATTCCTGGCTTGGGTCACTGTCCGTGTGGAGTCTGCACGTTCTCCCTGTATCTGTGTGGGTTTCCTCTGAGTGCTCCAGTTTCCTCCCACACTCCAAAGATGTGCGGGTTAAGTGGATTGGCCGTGATAAATTAACCCTAGCGTCAGGGGGATTAGCAGGGTAAATATGTGGGGTTACGGGGATAGGGCCTGGGTGGCATTGTGGTTGGTGCAGACTCGATGGACTGAATGGCCTCCTTCTGCACTGTAGGGATTCTATGAAAAAGCAGATGAACTGTAGGTTTGAGCACCAGGCCTCTGGTGCATCGAGATAGGCAGCAGTTACTTTAAGAAGCGGCCAGGTATTGCATTTTCACACTGAGGGATGGGGGAGACCCAAAGCAGGTATCATTGTGGATCACTCACACACAAGGCGAGCTGTCTCCTATCACTTGTTTTCCAAATGTCCCTGTGAGCCTGGCCTTCCAAACGTTTGATTCTATTTATAGAGATGGGCCACAGGGAAAGGCATAACAAGCCTAAGCTGCAGCTGCACAGTGCAGGCCTTGGCCAGCAAGGGAAACAGTAATGGTGGGAAAAGCCTGATGGAGAAGCAGTCATCAATGTGGAGCTCAGGGATACCCGGGAGCATTAACCCTTTGAAGTGCTCAGAATCTCCCTCATAATCTACTGCAAACAACCTCGCGCTAAACCTTCAGCTAACGACATGACAGCTGGTAATCTCCTCTGCCTGTCCAATGTTTACCCGTGGTGTGTGAGTCTACACGCAGAGTGTTGACGTGCTGTTGGACAGTGGAGCCTGCTCCTGTTCTCATCTGATCCTCGAGTGTGGACTTTACAACAGGGGTCATTCGACATCAGCTGCGCGTTGACAATACGGAACCCGATAACTATTTACTTTCTTCAAAGTGGACCCCAAACTGAATAAAACCAACTCAGAAGTCAGTTGAGTTTATTTTGATTCCTCACTGGGGGTTATAGTTCTGTGGGTGCTGCCTGCCCTCTGAAACCTCGCTCCGTAGGGCAGTCTAGATATGGACAGAGGGGTAAGCTCACTGTTGAGCTTGTTTCTGTCCTCACTTGATGGCCACACAAACAGTTTCCAGTGGGAGCCATTAGGCAGCGGACGGGAGCAGGAACTGTGGCTGACTGATTTTTCTCAGGGCACAGAAGGGAGATGTTTAAAAAATATATGTCCTACGGGATATAGTGGTATTTGTCCTTAAGTATCTGTATTCCAATGGAAGTTTTTTTGACTGCAATCTCCGGTAGATAAATACATCCACATTCACAGGGGCAGCACAGTGGCACAGTGGTTAGCACTGCTGCCTCACAGCACCAGGGACCCAGGTTCGATTCCGGTCTGTGTGTGGAGTTTGCACGTTCTCCCCGTGTCTGTGTGGGTTTCCTCCGGGTGCTCCGGTTTCCTCCCACACTCCAAAGATGTGCGGGTTAGGTGGATTGGCCATGGTAAATTGACCCTTAGTGTCAGGGGGACTAGCTAGGGTAAATGCATGGGGTTATGGGGATAGGACCTGGGTGGGATTATGGTCGGTGCAGACTCAATGGACCAAATGGCCAACTCATTCTGCAGTGTAGGAATCTATCTATCTAGGCTGACAAAGCAGGGAGGGTTGAGTGACCATTGCTCATTGTTCCCTACCGACCAGCCTTTCCTCAGTGGTGCACACACAGTGCTGCCAACTCAGCTTGCAGGCTGGACATATTCCTGGAAGTTTCCTCACTGGACCTTCCACCTCCAATTGCCCGCCTCCACTCCCAGGATTGGTCACCCAAGTCCATCGTCACGCTGCCCTACCTTTTCACAGCCAATCGGAAAGCGAATGGACTCCATTAAAGTTTTAAAGTTTAGTTATTTGTGTCACAAGTAGGCTTACATTAACACTGCAATGAAGTTACTGTGAAAATCCCCTAGTCACCACACTGTTTGGGTACACTGAGGGAGAATTTAACATGGCCAATGCACCTAACCAACACGTCTTTTGAAATGTGGGAGGAAACCGGAGCACCCGGAGGAAACCCATGCAGACACGGGGAGAACGTGCAGACTCCGCACAGACAGGTGACCCAAGCTGGGAATGGAACCTGGGGGTCCCTGGCGCTGTGAGGCAGCAGTGCTGACCACTGTGTCCAATCGGATGACTGTCAGTCAAACAGTTTTTCCTTCCCTCCTGTCCAGTATTTTTTAAAACTTAAATTGTTTAAAGAACAAACATTTGTTAAAAACGTGCCCTTTTGTCCTTTCCCCCTGGACGCTGCTCGCTGCCGTGCCCTGGCCATTAAACTTCAATTCCTACAGACCCTGCGACGATTCTGGAGAGTTGGCAACCCGAGGCACGTGTGGAGCCGGAGATTGCTGATTAAATCCAATTTGACCTGAGTTCAGGGAGCTCTTAATAGCTCCCAGTGGTTCCGTGGGACAGGAAGATGTCATAGAAGTATTAGGAAGGAAAGCACGCACAAGGCAAAGCTGTAAAGACAGTCTCCAAGTGGTTAGTTTTGGGTCAGAGCCAGGACTGTTGACGGCTCGGTTTAAGGTCTCGGCTTAGTTTCTAAGTGTAATTTTAAAATAGTTCCACCGTCCCCCACCAACCCCACCCCCCCATCTCTGAACCACAAAAACAATATATAAACCCTCACAGAATCCTTAATGAAGTTTCTAAGCTTCTCTCCTCACTATGTTTCTCTGGTTTTGCAGCACTCAGTTAAAGACTCTTGCTGAATATTAGCCAAGCAATGCCAGGTGAACCGTGCTCCAATATCTTGAAATGAAATGAAGTCAATCTGATTTTTGCAGCTGAGTTTTATTGCGTATCTGTTACAAGCAAAGCTCTGGAAAGATCGACTCACAGAAAACGCCACGGTCCAAGTTCCTATTGTTAACACTTCAAAGGCTTTTTGATAAAAACACTTCAGCTTTTAAAGTAGAAACCCATCCATGCAACAGTGAGGAAGGTTTTTAGAGGATTTTGTTTTTACTTGGTTCTCCACCCCTCCTGATTCTTTGCTGGGGTTGGAGCGTGCTAATCCTAACACCCTCTGTTGCCTAAACTGAGGAATCATAGAATCATAGAATCCCTACAGTGCAGAAGGAGGCCATTCGGCCCATTATGCCCACACTGTCAACAATCCCACCAAGGCCCTATCTCCGTAACCCCATGTATTTACCGTGCTAGTCCGTCTGACACTAAGGGGCAATTTAGCATGGCCAATCCACCCAATCCACACACACTAAGGTGGCACCGGAACGTGGCGACTTCTTGCAAGCTGTGCCCAGCATACCCTCTAGTTCGATCTTTTACTCTCATTCTATGCTTTTAAAACGCTACTCTTTATGACTGTAACACAACATTCTGCACCCTCTCCTTTCCTTCTCTATGAACGGTATGCTTTGTCTGTATAGCGCGCAAGAAACAATGCTTTTCACTGTATACTAATACATGTGACAATAATAAATCAAATCAAATCAAATCACTGAGGGAGAACTTAGCCTGGCCAATGCACCCAGCCAGGACATCTTTCAGATTGTGGGAGGAAACCGGAGCACCCAGAGGAAACCCATGCAGACACGGGGAGAACATGCAAACTCCACATTGACAGCCACCCGAGGCCGGAATCGTACCCGGGTCCCTGGCGCTGTGAGACAGCAGTGCTAACCTCTGTGCCACCGTGCTGCCCCGGGTCCCTGGCGCTGTGAGACAGCAGTGCTAACCGCTGTGCCACCGTGCTGCCCCGGGTCCCTGGCGCTGTGAGACAGCAGTGCTAACCTCTGTGCCACCGTGCCACCCTGGGTGGAATTTCTAAGCTGCACCCGCTGGCGGAATCTCCCAGTCTCGCTGAAGTCAGTGGGCTTTTGGACGGTTTGCTGCATTTTCTGTAGGAAAGTTGAAAAGAGCAGACTGGGGTCCCCTCCCCTGAAGGGTATGACAGAACCAGGGGGGGGGGTTATGACAATCCAGTAGTTTCATGACTATCATCAAGACTTTCTTAATTCTAGATTTATCATAGAATCCCTCCAGTGCAGTGGGAGGCCTATCGGCCCATCAACTCTGCATTGACTCTCTGGAAGAGTATCTTACGCAGGCCCTCTCCCTGCCCTATCCCCATAACCCCCACACATTTACCTTGGCCAATTCACCTAACCTACAAATCCCTGGACACTAGGGGGCAATTTAGTATAGCCAATCCATCTAACTGGCATATCTTTGGAGTGTGGGAGGAAACTGGAGCACCTGGAGGAAACGCACACAGGCATGGGGAGAATGTACAAACTCCACACAGTCACCCGGGTCCCTGGCACTGTGAGGCAGCAGTGCTAACCACTGTGCAATTGTGGCCACATGAATTAGTTGAAGCTGCTATGGTGGGATTTGAACTTGTGTCTCTAGAACATTAGTTTAGGTCCCGAAAACCGCTCGACCTGAAATATTACCACTCCGCTCCTGTCCCTCTTGTTGAAATTAGCGGGAGTTCTCTTTTAACCTGTGCAGTGATCAACTCCAGAGTGGCTCAGGAAGACAGCTTTCTGCACCAAAGGCCTCATTCTCCCCCACAATTCCTTCTGGGCCCCGGACGCTGCCAGGTGGCATCTTAAATCCCAGCTGCACCGGGTGGAAACTGCAGCAAATTGCGAGACAAAGGCAGCAGGCAGTGAATGAGTTAAGAGCTGACTGCAGTTTCCATACATACATCCTGTCACCTGTTTTTGTAACATTGGAGGCTTGTTGTTGCCTTTAGGGTCAAGGCCTAGTCCGCTTTCGTCAGTCTCCATGTTTAGTGGTCGTGTAGCCCTCTTCCTTTAGTGTTCCGTATTTGGGCCAGCGACACTCAAGAAACAGGTCAAAAGAAGCAGACTTCGCATTTCTGCGCAGAATATTATTACCCATTGACTGGGCTTCTGTTAAAGGATGGGTACATCCTTGGAGCCACCACTTCATGTCCAGTGCTGTAGCATTACCTTGTGCTCTGGGGGCCTTGCTGTACTTTGTGCTGATAAATCTTTAAAATTGATTTTTACCGATAGACTTCCAGATTTTTTTTTTAGGCATTGTTAAAAGCGATTTCACCAGAATTTCAGAAACACATCACATCTCTAAATGTTCCCATTATTTTCCCACCAATAACTGGTTCTATATATTTGACATCTGTGACTTATGCAGATGCACGACATTTTAAAAATTTATTCTTTCCATGGGATGTGGGCGTCGCTGGCTGGGCCAGCATCTATTGCCCATTTCTAATTGCCCCTTGAACTGAGGGGTTTGCTGGGCCGTTCCATTTCAAGAGTTAACCACATTGACTGTGGTTCACATGTAGGCCAGATCAAGTAAGGATGGCAGATTTCCCTCCCTGCAGGACATGAGTGAACCAGGTGGGTTTTTACGACAATTGATGATTGTTTCATGGTTATCGCCATTGAGACTAACTTTTAATTCCAGGTTTTATTAATTGAATTTAAATTCCACCAGCTGCCGTGGTGGGATTTGAACCTGTGTCCCCAGGGCATTAGCTTTGGCCTCTGGATTACTAGTCCAGTGACCACCTCACCACCATCATGGATAAGGTACACACATCAGACTGTGGGCCCGGTTTTCAATCAGAAAATTAAGGCTGTACAACATGAATTCTTTAAGAGAGGGTGTTTGGGTCTTTATCAGGGATTACAATTTTTATTTTCTGAACAACATTCCATCTTGGTTGCCTTAGGAGCAAGGACTGCAGTTACCAGACCAAATTAGCACAGTAAAAATCCCCTGAAGACAAGTCTCATCAATTAGTGACTGACTTGGGTCTCTGTTATGTATTTAAGTGGTTGCATGGTTGCTTTAAGAGCTGATCACATGATTTGATGGTGATGTCATTGGGGTTTCACAGACTCCTGCTTTTAGTTTATTTTTCTACTCTGTGCAGGCAACAGCCCCTTCAATAAATCTGTTGTTGTTATTTTCTTTTTGTTTAAAACCCACAACCCCTAACAGAGTTAGGACATTACAGTCACCCACCAATGCCTACAAATAGCTACATTGCAATTGACTCCACCAATTTTGATTTTCCCACCATTGTATTAGCATATACGAGGTTGGAGAACAGCAACAACAACTTCCATTTATAGAATCATAGAATCCTTGCAGTGCAGAAGCAAGCCATTCAGCCCATTGACTCCGAACCAACTCTCCGACAGAGCATCCCACCCAGACCTGATCTCCATAACCCCTATGCCACTGTGGAAGAGGAGACTGAGCTCAGCAGGGGGTCGGCCTGGGGGGGGGGGACCAGGAAAATTAGCACATCGGCAGCAGCATCCTCACTGTAGACTAGCTGTCTCTGCATATACATGAAATAGACAGCGCAGACAAAGGCGGACGTTTCACTCTATCTATCAACAGGACACAGCTGAATGTCCTTGCTAACAGCACCAAAACTGTGCTAAAGACATGATTAAGTGACCATTGCTTGAATGGACATTCTTTCCATCTACCACTAAAGATTATGACATTACCGATGGGACATGAGTAAACAGCTATTGTCTCTAGCCTACCCTCTTTGTATCACATGTAAATAGTGTGTGACTAGGTGCAATTATCTTCACTAGAAGTTGTAAGAAATGCCCTATAATAAAGGCTGACTGTGCACAATTGAACAGAGCAGCCTGGAGAAGCTTTAGGAATTCTCCAGTTCTCTCCTTATCGATAAGAAGGCAATAAAGGATTGATCACTCGTGAACGCTGTATCCGAATATCTTTCCAGCACTGACATCACCATGCGCCAATGTTGTAGGGCAACATTAACACAGTAAAATGATCTGAGGAACATCACAGGGATGTTACCAGACACAAAAGTTCACATTTTCAATTTTGGGTTGGGTTTGGGCGTTTTTGTGTTGGGATGCCGGTGCCAGGCTAGGTTTCCGATCCTGACCCCGTGTGGCATTGAAGTGACAGGCACACTGTGGTTTTTTTGGATGAAATACCAATTAGCTACCAGAAGGCACCCTTGCTGCCTGGTTAAGGATGGCGGGCAGGAAGTTCCTGATGCCAGAGCGGGAATAGGAGACCCTCCAGCACAGAGAGTGCAGGCCACCCACCGATGCTGGTGGTGGGGGGGGGGGGGGGGGGGGGGAGGGGTGGGGGGGTAGAGGGGGCTCCTCAAGATGGAGGCACTTTTCAAATTGTTGAAGTTAAAAACGGCCACAGCTGTTGCCATGGAGAAGCCCCCTCCACAGCATGGCCAATGGTTGTAGTTATGGCCGTTTGTAAGTCAGCTGTGTATTGGGAAGCGGTGGAAGGTGGGTTGGAGGAAGGGGTGGGGAGGGGGGAAACAAGAATTTAAAGGCAATCTGAAGCATATATTGGAACCCTCCAGTCTGCTGTTGGGAGATTGTCTCCTTTCACCAGCCACTGCAGGGGAGCGGGGCATCTTCTGGCTGGAAAATTGCAGTCAGGGTGAGACAGTGCCCTCAATCGACCCCTTCACTGCCTTAACTGGCTACCGGCAGCTTGTGGACCAGTAGATGTGGCACCTCTGGCCTGGCCTAGCCCAGAGGCAGGAAGATGCTGCCAGCACACCTGCCTCCCGCAACACCTTTCCTGCCCACCCACCTCAGGTTTTGAGAATCCAGCACCTGCTTCAATTCTACTTATAATTATCAAAGAATTAACTAGGGAGCTGCAAAAAGTGGTAATCTAAACAGGAGTAAATAATTGTTCGTTGTCGTTCAGCATGACTGTACTTCTTTGAATCACTTTTTTTTCCTGTGGGTTTTAGCAAAGATAAATCTTATTTTTTGCTCACACTGTTTGAATTTACTTCGATATTTGGGAGCAAATTTTCCCACCAATTTTCTCCAAAGCATTTGCACTGAAAACAAAACATGGAAAAACGCAATAAGATGGTTGTAATTATGGCTGTAATTATCCTTATTTTCTGCCCGGTGATGGAGCAGCACTCCTTCGGAATGCTGTGGGCATTGTTAGTCAAGAGACTGGGGCGTAACATTTGGGTTGATATGTCGGTACAGTACTGAGAGAGTGTCAGAGGTGCCAACTTTCGGATGAGATGTTGAACTGTTATCCTTTCTTGGGGTGGCACAATGGTTAGCACTGCTGCCTCACAGTGCCAGGAACCCAGGTTCAATTCCCGGCTTGGGTAACTGTCTGTGTGGAGTCCGCACGTTCTCTTCATGTCTGCATGGGTCTCCTCTGGGTGCTCCAGTTTCCTCCCAAAGACGTGCTGGTTAGGTGCATTGGCCGTGCTTAATTCTCCCTCTGAACAGGCACCTGAGTGTGGCGACTCAGGGTTTTTCACAGTAACTTAATTGCAGTGTGAATATAAGACTACTTGTGACATGAGTAAATAAACTTTACATTTAACTTTATGCCCTCTCAGATGGACGTAATAGATCCTACGATGCTTTTTCAATGAAGAATAGGGGAGTTATCCCCCGTACCCTGGCAAATATTTATCTTTCAACCAAGATCACTAGAATAGATGGTCGAGTCATGCGTTGCTGTTTCTGGGAGCTTGTTGTGAATTAATTGCCAATTGCCTTTCTGACATTACAACAGTGACTACACTTCATAAGTACTCCTGGGCTGTAAACCCTTTTGGGACGTCTTGGGGTTATAGAAATCTTCATACAGAATGTGATGATACTGTGCCTTAAAGAAGTGTTTTTGTGTCATGTTTCTGATGAAGGGACTGTTCTATACTTCAGCCTTGATTATGGTGCCAATTGTCCACAACTGGTAGCCCACTTGCTGAGCATGCAGAAGAGTAATTACTCCTAATTATTGGGGTCTTTGTTTTAATCTGAATTAATGCAGTTTTGTTATTTTTAGGGTTGTCCGCAGGGTTTTCACAGTAAGATTTAACTAGGTTGATTGACAAGTGTGTGTCATGTGCTAATGGGAGGAGCTTGGCTTGGGGAGGGACAGACAGGCAGTTGCTGTTTGAATTTGAAAAGAGCAGCAGCTCTTTTTTTCTTCCTCTCTCTTTCTGGAAATTGAAGTCTGGGGAGCTGCTAGAAAATAGGCATCTCTCTCCAGAGGTTTGCAAAAGGCAAGAGGTGTTCTCTCTCTCTCTCTCGCTGGAGTTCTGCTGTGTGAAGACAGGTTTTCCTCTGGAGGCTGCTGTCTGAGAGTCAGAAGATGGAGGTCTACCTGCATCTCTGCCCAGAGGGGTTAAAAGGCTGGAGGACTGGGAATTCATGTAAACCTGAATTGCAGTGGTTTAGCATTGCTGTCTCACAGTGCCAGTGACCCGGGTTTGATTCCCAGCTTGCGTCACTGTCTGTGTGGAGTGTGCACGTTCTCCTCGTGTCTGCATGGGTTTCCTCCCAGTGATTCAGTTTCCTCCCACAGTCCGAAAATGTGCAGGTTGATTGGCCATGCTAAATTGTTCTTTAGCGTCAGGAAAATTAGTAGGGTAAATATGTGGGGTTACAGGGATAGGGTCTGGGTGGGATTGTTGTCAGTGCAGACTCGATGGGTCGAATGGCCTCCTTCTGCACTGTAGGTATTCTATGATTCTGTGTGTCTTGCCAACTGATTGTTAAGAGGGTTTACTTCCATGGGGATTTTGCTTAAATTGAAACTAATGGAAATAGCTAGCATGTCAAGAATTATACCTTGCCATGTTTAAGTATTTCAATTGGTAAACATTATGCTAATAACTATGTCGTTGTTAAATAAATTTTGTTTCAATAGAAGTTTCCTAGTGGATCAATAGAATCACACCTGTGGCCGAACACCTTATGCTCGCGCTGATGCCAACATCAAAAATAGTTGGTGCTAGGTTAACTTCATAATATATCTTGGAGTTTCTCATCTGGTCCCTAACAAGAAAGAAGCTTAACAACACCAGGTTAAAGTCCAACAGGTTTATTTGGTAGCAAAAGTAGGTGTGGCTTTTGCTACCAAATAAACCTGTTGGACTTTAACCTGGTGTTGTTAGACTTCTTACTGTGTTTACCCCAGTCCAACGCCGGCATCTCCACACCCTAACAAGAAGACAGAAGATAGTAGAAGTATTAGCTCTGTTCCAATGGGGAAGGTGTCATGATAGCAAGAGGCCTGGGGACAAGTTGCCCATGTATCCACCAGTTTGATTGAAGGTATGGAAGAAAAATAGCAGATTGTCTCCCATGTGTAATAGAAATGATATTTCATAGAAATATTCCGATGAATGAAACTGAACCAAACAGAAGCCTGTTCCACTGCCTCATCTGCATGTTAATCCTTCTTACAGACAGACACAAAACTATTAAATACAGTTCAGTTCCTGCGATTTCTCATGAACCAATGTTTCTGTTGAGAGTAATCTGTCCTTGAGATGGCCGACCATTGTATAATTACAAAAGAATTTGAACAGTTTCCAAAGACAATTTCGATCCAACTCATCCCATTAATTGCTATTGTTTAAGTACAAGATAATGCAGACAGGGTGGGAGCCAGGATACCCTGTCTTCAGGCTGGAGGTGTAGTCATTTATTTAGGAAGGATTTGTGTTTAGTAAATTGGAATGGTCCACCACTGTATAGGGTACTTATACCTTCTCTAACCTCTCCAACTCTATCTTAAAATCACAATAAGTGTTTAATCAGAATATTTCCATCTTCAATATTGCTGACATGTGCCAAACTTTTCATCTTGCACTCATCAGGACAAACACAAGAATGCCAGATTTCAAATGATCACAACAATTGATACAACAGGAGAAAAGGGGTGCTGATTGGTTGGTATAGTGAATTGTGATTGGTCAAGGCATTGTCATGGAAAAAGCAATGATTTGATTTGATTTGATTTGTTATTGCCACATGTATTAGTACACAGTGAAAAGTACTGTTTCTTGCGCGCTATACAGACAGAGCATACCGTTCATAGAGAAGGGCAGGAGAGAGTGCAGAATGTAGTGTTGTTGTCATAGCTAGGGTGTAGAGAAAGATCAACTTAAAGTGAGGTAGGTCCATCCAAAAGTCTGACAGCAGCAGGGAAGAAGCTGTTCTTGAGTCGGTTGGTACGTGACCTCAGACGTTTGTATATTTTTCCTGATGGAAGAAGGTGGAAGAGAGAATGTTCGGGGTGCTTGATTATGTTGGCTGCTTTTCCGAGGCAGAGGGGAGTGTGGATAGAGTCAATGGATGGGAGGCTGGTTTGAGTGATGGGAACTAATGGGAGCTGGTGCTTTTGGGTAATTCTGGATAAATCCTTCTTCTTGTAGTCTTCTGAAGTTTCTTTTGGCACCCATTTTGTCAGTAATACTGATAGAAGTTATCTACTGGGTGGCACATTGCACTGACCTTTCACCCTTGAGGGCTAGCTCACAGACCTTTCACTTCCAGGACCAGTGATCGAATTCGGCCTGAGCTATTGGCTGGAAGGGCTTCATAATTTTACTAAATTGCAGTGTAAATCTGGTACCAAGGCAAAAGCAGAGCAAGACTCCTCCTAAGAATCTCACTTTGCTTGTTTCTCATGTTAGTCAGATCCTTAGTAGGATTGCTGTGAAGTTTCATGAGAAAAAACAGGGAGGTTCTATAAGAAGCAGAACTGCAGCGTGTGCTGTTAACATATGGATTCCTTTATTTTCCTTCTAGACTTTCTCTGCTGGTATATGGGCATGGTAGCCTTAAGTGGACGAAGTCCAAAAAGCAATTTTCAATACATTATATCCTATCCCTTCTCCGTGAATGAGATGAAAAGTGTGTTTTGATGGTTTGTTACCAAAGGTGTTAAGCAATAAACACAACTTGAAGTTTATTTATTAGTGTCACAAGTCGACCTATATTAACACTGCAGTGAAGTTACTGTGAAAATGGGCTGAACACTAGTGCTGTGTTCCACACACGCCTCCTCCACTCTCTTCATCTAAGTCCATCCTAATCCTTTCTCCTAATGTATTTATTGCGCTTCCCCTTAAATGTATCTATGCACATGTGAGCTCCATATCCTCACCTCTAACTGAATGAGGACATTTTTCATGGATTTATTAGTGATAATCTTATATTTATGGTTATTATTCTGGCATCGCAAGTGGAAACATCTTCTCTAAGTCTATCCTATCAAACTCAAACCTTAAAGACCCCTTTCACTGACCTCCTATTCTGCCCCAGCCCCTCTCCAACTATATAATTCTATATTTCTATCCCTCTTCAGTTCTGTAGAAGAGTAATATTGGACTCGATACATTAACTCTGTTTCTCCCTCCACAGATGCTGCCAGACCTATTAAGTTCATTCAACAATTTCTGTTTTTATTTATTGTATGTGTTAAAGACCCCTCTCAGAAACTCTCACGCTTCTCTTTCCCAGAGAGAAGACCCCCAGCCAGTTCACTCCTTCCTGATGGGTAGAACCTCTCGGTTCCAGGTTTTGTCTGCTAGTGAACACAAATGTGGAGAGTTAGTGGAGAGTTGAACAGATGGTTGCAAAGAAAGCCTGAGCATATTGTACTTACATACAGAACCCACACTCAAACTTAACTGGTTTGCCCCAAGATTTTGCCTAGATCTGGAGCCAAAAGCACAGGAAGGAACCTTCAGCCTTACATTACAATTGTAGAAGGAGCTTTATCCATGTATTGAACCCATGTTGTGTCATAGAAACATAGAAACTAGAAGTAGGCCATTCGGCCCTTCCAGCCTGCTCCACCATTCATTTTGATCATGGCTGATCAAAAGAACAATAGGATTCCTACAGAGCAGGAGGAAGCCCCATTGAGTCTGCACTGACTCTCCAAAACAGTATCTTACCCAGGCCTACCTCCTCCCGCCCTTTCCCCATAACCCCATGCATTTAGCCTGGCAAGTTCACCTAACCTGCACATCTTTAGACACTAAGGGGCAATTTAGCATGGCCAATCCACCTAACTTACACATCTTTGGACACTAAGGGGCAATTTAGCATAGCCAATCCACCTAGACTGCACATCTTTGGACACTAAGGGGAAATTTAGCATGGCCAATCCACCGAACCTACACATCTTTGGACACTAAGGGGCAATTTAGCTTGGCCAATCCACCTAACCTGCACATCTTTGGACACAAAGGGGCAATTTAGCATAGCCAATCCACCTAGACTGCACATCTTTGGACACTAAGGGGCAATTTAGCATGGCCTATCCATCTAACCTACACACCTTTGGGCACTCAGAGACAATTTACTATGGCCAATCCACCTAACCTGCACATCTTTAGACACTAAGAGGCAATTTAGCATGGCCAATCCACCTAACCTACACATCTTTGGACACTAAGGGGCAATTTAGCATGGCCAATCCACCTAACCTACACATCTTTGGACACTAAGGGGCAATTTAGCATGGCCTATCCATCTAACCTACACACCTTTGGGCACTCAGAGACAATTTACAATGGCCAATCCACCTAACCTGCACATCTTTAGACACTAAGAGGCAATTTAGCATGGCCAATCCACCTAACCTACACACCTTTGGACACTAAGGGGCAACTTAGCTTGGCCAATCCACCTAACCTGCACATCTTTGGACACTAAGGGGCAATTTAGCATGGCCAATCCACCCAACATCTGTGGAAGGAAACTGGAGCCTGTATGCTAACCACTGTGCCACCACACCACCTATGTGCTGATATTCGGGGTAAAAGGATCAGTGACACTCACAAATCACTTGTGAATTCCAATAGGTTGTCTCAAATTTTCCATGCCTTTACATTTCCCACACCACACGTTTCAAACAAAAAATTAGTTTGAGCTGCCTGGCCATATAATGTGGAGTTCATTAGAGAGCGCACACACCCCCACAAGTCAATCAGGTTGCAGGAAACAATCTACTGCATTATATCATGCTTCCACCGGACAGACATTAATGTCATCGGTCTTCGACGTTTAACAATGACAGCAGTTCTGACTCCTGCGTTAACCTGCTCCTGATGGCTTTAATTAATGGCTTTTAGACACGCACTCTGCAAGGATTCTGACGTTCAGCTTCCGAGTTTTTAACGACCTGTTATTTTTCCCTCAGAAGGGAAAAAGAGAGAGAGAGAAGGAGAGAGAGAAAAGAGCCTGTGTCTGGCAGAAGGCAAGTTGGGCTGGTTGGGGATGGGGGAGCAGATACACAGCAGCTATTGTAATGTTTGTTTGAATGCAGGGGAAACTCTGTATTCCCCTGTGTTGCCGAAGGAATTCAGACAATACAGACACGGCCAGGCCAGGCAGGGCAGCTCGCTCCTAGCTCAGACTCTAAAATCTACAACTCCCCTGCCGGAATAAGGCGGTGGACCCCAGCCAGGGTGAAACTCAGGTTAATTTCCAAATAAAAATTTCCAGAAAAAACATCAGCTTAAAGCTAAAAAAAGAGTGGCGGTGGGGCGGGGGGAATAGAATATTCTGCCCGTTCTATTCAAATGTTAAATTGTGCTCAAGTTTAACGTATTTCCATTTTAAAATCAATAATTGCCTATTTTGGGCTAAATAATAAGATTCTCCAGTCTGAGAGAGCCTCAAGTAAAGTTAAAGTTTATTTATTAGTCACAAGTAAGGCTTACATTAACACTGCAATGAAGTTATTGTGAAATTCCCCTTGTCGCCACAGTCTGGCGCCTGTTCGGGTCAATGCACCCTAACCAGCACGTCTTTCGGAAGGAAACCGGAGCACCCGGAGGAAACACACGCAGACACAGGGAGAACGTGCAAACTTCACCCAGACAGTGACCCAAGCTGGGAATCGAACCCGGGTCCCTGGCGCTGTGAGGCAGCAGTGCTAACCACTGTGCCACTGTGGGAAGCTATGTGGGAAAGTAAGTTCTGAGGAGGATACAAAAGGACAGGATTTTAACAGGGGCTTCGGGACTTAGCAGGGTAAGAGGCAACTTGATTGAAGGATATAAGATCCTGAGGGGTGTTGACAGGATGGATGTGGAGAGGATGTTTCCTCTTCTGGGAGAATTTAGAACTAGGGGTCACTGTTTTAAAATAAGGTGTCGCCCGTTTAAGACAGAAATGAGGACAATTTCTTTCTCTCAGAGGGTCGTGAGTCATTGGAACTTCCTCAAAAGGCAGTGAAAACAGAGTCTTTAAATGTTTTTAAAGCAGAGGTTTCAGAGATTCTTGATAAGGAAGAGGGTGAAAGGTTATCAGGAATGCCAGGAATGTGAGATTATTATCAGATCAGCCATAATCTTATTGAATGGTGGAGCAGGCTTGAGGGGCTGAATGGCCTGCTCTTGCTCTTATTTCGTGTGTTCATATGTATTTTCCCAACTACTTCCCTTACCCGCTCACCCCCCCCCACCCACCCCATCACCCAGCCTGCCATACAGGGGCCAGGAAATCCTCCCAATCGGTCTACGAAGGGATGTAGACAGATTCAGTGAGTGGGCCAGAAGATGGCATGTGCAATATAATGTGCGGAACTCTGAGGTTACCCACTTCGGTTAGAAAAACAGATGCTCTTTTTAAATGGTGAGAAGTGATTAAATGTTGGCGTTCAGAAGGTAGAAGGTCTGCAGAGAGATTTGGACAGGCTGAGTGAGTGGGCGAGGATCTGGCAGATGGAGTATAACGTTAACAAATGCGAGGTTATTCACTTTGGAAGAAATAGTAGCAAATCGGATTATTATCTAAAAGAAAGGAATTACAACATGCTACTGTGCAGAGGGATCTGGGGGTCCTTGTGCATGAGACGCAAAAACACAGTTTGCAGGTGCAACAGGTGATCAAGAAGGCAAATGGAATGTTGGCCTATATCGCAAGGGGGATAGAATATAAAAGCAGAGATGTCTTGCTGCGTCTGTATAGGGCATTGGTGAGGCCGCAGCTGGAATACTGTGTGCAGTATTGGTCCCCTTATTTGCGGAAGGATATATTGGCCTTGGAGGGAGTGCAGAGAAGGTTCACCAGGTTGATACCAGAGATGAGGGGTGTTGATTATGAGAAGAGACTGAGCAGATTGAGTTTGTATTCGTTGGAATTTAGAAGGCTGAGGGGGGATCTTATAGAGACCTATAAGATAATGAAGGGGCTGGATAGGGTAGAGATGGAGAGATTCTTCCCACTTAGAAAGGAAGCTAGAACTAGAGGGCACAGCCTCAAAATAAAGGGGGGTCAGTTTAGGACAGAGTTGAGGAGGAACTTCTTCTCTCAGAGGGTGGTGAATCTCTGGAATTCTCTGCCCACTGAAGTGGTGGAGGCTACCTCGTTGAATATGTTTAAATCACGGATAGATGGATTCCTGATCGGTAAGGGAATTAGGGGTTATAGGGATCCGGCGGGTAAGTGGAACTGATCCACTTCAGATCAGCCATGATCTTATTGAATGGCAGGGCAGGCTCAAGGGGCTAGATGGCCTACTCCTGCTCCTATTTCTTATGTTCTTATGTTCAGAGGGATTTGAGTACAGTTGTGTATGAAACACAGAAAATTAACATGCAGGTATAGCACGCCTCTACTGAGGGGCAAATGGCATGTGTGTTTTATTACAAGGGAGTTGGATTACAAGAGTAAAGAGTAAAGTTGTAGTTCAGACTAGGCCTCACTCAGTAACTGATGTAGAATAATTATAGAGTCATAGAGGTTTACAGCATGGAAACAGGCCCTTCAGCCCAACTTGTCCATGCCCCTTCTTTTTTAAAACCCCTAAGCTAGTCCCAATTGCCTGCATTTGGCCCATGTCCCTCTATACCCATCTTACCCATGTAACTGTATTTTTAAAAGACAAAATTGTACCCGCCTCTACTACTACCTCTGGCAGCTTGTTCCAGACACTCACCACCCTCTGTGTGAAATAATTGCCCCTCTGGACCCTTTTGAATCTCTCCCCTTTCACCTTAAGCCTATGCCCTCTAGTTTTAGATTCCCCTACCTTTGGGAAAAGATATTGACCATCTAGCTGATCTATGTCCCTCATTATTTTATAGACCTCCAGAAGATCACCCCTCAGCCTCCTCTGCTCCGGGGAAAAAAGTCCCAGTCTATCCAGCCTCTCCTTATAACTCAAACTGTCAAGTCCTGGTAGCATCCTAGTAAATTTTTTCTGCACTCTTTCTAGTTTAATAATATCCTTACCTTTATCCTTAGCTTACCTTTTCACCAACTCTGTATCATTGGCGAACTTTGATACATTGCTCTTTGTCTCCTCACCTATGTCACCAATATAGATTGTAAATAGCTGAGACGCCAGCACTGATCCTTGCAGCACTCCATCTGTCACAGCTTGTCAATCTGGAAATGTCACATTTCTGCCTACTCTCTGCTTCCTGTCCATTAACCAGTTCTTCTATCCATGTTCATATGTTACCCCCAATTCCATGAACCATAAACTTGTGTAGCAATCTTTTGTGTAGCACCTTATCTCTCAAAAATTCAGCACTGCACATATAAACATACGAAATAGGAGCAGACATAGGCCATTCAGCCCCTCAAGTCTGTTCCAGCATTCAATAAGATCATGGCTGATCTGTTTGTGTTGAGTTCCACTTTCCCTATCTACCCCCGATAACCTTTGGTTTCTTTACCCAATAAGAATCTATCTACTTCCATGATATTCATGACCCCACTTCTGCCTCTTTCTGAGGCAGAGGATGGAATTTTCTCATTGCACTGGCCATGGGAATCATTGCGGATGGGACAGGATCATGCAAAGGTCCATTGACGTCAGGTGGGATTTCCCGGTCTTGGGACGAGCATGGCCAGAAAATCCTGCCCAGAGTGTTCCAAATTCATACAACCTTCTGAGAGAAAATAATTCTCTTCATCTCTGTCCTAAAAAGGTGACCCCTAATTTTAAAACAGTGCCCCCTAGCTCTGGACTCACCCACAGGAGGAAACATCCTTTCCACATTCACCTTGCTGAGACCGTTCAGGACCTTATATACGTCAATCAAATCACCCCTCACTCTGTTAAACTCCTGCAGAAACAAGCCCAGTCTGTCCAACCTTTCCTTATACACAACCCACTCTTCCAGGTATCAACCCAGTAAAACTTCTTCGAACCACTGCAATGCATTTACATCCTTCCTTAAATAAGGAGACCTAAACCACACACATTATTCAATATGTGGTCTCACCAATGCTCGGTATAACTGAGGCATAACATTCCTTATTTTTACGTTCAATTTATCTTGTAATAAAGAACAGCATTTGATGAGCCTTCTTGATTACTTGCCGTGCCTGCAAACTAATCTTTTGTGAATCATGCTGTAGAACACCCAGATCCCTCTGCATATAGGGTGGCACAGTGGCACAGCGGCTAGCAGTGCTGCCTCACAAGCATCAGGGACCCAGATTCGATTCCCGGCTTGGGTCACTGTCTGTGTGGAGTCTGCACGTTCTCCCTGTGTCTGCATGGGTTTCTTCCGGATGCTCCAGCTTCCCCCCACAGTCCAAAGACATGCAGGTTAGGTGCATTGGCCATGCTAAATTCTCCCTCAGTGTACCCAAACAGGTGGCAGAGTGTGGCAACTCGGGGATTTTCACAGTAACTTCATTGCAGTGTTAATGTAAGCCTACTTGCGACACTAATAAATAATTCTTGGCTTTCTGCAGTCGCTCTCCGAACTCTTTCCATAAATTCAGATGAAGCAGACGTTAGTCACCTGCAGGTTTTCCGACCTGTTAAGTAACGTTTGGGCTCCCTTGCAGCTGAACTTAATTTCATTGGTGAGTGACGAGAGAATACTTTGATTGGACTAAGAGGTGCATGTTTGAAAATTTCAGTGTCGAATCAGCCAGCGATGCTGAGTGATGCCAGTTTGGAGGGTTCTGCCATAGGCAGGGGGTGTCTGTGTGAGCAGCCTTCCCAGGAAGGGTGACAATGCAGGCCATGCCAGAGGCTGCTGGAGGTGCATTGTGCTCCAACTGGAGGGCCACTGGTTTCCAAAGCACCCTCTCTAGCAGCCCTATAGACCCAGATTTCACGCTGAGGAGGTCAAAAATCCTATTCTGGTGCAAAACATATCAGGATTGCTGTTGTTTTAGTCGGTAATATCAAGTTTAAATGTGGGTCAACATGGCATTAAGTAGAATTTCTTTACGCTTCTTTATATCTAAAATTCAGACCTTTGATGTTGAGTAAAAATAGGAAATGAAAACAAAATTTGCACGTCTGATATCTGAACCACCTCCTACAAGCTTTTCTCTGCATGAAAAATGATAACTCCTTGAGAAGGAACAGTTCTTTAGGACCATGCTGTAACTTAACTCCCAGGAACCGGCAAAACTATTAATCTTTCCTCTTATTTCTCTCTTTGCTGATTGTCCTTCACTTTCCCTTTTTGTTCCTCTGACTATCTTGTGTCCTTTTTTCGATTAGTTGCTCCTTTTCTCTTCCTCCCCTCCAGAGGTGGCCACATTTCTGTTGGGATCCAGGTCTATGGGTTGGGCACCACCTGATGCCTTATCCAACTGGAACCTGCAAACTGGACAGAGCAGCAGAACATGGTCAAATGGAAGGAACTGGAGTGGCATCACATTCCCATTCGCACCCAATATCCACAGCCACGTGCAGACATGACTGCTTAATAATCTGGAACTGTGGCCACTATTTGATAAGGGACAGTTAGGTCAAAGATTAAAGATTAAGAAAATCCTACCCTAAATCTTCCCATATGTTTATGGTTCAGTTTTGGAAACTAGATCATTCTGGGAATGAGTGCATCCCTGGCAAGGCCAACATTTATTGCTCATCCCTAGTTGCCCTTGTAAGGGTGCCTTGTTGATCCATTGCAGTCCATCTGGTGTAGGTACACCCACAGTGATATTAGGTAGGGGGTTCCAGTATTTCAACCCAGTGACAGTGAAGGAACGTCAATATATTTCCAAATCAGGATGGTGTGTGACTTGCAGGAACTTACAAGTTTCAGTGTATCTTCTAGGTGCTGGTTACTCATGTCCATTAAGACCATAAGATATAGGAGCAGAATTAGGCCATTTGGCCCATTGAGTCTGCTCCACCATTCAGTCATGGCTGATATGATTCACATCCCCATTCTCCTGCCTTCTCCCCCTAACCCTTGATCCCCTTATTGATCAAGAACCTATCTATCTCTGTCTTAAAGACACTCAATGACCTGGCCTCCACAGCCTTCTGTGGCAATGAGTTCCACAGATACACCACTTTTTGGCTGAAGAAATTCCTCCTCATCTCAGTTTTAAAGGAGCGTCCTTTCACTCTGAGGTCATGCCCTCAAGTTCTGGTCTCTCCCACTAGTGGAAACATCCTCTCCACGTCCACTCTATCCAGGCCTCTCAGCATTCTGGAAGTATATGAGGTATCGGGGAGGTGTTCGCTCCCTGGTTTAGCCTGATTCTGTTCTATCATTGCTATTGCTAGAGTCATGCCACAGCTATGCAGCCAGGAGTGCAAGGCACCACTGAATGCATTCCATCCTCTTAATGCTTTGCTGTGCAGTGTTTTTCGTCTCAGAATAGCTGTAAGAAGATGCCAGCTTAATAGCACAGGTCAGAGGTAGAGGATGCAAACACAAAGGACAAACATTGGTGAGATGAAGGAGAAACACATGGAGAATATGCAATGACCGTAAAGATGCATGATGGCAGCTGAAAGCTGGTGAGCTGAAAAGCAAGATACAGTTAAAAATAGACGATGCTGGAATGTGTTCAACAATGTAACACAATCTCTGAAGTCAGATGATTGCATAATACGCAATGACATTACAATCCCCAGGTTGTGTCAAATCTCTTGCCATGTCTCAGACCAAATCTTATTCCCTCGATGGAGTTGACATTCAATAATATTACCATCTCTGAATCCCCCACTATCAACATTCTGGGGGTTAACATTGACCAGAAATTGAACTGGACTAGCCGTATAAATACTATGGCTACAAGAGCAGGTCAGAGACTCGGAATCCTGCATCGATTAACTCAACTCCGGACTCCCCAAAGCCTGTTCACCATCTACAAGGCACAAGTCAGGAGTGTGATGGAATACTCTCCGCTTGCCTGGATGAGTACAGCTCCAACAACACTCAAGAAGCTTGACACCAAGCAGGGTAAAGCAGTCCACTCGATTGCTACCGCTTCCATTCAATCCCTCCACCACAGTAGCAGCAATGTGTACCATCTACAAGATGCACTGCAACAAGATTTCTTAAGCAGCACCTTCCAAACCCACGACCACTACCATCTAGAAGAACAAGAGCAGCAGATACATGGGAACAGCACCACCTGGAGGATCCCCTCCAAGGCACTCACCATCCTGACTTGGAAATATATCACCGTTCCTTCACTGGCGCTGGATCAAAATCCTGGAACTTCTACCCTAACAGCACTTTGGGTGTACCTACACCATATGGACTGGAGTGGTTCAGGAAGGCGGTTCACCACCACGTTCTGAAGAGCAAATAGGGATAGGCAATAAATTTTGGTCTACCCAGCGACACCCACCTCCTGGAAGTGCATTAAAAAATTTAGATTCAATGACGTTTTAGCATATCAAGAGACAAAGTCCAAGAGATAGAAAGGGCCGAGTAATGATTAAAGGCATATGGCCGGGTTCTCCACCCCCCTCAAAAGAGGCGGCTTACCATTGGCCGCTGGATTTTCCAGTCCACCAAAGTCAACGGTCCAATTTGTGCTGATGTCCCACCAGGCCACAGGGAATCTTGTCCCGGAGGGTTGCCTTCAGCAGGACCAGAAGATCCCAGCAGCGGGAAAGGCCGGAAAGTCCAAAGATGCGCGCATTATGTGGATTGGCCATGCTAAATTGCCCCTTAGTGTCAGGGGGACTAGCTAGGGTAAATGCATGGGGTTTTGGGGATAGGGCCTGGGTGGGATTATGGTCGGCGCAGACCCGATGGGCCGAATGGCCTCTTCTGCACTGTATGATTCTATGATAATGTCCAACCGGTTTATTTGGTAGCAAAAGCCACTAGCTTTCGGAACAGGCTGTTCCTTCGTCAGGTGGGTGGGAGTTCTGATCACAAACAGGGCACAAAGACACAAAGTCAATTGACATGAATAATGATTGGAATGTGAGTCTTTACAGCTAATCAAGTCTCAAAGGTACAGACAATGTGAGTGGAGGGAGCATTAAGCACAGGTTAAAGAGATGTGTATTGTCTCCAGACAAGACAGCTAGTGAGATTTTGCACATCCAGGCAAGCTGTGGGGGTTACAGATAGTGTGACATGAACCCAATACCCCGGTTGAGGCCGTCGTCATGTGTGCGGAACCTGGCTAACAGTTTCGATGATGTGGAGATGCCGGTGTTGGACTGGGGTGAACACAGTAAGAAGTCTCACAACACCAGGTTAAAGTCCAACAGCTTTATTTGGTAGCAAATACCATAAGCTTTCGGAGCACTGCTCCTTTGTCAGATGGAGTGGAAATGTGCTCTCAAACAGTGCAAACAGAATCATGCGCTGTCGTGTGTCGTGAAGGCCGCCTTGGAGAACGCTTACCCGGATGTGCAAAATCTCACTCGCTGTCCTGTCTGGAGAAAATACACATCTCTTTAACCTGTGCTCAATGCTCCCTCCACTCACATTGTCTGTACCTTTAAGACTTGGTTAGCTGTAAAGACTCACATTTCAATTGGTGTGTCTGTTTGCACTGTTTGAGAGCACATTTCCACTCCATCTGACGAAGGAGCAGTGCTCTGAAAGCTTATGGTATTTGCTACCAAATAAACCTGTTGGACTTTAACCTGGTGTTGTGAGACTTCTTACTGTGTAACAGTTTCTACTCAGCGACTCTGCGCTGTCGCGTGTCGTGAACGCTTACCCGGATGTGCAAAATCTCACTCGCTGTCCTGTCTGGAGACAATACACATCTCTTTAACCTGTGCTCAATGCTCTCTCCACTCACATTGTCTGTACCTTTAAGACTTGATTAGCTGCAAAGACTCACATTCCAATCATTATTCATGTAAATTGAGTTTGTGTCTTTGTGCCCTGTTTGTGATCAGAACTCCCACCCACCTGATGAAGGGACAGCCTGTTCCGAAAGCTCGTGGCTTTTGCTACCAAATAAACCTATTGTACTTTAACCTGGTGTTGTTAGACTTCTTACTGTGTTTACCCCAGTCCAACGCCGGCATCTCCACATCATGATTCTATGATCCCAGCCATAGTCTCAAGTTGCGATGGTGTTGGAAAGGACAATTTAGATTCATTTACTTTATGCTGTGAGTGCCAGAGTATTGAGCAAGGAAGGAAAAGAGGAATGGGCTTAGGCCATTCAACCCCTCGAGCCTGTTTCATCTAAATATTGGCCAAGGCGCTGGGGTGAACATCCCTGCTCTTCTTCAACTCGAGCGATGGGCTCGAGGGCCTCTGTTTAAAATCTCATCTGAAAGGTGGAATCGTCAGCTGAGGGAGGCAATGAGGGCTGACCGCGTCAGAAATTCAAGAGAAGAGTTGGTACGAGGCTGGAGAAAGATTTAATGGAGGAACCTGAGAGATAACATGGGATACAATATTTCTAAGACCATTATGTTTACTGTGGTCTTTTCAGGTCCAATGATGGAGATAGTGAGAGACAGAGACGGAAACAGAGAGACAACCAGTATTAAACAGTATTGAGGCAAAAGCAGAGAAGCAACAGAAGGATAGAGGGAGAGTTACAATATTTATGAAATGTACTGCTAGTAGTAACTTGCCCACTGGGACCACATATCAGGAATTCAGGCACTGACTTCCCATGACGTTATTCCATTTAAAGGACAGACATCATGGGGCGAGCATGCACAAATTCCTGAAATGTGCTCCCAATGGACAGGGCTTTGCACTGAGAGAATAATTTCATGAAATTACAGGGATAACGACAGCGAAACAGAAAGATAAGAGCAAAAACAGACATGGGGACAAATGGATAGAGAGAGAAATGCAATGACGTTAAACTGGGCAGAAAAGCCACGACAATTGAAAGGAAAAAATAGTTCAGACCGGTATTCTTATTTCCCCGTTCTTGCTGTTTTTTTTCCATACGGATTGGCCACCGGGTGTGAGGGACCCAATGTTGGGGTCGTGAACCCACTCGAAGCCCTCTGCCATGCCCTCTGGCTGAATTTTCCAGGTACAACATGGGATGGATTCATGATTGAATGGCAGAGCAGACTCGATGGGCCGAATGACCTAATTCTGCTCCTATATCTTATGGTCTTACGGAGGTACAATCCTGATAATGAGACCTCACACCCAGCAATATCCAGCGGTCTTGCGGGCCGGTGAAATGTTAGGATTTGCCAACCTTTGTAGGTGGATGCCTATCTGACCCTCGAAAGTGAACATAGCTTATACATCTCACGGCACCCCTACGCCTCTTACTTTGGTCTGGCTTTCTGTGGGTAGGTGACCTGCAGACAGGCAGGGATCCTGTGCATCAGCGGCAAAATTGGGATCCCTTATTAAAAGGGTCACTGATGGCTCAGTTATTGCCCGCATTGGCTCCCTGCCTCTACTGAACCCCCCTCTCCCTGAAGCCACCTCTGGAAAAATCAGGAACAGGTGGGAGATTTGGGGAGGAGCGGTCCCAGCACGGTTTTTCTCTAAATTTCCCAGACCGCTTCCAAAACTGGGCTGGGAAAATTCTGCCAAGACATCCAGAGAAAGTGAGGGCAATTTGAGCCTCACCCCTGGCATGGGGGGAACTGGCATGATCAGGAGAAATGCTGGCTTGACATTGTGATGCCAATATTGCTGCCCATCAGATTAGATTAGAATTGCCATCAGAGAGCCAGGAGTACGATGACGCAAGTCATGGGGGAGACAATGGCATTTTGTCACTGGACTACTAATTCAGAAACCCAGGGTCTGCTCCGGGGCTCCGGGTTCGAATCCCACCACGGTAGATGTTGAAATTTGAATTCAATAAAAATCTGGAAATAAAAGTCTAATGGTGATGCATGAAACCATTACCAATTGTTGTAAAACCCATCTGGTTCACTAATGTCCTTTAGAATCATAGAAACCCTACAGTGCAGAAAGAGGCCACTTGGCCCATTGAGTCTGCACCGACCACAATCCCACCCAGGCCCTACCCCCATATCCCTACATATTTACCTCGCTGCAAGAAAGGATGTCCCAAGGCATGGTACATTGGGGAAACTATGCAGACGCTGCGACAACGGATGAATGAACACCGCTCGACAATCACCAGGCAAGACTGTTCTCTTCCTGTTGGGGAGCACTTCAGCGGTCACGGGCATTCGGCCTCTGATATTCGGGTAAGCGTTCTCCAAGGCGGCCTTCGCGACACACGACGGCGCAGAGTCGCTGAGCAGAAACTGATAGCCAAGTTCCGCACACACGAGGATGGCCTCAACCGGGATATTGGGTTCATGTCACACTATTTGTAACCCCCACAGAGTTTCACTGGCTGTCTTGTCTGGAGACAATACACATCTTTTTAGCCTGTCTTGATGCTCTCTCCACTCACGTTGTTTTGTTTCTTAAAGACTTGATTAGTTGTAAGTATTCGCATTCCAACCATTATTCATGTAAATTGAGTTTGTGTCTTTATATGCTCTGTTTGTGAACAGAATTCCCACTCACCTGAAGAAGGGGCTTGGAGCTCCGAAAGCTTGTGTGGCTTTTGCTACCAAATAAACCTGTTGGACTTTAACCTGGTGTTGTTAAACTTCTTACTGTGGGAGGAAACCAGAGCACCCAGAGGAAACCCACGCAGACACGAGGAGAATGTGCAAACTCCACACAGACAGTGACCCGAGCCGGGAATCGAACCCAGGTCCCTGGAGCTGTGAAGCATCAGTGCTAACCACTGTGCTACCGTGCCGCTTTAGGGAAGGAAATCTGCCGTCCTTACCCAGTCTGGCCTTAAGGTGAGCCCAGACTCATAGCAATGTAGTTGACTCTTAAAATTTGGTTTGGTTTTGATTTGATTTGATTTATTATTGTCACATGTATTAACGTACAGTGAAAAGTATTGTTTCTTGTGCACTATACAGGCAAAGAATACCGTTCATAGAGAGGGAAAGGAGAAAGTGCAGAATGTAGTGTGTTAGAGAGTTTAAAAGAATTAGAATGAAGTTTTAGGAACATAGTACGAGAGTAAAAGATAGAATTAGAAGGTATGTTGGGCACAGCTTGCCCGAAGTCGCTGCTCTCCGGCGCCATCTTAAAATGCCTAAGTTCGAGGGCAATTAGCGATCGTTAACAAATGCTGGTCCAGCCAGCAGACACCCACATCCCATGAAAGAATAAAGAAGAAAAAAAGGCACAGAACTAAAGACAGATAGATAAAGAGAGACATTCAGAAGCAGAGGGTTACTAGGAGGTTTGGAGTGATAATGTTCATGCTGGACATTCACTGGGAACAGGATTTAATGAAACGACAGAATGGAAAATTCTGGACAGCCTCCTGTTTCCAGGCGGCCTCTGGTGAGCAATGTTAAAGCATTCCACACAGACATAAGGCAGCAACAAGAGACAACCGTATATGTACAGTATGGTGACTCAGTGGAACTGTTGGATTTTACACTGACCGAGACAAGATGCTTTTAAAAATAGAGCCGGGTAAAGTTATGTGGGTCCAGAGCATCAATTTTCAAAGGGCAACTCTTTAAACTTACTGGGAGATTAATGTTCAAATCTTTATCACATGGCAGCTAATCACAGACACAGTAAAAGACTTATTTGATTTGATTTATTATTGTCACATGTATTAACATACAGTGAAAAGTATTGTTTCTTGCGCGCTATGCAGACAAAGCATACCATTCATAGAGAAGGAAAGGAGAGAGTGCAGAATGTAGTGTTACAGTCATAGCTTAGGTCTAGAGAAAGATCAACTTAATGCGAGTTAGGTCCATTCAAAAGTCTGATGGCAGCAGGGAAGAAACTGTTCTTGAGTCGGTTGGAACGTGACCTCAGACTTTTGTATCTTTTTCCCGATGGGAGCAGGTGGAAGAGAGAATGTCTGGGGTGCGTGGGGTCCTTAATTATGCTGGCTGCTTTTCTGAGGCAGCGGGAAGTATAGACAGATGGATGGGAGGCTGATTTGTGTGATGGACTGGGCTTCATTCACGACCCTTTGCAGTTCCTTGCGATCTTGGACAGAGCAGGAGACATACCAAGCTGCGATACAACCAGAAAGAATGCTTTCTATGGTGCATCTGTAGAGGTTGGTGAGAGTTGTAGTGGATATGCCACACTTCCTTAGTCTTCTGAGGAAGTAGAGGTGTTGGTGGGCTTTCTTAACTATAGTGTCCACATGGAGGGACCAGGACAGGTTGTTGGTGACCTGGACACCGAAAAACATGAAGCTCTTGACCATTTCTACTTCGTCCCTTTGATGTAGACAGAGCTTGAATTTATAGTGCATCTTTGCACATCCCTCAGAAATGTATCAATGCACGCCACATGTGATAAATTAGACTGAAGTGAAGCTATTGTTCTTAGTTAAGCACTCAAGGTAGCCATGCATCAAGGCTGCAGCAATGGTGTAAGTGACTGCATAGTCTAGTGGGGTTGGCCAATGGGAGAATATATCTGGGACACTTACCTGCTTCCCTTCAAACAGGTTGGGCCCATTGAGTTCAAAAAAATGAGAGGCGATCGTGTAGAAACATAAAAGCTTTTGAGGGGAGTTGTCAAGGTCGATGCTGAGGGGATGTTTCCTCCTTGTGGGAGAGACTAGAACGAGTTTAAAAATAAGGAGGTCACCCATTTAAGATGGAGATTTCTTTTCTCTCCGAGAGTTGTTAGTCTGTGGAATTCTCTTCCTCAGTGGAGGCTGGATCACTGAATATTTATAAGGTTGAGTTAAGTGGATTCTTGGTTGACGAGGGAGTTATCGCGGGGGGGTGGGCGGGGAGACAGGAAAGTAGGGATGAGGCCACAGTCAGATCAGCCATGATATTATCAATAGGTATATATTATCAATAGGTATATATTATCAATAGGTATATATTGTCAATAGGTATATTCATGATGTGGAGATGCCGGCGTTGGACTGGGTTGGGCACAGTTAGAAGTCTCACAACACCAGGTTAAAGTCCAACAGGTTTATTTGGAATCACGAGCTTTCGGAGCGCTGCCCCTTCAACCCACCCCTGATCTTATTGAATGGCGTGGCGTCACGGTGGCACAGTGGTTAGCATTGCTGCTTCACAGCGCCAGGGACGCGGGTTCAATTCCCGGCTTGGGTCACTGTCTGTGTGAAGTTTGCACATTTTCTCCGTGTCTGCATGGGTTTCCTCCGGGTGCTCCGGTTTCCTCCCACAGTCCAAAGATGTGCAGGTTAGGTGGATTGGCCATGCTAAATTGCCCCTTCGTGTCAGGGGGACTGGCTAGGGTAAATGTATGGGGTTATAGGGATAGGGTGGGATTGTGATCAGTGCAGACTCAATGAGCCGAATGGCCTCCTTCTGCACTGTATGATTCTATGATTCATTAGCTGAGTTACCTGATGAAGGAGCAGCATTCCAAAAGCTCATGATTCCAAATAAACCTGTTGGACTTTAACCTGGCGTCGTGAGACTTCTTAATAAGTATATTGAAGGCTGAGGTCAGTAGATTTTTGGGCAATATGAGAAATGAGGGATAGAGGCAGAAGGCAGGAGAGTAGAGTTGATGAGGAAGTCGAGTCATGGAGGTGAATCTTTCCGTTCTGCCCACCAGGTGGGGGGCGGACCGTGGAAAGGTCCGTTGACCTCAGGTGGAATTTTCTGGTTTTGGGACGAGCGTGGCTGGAAAATCCCCCCTCTGATCTTATCGAATGGTGCAGCAGACTTGACTGGTTGTATGGTTTATTTCTGCTGCTGTTTCTTCTTGACCTCCACATGAGAAACAAACTAATATCTTGCAGTTCTGAGGGAGTGCAATGCTGTCAGAGACGAGATGCTTTTGGATGAGAAGTTAAACTGAGGTTTTCATTCATATAAAACCTCCGATGTGACAAAGGGCACAGGGCACTTCACACGAATATTATGGATCACAATTTGACACCAAGCCACGTAAGGCGAAATTAGGTCAGATGACCAAGAGTTTGGTCAGAGAGATAGGGGGCAATTGTCCCACTCTGCACTGGGATCAACGATACAGAGAGGGAAGGGGGTGATTGGGGCTGGCCGTCTGATTGGGGGGGGGGAAGGGTTGGGACTGCCGGGAAGGAGGGGTGGTCGGGGAGATCGGGGCTGGCCGGGGGGCAGGGGGGGACATCCTGACCCGGAGAGATCCAGGAGGTCAGAGATTGGAGGGGAGGGGGGGGGGGGGGGGGGGGTGGGGTTTTGGAGGGGCAGCAATGTGGGGTCACGGGGCTGGCCAGCGATCAGGAGGCCGGCAGAGCGGGGCTACTGCGCGTGCGTCGATCTCCACACTGACAGACTGGCACATGTGCAGGGCCTGCTCAGCGTTACACTGCCAGCCTCTCCAGCAGGAATGGGCCCCACCCACTGATTTTCAGAGTCAATCCTGTTCAGGCTCTCTGTGATGCACAGAGTGCGGGAAACTCAATCCGAAAATCACACTAAACAAATCAGTGGGAGTTACTCCAGTTTTCACTCAAATTCAGCATTTAGAATTTTTGGGGGAGAATCACCCTCATAGACTTTAAGGAGTATCCTAAAGGAGGGAAGGGATGCAGAGAGGTGGAGAGGTTTCCAGAGTTCAGGCCTAGACAGCTGAAGGCAGGTCTGCCCAAATTGGAGGGACTAAAACTGGGCTGCCCAAGAGGCCAGAGTGAGAGGAACTCAAGATATCTTGGAGGGTTGTGGGACTGGAAGAGATTACCGAGGTACAGAGCGGTGAGGGATTTCTTCAAATTGGTAAAGGGATCTTTAATATCCGCCTGAGGAGGGAAGACATGGACACTGTTTAAAGCCACAACCAAAAGTCAAGATCTTCACCAGTGCAGCACTCCCTCAGCACTGCACTGGCAGTGCCAGTCTGGATTATGGACTAAGGTTTCTCAACTGGGAAATGAAACCATGACCTACTGGCTGAGAGGAGAGTGGGCAACCATCAAAGCCATGGCTAAAATGAAGCGGCCCTCTTATTCACTTTCCAGGGACCAATCTATCGATATTTGATTTGATTTGACTTATTGTTGTCACATGTATTATCATACAGTGAAAAGTATTGTTTCTTGCGCGCTATTCAGACAAAGCATACCGTTCATAGTGAAGGAAAGGAGAGAGTGCAGAATGTAGTGTTACAGTCATAGCTAGGGTGTAGAGAAAGATCAACTGAATGCAAGGTAGGTCCATTCAAAAGTCTGATGGCAGCAGGGAAGGAGCTGTTCTTGAGTCGGTTGGTTCGTGACCTCAGACTTTTGTATCTTTTTCCCGGCGGAAGAAGATGGAAGAGAGAAGGTGGAAGAGAGAAACAGAGTTATCACTCACAAAAAACTTAAAGCTTTTGTCTGCATGAATTTACCCAAGAACAGTGTGTGGAGCCAGGGTGGGGAAATGTATGAAATCTAGGGAAGGCAAAGGGGTAGCTGAAAAATGACTACCCCTCCCCTGCCCCATCCCCAGGGGTGGGGTACCGCAGTAATGTGCAATGCTTTATTCCAAGCTTCAGTTCAGAGCAGACAGACCTTTTACATTGGGGGCTTCTGAGGATAGAATGCAGGCACATCAATAGGACAGAGTAGATGGAACTTTAAGTCTGAAACAAAGCAATGGTTAACTACATAAGCTGGCTTTGAAATAACCGCAAAAAAGCTTTTATTTCTCCAGCTACAATATGTTTTTCCATTTTGAAAAGACTGCAATATTGCAATTTGGAGGTTGCGCCGTTAGAGTCTGAATCAAACTCAGTGTTGGGATAATGAGTAATCGACATGTCAAGTGAATGAATTGTGTCTAGATGATTCTAACCTGGTGTTGTTAAACTTCTTACTAGATGATTCTCTCCAGTGTATTTTTTTTTTGTTTTTCTGAGGGCGGGATTGCCTATATCCCCCTGAACTGTGCCTGCAGATTTACACCCTCACCGCCTCTCGCACAGCTGCACAATCTCCCAGCCCAGGATGTGTTCATGCATTTTTACCATGCCTAATCCTTACCAGACCCTTACTTAACAAGCATGTGCTTCAGAAAAAAACAACCTACCGGGGGGAGAGAGAGAGCAGAGAGAAAAAAAATCAAATCCCCACACACACAAACCACCGGGAGCCCGAGCTCAGTGCAAACCTTTAACCAGGAAAAGCTCATTTTAGCCCAATGAATGATCACACTTACTGCGTCTCTCTAATCTATATTTCACACATAAATACAGCATAATGTTAAAATGGGGATTTGTTTGGGGTAGAATGTGATATTTTTGCTTCTCAAGCCACATTTTGTTGGTTAATGAGGTACTTACCCTCAATACTGCCACTAGTCTCAGTATCAAGTGTTCCTGGAATGGGAACAGCATGGGTTAACTACAGGATCAGGCCACCTAAGAGTCAGACTATAAATTTACTGCCAGATATTACATATATATATAATCCTGTGGATATGCTCTACTGGAGATTGATTTGAAACTGTCCAAAATGTCTTTCAGTTAGGACTCTAATCACCATCTGAGATAAAGTAAACTCTCAGTCCAGCCATTCGCTCAGCACACTGAGAGTCCCAGTAGTGAAAGGAAAATGTCTTTTCGTTCCCCTCCCCTCCCAGTTTTCTCTCCTCCTCTCCTTTTCACTGTGTTTCCTTGGGAGCCAGCGACCCTGCTGTACCATTTCCCCCATGTGGCCATCATTGCAGTGCAAAGGTCAGCCAGTAAACATCAGCAGGCCATTCCGATGTGGGGGGGCATTAGAACCAGGTCTGATTCTGACCTCACCTGTCAGCCGCCGCACGCATGCACTTTGCAAGGGTCACTGGGTGGTAATCGGGAATGGGGGATCCCGGTTGGTCTTTGTCCTCTCTGACCCAGGGCGCTGAGGTCAGAATCCGTTGCTCATGGTTAAGATCAGCTAAGTCAACACAGTTCGTCGGTTAAACCTGGCATTCTGTTATGTTGTCTGATCAATACATTAATGAGCCAGTTTAGTGATAAAATGGCCACTCCCTGTCAACCGGGATCTTGGGTTCATGTCACACTATCTGTAACCCCCACGACTTGCCTGGGCTTGCAAAATCTCACTAACTGTCTTGGCTGGAGACAATACACATCTCTTTAACCTGTGTTTAACCCTCTCTCCACTCACATTGCCTGCATCTGTAAAGACTTCATTACCTGTAAAGACTCACATACCAACCACTATTTTATAAATTGAGTTTGTGTCTGTATATGCCCTGTTTGTGAACACAACTCCTCACTCATCTGAAGAAGGAGTGAGACTCTGAAAGTTCGTGCTACCAAATAAACCTGTTGGACTTTAACCTGGTGTTGTGAGACTTCTTACTGTGCTTACCCCAGTCCATCTCCACATCATGGCTACATCAGCTTTCTCATAGATCGAGCCGTAGTGATAGAGAAAGAGAGCTTTTTGTTTATGTACCACCTTTTAAAGGATGGCCCAAAGTTGATAAGCACTTTTTGAAGTTGTAATCTAGAAAATGTAGCAGCAATTCAGACACATGTCGCGCTGGTCTAAAAACCGGATATTCCCACCCGACTGTCAATGGACTTTCACATTGTCCACAACCCACCTGCTACAATCTCAGTGGTGGGCGGGGTGGGAGAATTCCAGCCAAGGTTCCCCGACTGAGGGATGGATTTTGGCTAGGACACCAGGGAGAATTCTCTTGCTCCTAAACTTCAGAAAGTGCCAGGGGGTCATTTACAGGCACCTAAGAGACCCTTAATTTATCACATCACACCTGAAAGAAAGCACCTCCAACAATGTAGCCCAGTCCAACAATGCAAGTCAGCCTCCCATCGATTGACTCCATCTACATTTCCCACTGTCTCGGGAAAGAGCCAGCATAATCAAAGATCTCACACACCCCAGACATACTCTCTTCCACCTTCTTCCGTCGGGAAAAGAGTCAGAACACGTGTCAACCAACTCAAGAACAGCTTCTTCCCTGCTGCTGCCATCACTTTTGAATGGACCTACCATATATTAAGTTGATCTTTCTCTACACACTAGCTATGACTGTGACACTACATTCTGCACCCTCCTTTCCTTCTCCCCTATCTACTCTATGAATGGTACGTTTTGTCTGTATAGCACGCAAGACACAATACGATTCACTGTATCCCAATACACAGTCCAAAGATGTGCGGGTTAGGTTGATTGGCCATGCTAAATTGATCCTAGTGTCAGGGGGATTAGCAGGATAACTACATGGGGTTACGGGGATAGGGCCTGGGTGGGATTGTTGTCGGTGCAAGCTCGATGGGCCGAATGGCCTCCTCCTGCACTGTAGGAATTCTATGATGTGATGATATTAAATCAAATAAAAAAAATGTAGCAACCCCTCAGTCCTAAACTAGGAATATTAACCGAGACCCAAGACCAGGAGTTGAACATATCACCTTTAACAGTCAGAGATGTGACCACTACCCACAGAACTACATTGGAGGTGGAAAGTGTTTGTTTTGTGAAGAGATGCTCCTTATTGCTCATTCAGCAACTTCTCACTCTGCTGCCTATTCCACCTGGCATACACAAGGAGATCAGTGTATTAGGAATCTAGCTTTGGAACAAAGCAGTGTCTTGGCTGTCTGCATCACATGGCTACCACTAACCCAGGCTCTTTGGGGACTGGGGAGGGGAGGTACTGTGACTCCTGATAAACCATCCTCATAAGTTTTACACCTAGGTTATACATGTCTGGCAGGATTTCAACTCTGGCCTCTGATTGATTTGAATTAAATTCCTCTGCTAAGAACGACAGTGTGTTTACATGGAACAAGCCAGATAGTGTAACTCACAGCGGAAAGCATTAATGTGCAGGAATAGAGCCTGGAGACCAGTGTTGAGGCCAAAATATGCTCAGTATCAGCCAAGAGCATTTTGTAATTGAACACCGCACGGTCCACGTGAACTTAAACGCACACAACCCAACCACATTTTTCCCCTGCAGAACCCGTCAGTGACAGTAAAGAGGACACTCTTGTTACCGGCAGGTCAGCGATGAAACTCATGCTGAATTTTATCTTTTATGGAGAAGTTGCTGATCTCATTTCCTTTTCCTCAAACAAAATCTCCTGATACGTGCTCCAGTCAGAACACACTGTTCAGGGGATTGGCAACGTTGAGAATACTTTACATTTGGAATTACGCCTCCAGTAATTCTTCCCCCTCCCCCCTTTCTTGGACTTTCTTGACCCAGGGCTGTATGATTTTGAAATGAATGTACAAAAATTGGCCAATGACGCATTCTCAAGAGAGCACTTTCTTGGGAATGGGAGTGTCCTGCGATGGGGAAGGGGGTGGGGTGAGGCCACTAGTTTGTTTCATTCCATGGTCCATTGGAACCACCATTAAATCGACCACCTTGATCAAGAGCTACACCCATACCCTACAGGGTTGGAAGGGGCGATGAAATTGAAACAAGGTCAATTCAGGCAATTTGTAACTCTACCCCCTCAACCCCAGTTCCCTCCCAGCCCTCCCCTCCCTCCCTCCACTCCGTCCAGCCCCCTCCCCTCTCCTCTCCCCTTCCAGCCCCCACCCCTTCCAGCCCTCCCCTCCCTCCCTCCACCCCGTCCAGCCCCCTCCCCTCTCCTCTCCTCCCCCTCCCCTCCCCTCCCCTCCTCCTCCCAGCCCCCTCCCCTCCCCCTCCCCTTCCCTCCCAGCCCCCTCCCCTCCCCCTTCTCCCAGCCCCCTCCCCTCCCCTCTGAGCCCCCTCCCCTCCCAGCTCCCTCCCCTCCCCTCCCAGCTCCGTCCCCTCCCCTCCCAGCCCCCTCCCTTCCCGCCCTCTCCCCTCCCATCCCCTCCCCTCCCAGCCCCCTCCCCTCCCCTCCCAGCCCCCTCCCCTCCCCTCCCGCCCCCTCCCCTCCCCTCCCAGCCCCCTCCCCTCCCAGCCCCCTCCCCTCCCCTCCCAGCTCCCTCCCCTCCCCTCCCCTCCCGCCCCCTCCCCTCCCCTTCCAGGCCCCTCCCCTCCCCTCCCAGCCCTGCCCAGCCCCCTCCCCTCCCCTCCCTGCCCCTCCCCTCCCCTCCCTCCACCAGCCCTTCATTAACTAGTCCTGAACAGCTGCTAACACACATCTCTCCTGGAACAGTAGCTGTTTGTCTGTTAACCAGGATAATGAATGCAATTGGGATGATATTAACAGGACTCTATTGTTTCCATGTATGGGTGGAAGTGTGGTGTGTCCCGGTATTCCCCACACATCAGCCCCCCTTCACTTCTTGCTGAAAAAAAATTGGATTGGACAGAAGTTGGGTTTATAATTTTAGATCTGGACAGATGGCAATAAACAATAACTATTTTTATTCATACAACATCTTAACATAATGAACCATCGCAAGGTGCTTTGCCGTAGCATTATAAAACAAAGTGTGAAATGACCGGTATTCTACGACCTCGCCCGGGATTCTCCGGTCCCGCTGCAGTATATGGAGATTTGGCTGAGTGCCAAATTCTCCATCCTCGCTGGCAGTGGCGGCGGGGTGCGAATGGCCAGAACCCTCCTGTCCACATCAGGAGAGATTGGGTCAGATGAGCGCAATCTTTAGTCCAGGAGGCAGGTTTGAAGGAGCAGCTTAAGGGAGGCAAGCGAGGCAGAGAGACAAGGAGATATAGGGAGGCAATTCCAGAGCTTGGGCCCAGACAACTGAAGGCACGGCCACTAATGGCAGAGCAATTAGAATTGGGAATGTACAAGAATTTAAGGAGTATATCCTCCAAATATACACTTTGGAGGAAATAATAACAAATGGGATTACTATCTCAATGGAAACAAATTAAAACATGCTACCGTGCAAAGGGACCTGGGGGTCCTTGTGCATGAGACGCAAAAGCCCAGTCTGCAGGTACAACAGGTGATCAAGAAGGCAAATGGGATGTTGGCCTATATTGCGAGGGGGATAGAATATAAAAGCAGGGATGTCTTGATGCACCTGTACAGGGCATTGGTGAGGCCGCAGCTGGAATACTGTGTGCAGTATTGGTCCCCTTATATGAGGAAGGATATATTGGCATTGGAGGGAGTGCAGAGAAGGTTCACCAGGTTGATACCGGAGATGAGGGGTTTGGATTATGAGGAGAGGCTGAGGAGATTGGGTTTGTACTCGTTGGAGTTTAGAAGGATGAGGGGGGATCTTATGGAGACTTATAAGATAATGCGGGGGCTGGATAGGGTGGAGGCGGAGAGATTCTTTCCACTTAGTAAGGAAGTTAAAACTAGAGGACACAGCCTCAAAATAAAGGGGGGTCGGTTTAGGACAGAGTTGAGGAGGAACTTCTTCTCCCAGAGGGTGGTGAATCTCTGGAATTCTCTGCCCACTGAGGTGGTGGAGGCTACCTCGCTGAATATGTTTAAAGCGCGGATGGATGGATTCCTGATCGGTAAGGGAATTAAGGGTTATGGGGATCAGGCGGGTAAGTGGTACTGATCCACGTCAGATCAGCCATGATCTTATTGAATGGCGGGGCAGGCTCGAGGGGCTAGATGGCCTACTCCTGCTCCTATTTCTTATGTTCTTATTGATATCTGGGAGAGTTGTGTGGTTGGAGAAGATTACAGCGATAGGGAGGGATTTGAAAACAAGGCTGGGAATTTTAGGATCAGGATGTTGCTTGATTGGGAACCAATGTGGGCCAGCGAGCACAGGGATTGGAGGGGAATGGGACTTCCTGCGGGTTAGGGCAGGGGCAGCAGAGTTTTGGGTGACCTCATATTGACGGAGTTAATGAATGGAATTATTCCACATCCCCATTCAGGATTCGCCTTTTCACTGTAACCTAGCAACCTCCCTGGTCTGAGTGATGAGCTTTGGCTACACATCAGGGATTGAAGGCAAAGTTGTCGAAATGGCCTGCATAATGGATCTGCCAGGTGAGAATCTCCCAGACATCCCAACCGAGGATTCCCCTCTCCCGAGGCACTACCTCAGGGCGAGCTAGGGTTTCACAAGGTGCCTCCGCCAGAAATCTTCAGCCAAGTGTTCATGTGTGAATCTCAGCAGGCTTTTCACAACAAGCCTGGCCAGATCCTGCCCTGCCCCATTGCAGGAGAGACCGCTTGAGGGAACGGAGACCTGGCAGGTGGAACCAGTCACAGTAAAGAGTGACCCACCCACTCCCAAGCATTCCCCCTTGTCTGATAACCCGGAAAATAGCCATGCTGAATGTCCCACCCAGGGTCCAACACCTTGTCACATGTGGTTGTGCCAGGCAGCAGGTATGAGTTCAAGTATGGGCTAATGTTCTCAGCTGCCACCTCAGTGCAGTACTGCGGGAGTGCTACACTGTCAGTGCTCTACTGAGGGAGTGCTACACTATCAGCGCAGTACTGAGAGCATATTATACTGGTGGCATGGTGGCACAGTGGTTAGCACCACTGCCTCACAGCACCAAGGACCCGGGTTCAATTCCCAGCTTGGGTCACTGTCTGTGTGGAGTTTGCATGTTCTCCCCGTGTCTGTGTGGGTTTCCTCCGGGTGCTCCGGTTTCCTCCTACAGTCCAAAATACATGCTGGTTAGGTACATTGACCATGCTAAAATTCTCCCTCAGTGTACCTGAACAGGTGCCGGAGTGTGGCGACTAGGGGATTTACAGTAACTTCATTGCAGTGTCAATGTGAGCCTACTTGTGACAATAATAAATAAACTCTAAACACTGCCAGTGCAGTAGTGAGGGAGGGTGACATTGCCAGTGCAGTAGTGAGGGAGTAGGACACTGTCAGTGCAGTACTGAGGGAGTGCTGCTCTGTCAGTGGAGGAGGAGATGTGAAACCCAGCCCCCATCTGCCCTCGACTCTATCTCGAAGATCATGGGACTCCATCCCGCAAGCAACAATCACTTAAGAAAAACAAACGATCCTGTCATTAATTTGTGGACTCCTGCTGTGCACAGACTGACTGCCATGTTTCCTACATCACAACAGTGACAACACTTCAAAAAGATACTCGCTGAAGGCGCTATGTAAATGCACGTTCCTTTTTTAAATGCCTCTCTACAAGTCTCCAGGGAAGTGTTTTAAACTCAAACCATCCTCAAAAGTACAAACACAACATCCCCCGACAGAGAACACATCTCTCCTTTATTTATTTTTTGTTCACATTTTGGCTCGATTTTGAAAAAAAATTTTACAGCAGATATAACAACATAAAAAAAACTTAGAAAAGGCCAGATCTCCCCAAATGGAGATAGACTTCAGCATATTTTAAAGTGTCACACTCTCTTTTTGTCCCACACTAGGCACACGCTCTGTGTATAGTCTGTGGCTTGTAAGCCGGACTCGAACGCTCAGTTCCAACTCCAGATACAAAAGCTTCTGCTTCGATTCATTCTTGGGGAAGGGAGCAGAGGGTTCAGGGCTGTGTCCATATGCTCCTTGTATAAAGTTTGCCATTTGTATTATTTTTTTTTGGGGGGGGCGGGTTGCAGCGAGCACTCTTTGAACTCCTCACGATTGGAGTCTGGTGGTCGGTTGCAGTCTCAATCTCTCTGTCCCCCCCTCACTCTTCAGCCGTCTCCACCGTGCCCTCTCACTGTCGCTGCAGCCTCAGAGTCCCCGGTCCCCTGAGCTTCGAAAACCCGCTCTTGCCGTCTTTGTCCTTAACCTACAAGGGCAGAGAGAGAATAAAACAAATCGACCGCTTTCAGTCAACACCAACGAAATATTTATTACACAACTCGCATTTTGAAATCGCCCTCATACTTTAAAACAGTAAACTTTTACAAAACCTTAGTAAACTTTTTAAAAGTTTACTAAAGTTAAACAATAAATTATAATCTAGTATGGATTAATGTTATACTGCGAATTAAAATGTTTGCTGAGTTTGTTAAAGTTTGTCAAAGTTTACTAAAGTTTCTAAACGGTTACTAAAGTTAAAGTTAGAAAACATTAAATGTTATACTACGAATTTAAAAGTTTACTAAAGTTTGTAAAAGTTTACTAAACTTTGCTAAACGTTGTAAAACATTAGTAAACTTTAACAAACTCAGCAAAATATTTTAATACGCGGTATAACATTTATCCATATTAAATTATAATTTAACGTTTTCCAAAACATGTATAAATAATATACTAATAGAGATTTTGGTTAGTCTAATATTTTTATAATACGTGCACGTTTATTTTATATATGCATATTTTCGATGTTTCTATATTATAGAAAGCTTAATGTGCAAACTGCCACCATTTTTGTGAATCTATCGCTGGTTTAACTTGGAAGGGAATTCATGTTTTGCTTTGAGTCAGGATTTAGTTGGGTCTCTGTTTAAAACGGGAGAAGAGGGAGCTCCCATTCCAGAGGTGATCGAGTAACAGATTAATGACACGCCGTGTGTAACAGTAGAACTGTGACCAATGGGTAAGGCGATACACTCCCCATCGCTGTTTGTTCTACGTGGGGGTCAGTTAGAAAAACAACACCCGGCTTCCTGAAATGTTCCCTGTTTCGCCGGCTCCCTTCCCGCCCCTTCATGTTCCCCGTTCTCAGGCACACCTGACGTCCCTAATGGCTTTTATTACCCCGTGGCTGGGAGACACGCATTTCTTGAAGGTAGTTTTGGGCGCTGTGTGGTGGAGTTCAGAAATGTACACTGCTGGGATTGTGTTTTAACAACATCCCCGCAAGTTCAAAAAGTGAACCAAGTAATTAAACGTTAGGCTAAAATAGCTGACAACGTTACTGGAGCGCGAGCAAGCTGAGGTTAGACCAACACGGTTGAGCCAACACATTTAAGGAATTTCCGCAGACCAACAGGCCATTCGGCCCAATCCGTCTTACTCTCCACATCAGGAGATAAAAAAACAATGAAAATCAATGATATAACCCAGAGAGGGGGCTTAAAACAGGAGCAAAAAAAAAAGCCATGTCCTCGGGCACATTTATAAAGTTATGAAATACCAAAATCCAATTTTGATTTTAAGTCACGACTCTCCCCCAGGGGAACCTCTTTTTTATATGGGGGCTACGTGAAGAATTCCACCCCCCCCCCCCTCCCTCCCTCCCTTAGTAACACAAACGACACATGTGCAATAATAATGTAGGAAATGAGCTACAATGTGTGTAATTGAATCGAGTGGTTCAGGTGGTGTTATGGACATTAAGTGCTGTACAAAACTCGGTGGTTTTGCGAAAACTGGCAGAACCCATTTAATTTGATACTTCACATTTACTGCCGACAATTCAGACTTATTGATTAAATACAGTCTGCAAGTTAAAAATGTAAAAGCCCCGCAGTGTAAGCAGGGAAAAAGTCCTGCCGAACTGGAAACCAGCATTTGGCAAGTTCTGTTATTTTAAGAAACGAGATGTATTAAGTTCTGATCAAAGTCATCCACTTTAAAACGTTAAACCTGCCTTCTTTCCACAGATGCTGCTTTGACCTACTGAGCATATGCAATTTGAACTCAGATTATTTTGTGTGTACACCATCAGTACACCACATATCTTCATATACCTATTGGTAAAAGATATTCTCTCTTCCACCTTCTTCCGTCGGGAAAAAGATACAAAAGTCTGAGGTCACGTACCAACCGACTCAAGAACATCAGACTTTTGAATGGACCTAAGTTGATCTTTCTCTACACCCTAGCTATGACTGTAACGCTACATTCTGCACCCTTTCCTTTCCTTCTCTATGAACGGTATGCTTTGGCTGTATAGCGCGCAAGAAACAATACTTTTCACTGTATACTAATACATGTGATAGTAATAAACCAAATCAAAAATGGCTGGCCGTCCCTTTTGAGAAATCTGATTTGCCAAAAAAAAGTTTCATAGAAACCCTACAGTGCAGAAGGAGGCTATTCGGCCTATCGAGTCTGCACCGACCACAATCCCACCCAGGCCCTAACCTCACATATTTACCCGCTAATCCCACTAACCTATGCATCTCAGGACTCTAAGGGGCAATTTCTAACCTGGCCAATCAACCTAACCCACACATCTTTGGACTGTGGGAGGAAACCGGAGCACCCGGAGGAAACCCACGCAGACACAAGGAGAATGTGCAAATTCCACACAGACAGTGACCCGAGCCGGGAATCGAACCTGGGACCCTGGAGCTGTGAAGCAGCAGTGCTAACCACTGAGCTACCGTGCCGCCCCAACAATTTGGCGGCTCTTTTTCACAATCTCATTGGTCAATAATAAAAATTGGCCCCTTCTGTCAATTCCCAGCGATTTCATTAGCTGTGGTAATGTAGACACGTGTCTATTTGTGTTTAATAATATTCAAATATATGTTTGACAGTTATCAATTACTTTTTGGGATCTATTTATGACATTACTCTGTTAATCGTTAGCAGAGTTGAAAGGCTTTTTGGAGTAAGCATTTAGTTGAATTCCTATTTTATTCTCAGTTAACAACTTTTAAGTCTTTGATTATTCATCTACTTCCAGATGTAAGCAGCTTCTGTGAGTCAGTCCTATGGATTTGATGACTTTAGACATTTGGTGTAACTTTTTCGTACATGGGATTCCGGAGCCCGGGCTAAATGTTTCACCCATTGTCTGAGAGTGGTCAAAAAGTCAAACTCAAGCCTCATTCCATTGTCACCTCCCTTTTACATCCAATTTGATTGTGTTTTGACAGAACATTTTCTCTCCGGGTCACTTGATATCCCTGGTCCACGTGGCTGGAAAGGCAGGCGTGTGGCTTGGCCCCATTCTTTGTGCTCTGACCCAGGGAGCATCCAATAAATGCAGAGCTGGGAGGGGCTGGGGCATGGAGATGACTTTACCTCCAATCTTTCCTGTTTCCATTTGGGATGTTCCAAGTTTCCACTTGGCATGGAAATTTGGTTCTTCATTCTCTTCCAGCAAAAATTTTTTTCCACAATTGAGGTATTCACTTTATCACATTGTTCCCACTTCTCTTTCATCAATAGTTTTCTGAAGTAGGTCGGAATTGATATTCTGCGTTGCTAGCTGCAGCCCCTGCACTGTTTATATACACTGAGCTTGAATGAGGTTTGATCCATCTTCAAGAACAATAAAATAAAAGCTCAAACTCTAAAAATAACCAAACTGGTATTTACACACCAAACACCAGGGCTGGTTGGCTGTGTGGTTTCATTAACCCTGGGTGAATTCCTGATGCATTAGTCTCATGAGCTACTTGCCGTTGGAGGACAATTCTATTAACTCATGACTCTCCATTGCAATTCTCTCAAAACAGTTTGGAAAACATGCCAATATCACAAGGCACAGTCCTAAAGTGGCTAACCACGGTGGCACAGTGGTTAGCACTGCTGCCTCACAGCGCCAGGGACCCGGGTTTGATTCCCGGCCTGAGGTGACTGCCTGTATGGAGTTTGCACATTCTTCCCGTGTCCGTGAGGATTTCCTCCCACACTCCAAAGATGTGCGGGTTAGGGTTGACAGGTCATGGTAAATTGTCCCTCAGTGTCAGGGGGAAATCAAAGGGTAAATTCGTGGGGTTATGGGGATAAGGTCTGGGTGGGATTGTTGTCAGTGTGGGCTGAATGGCCTCCTTCTGCATTGTAGGGATTCTATGAAGTGAGTCAAATTGAAAATTATTTGCTAAAAATTATTTTAATTATGAAATTACATTGAGTTAAAGGTTTATTAGCTGGATGGTGTCACATTTTTCATAAATTTCAATTCAATAAAGAAAATATTCTTAAAATGGCTTCTCTTTAATCTCCAGTTCAATTATTATAATAAATGTTACAGATATTTAGTGTTAGGCCAAAAACCACTGTAATCTTAAATCTGTTTATATTGCTTCCAAATAGAGGTGCAATATTCTGTTTCTCTCCCCACTGTCGCTCCCAAACTTCCTCCACAGATACAGACATTTTCCCTGACATGTTATATTCATACTGAATGGAACTATTTCTGGTGTTTATGTAGTAGCTTTCCTGTTGAACAGGTGGACGACATTGGGCTATTATGTCTACAATCAGGGACTGACCCACAAACAGTATTGTGTCTGCACAGCAACTAAGATCAGCTTCTCTGGGGCCTAAAGTATCATTAACAAAATACACTGTGTGTGTATCATTTTATATATACACCTACACACCCTTTAATATTTTTTTGCTATGCTGTGAACTAAACCAACATTCTGTCTCTATATTTTTCCAAACACATTTCATAAGATCACAATCTGGAGAATTGTAAGTAACAAAGCTTAGATTTTATATTAAAAAACACCGGAGTTTTAAAAATCAGCAAAGTCAATATTTATAGCACATTTTATATTTGTTTACTTTTATGCAAATCTACAGAATTTGTTATATAGATTTCTTTAAGTTATGGGAAGATATATTGACTGAGAACGCAAGATATTAATGAATTGTATGTATGACCACATAACAGTCAGGGGCGGCACCTCACAGCCCCAGGGACCTGGGTTCAATTCCTGGCTTGGGTCACTGTCTGTGTGGAGTTAGCACATTCTCCCCGAGTCTGCGTGGGTTTCCTCTGGATGCTCCGGTTTCCTCCCACACTCCAAAGATGTGCGGGTTAGGTGCATTGGCCATGCTAAATTGCCCCTTAGTGTCCCAGGATGCATAGGTTAGAGGGATTAGCGGGGTAAATATGTGGGGTTCTATAGGGCCTGAGTGGGATTGTTGTCGGTGCCGACTCAATGGGCCAAATAGCCTCCTTCTGCACCATAGGGATTCTATGATCCATCACCGGACTTCAATATCAATTTGTTTGAAGTACTTAAAGTCAGTTTATCACTTAAGAAGGAGCCAATCTCTAAATGTAAGCTCTTGCATTGTCATTTACCACATAATTAGGAAAAGGATCCATATAAATGCAAATAAATAAATCAGAGTTAATCACTCATAATATTTCCGGACATTGATTTTTGATGGTGAGTTATTGTTTATATTCTAATTATTGACTGGAACAACAACATTCTTTTTGGAAGTTAAGACATGTCGTAAATGACAACGCAAGGGTTTAAAGTTAGAAAATTAGAATTGATGGGAGATTGTTAGAGTGGTGGCCTAAATCACGAGTGATTTGCATCGGGTACAAATGCCATCACATTTAAATCACTAGTTTGGAAAGGATTATTTGACCAGTTGGGACAAATAGTTCTGTGGTATTTTGGAATACAAATTCTGGAGCTATCTAAGACACAGCTGCATTTTTCCAGCTCGGATTCAGCCAATTATTCCATCGTAAAATGTACGAAGGATCGTATTGCTCCTCTGGTCAAGTCCAACCTATGACTTTGAATATTTGACCAATAGTCAGTCACTCCCAACAGATGAGGATTAACAAATTTCGAAATGAATAAAACTAAAATCAAAGGTGTGAACATAATACCAAGCAAAACCAGTTACTCAAAATCAATTAAATATTAATACTAAATCAGGGATTTTTTAGCAGCAGATCCAGCATGTCAGTTATGGCTCCGTTAGTAGTACTCTCACTTTCAAACTGCAAGGTTCTGGGTTCAAGTCCCAATCCAGGGTTTGAGCCCAGAATTCTACACTGATACTCTTAAGTACAATACTGAGGGAGTGCTGCACTGTTGGTAGTGCTACCTTTTGGATGAGGCATTTGAATCAAGGCTCCACTTTGCTGCTCAGGTGTAAAAGATCTCATGGTACTATTTTGAAGAAGGGCAGGGCATAACAGCCCACCCGCCCCCTCCGTGTCCTGGTCAATATATTGTCCCTCAATCAAAACAAATGATCTGGTCATTCACACATTTTATCTTGCTGTGCACAGCCAGCTTGACTGCTGTGCTTCCTGCATCACAACATTGACTAGGTTCAAAAATACTTCATTGGCTGTAAAGCACTCAGAGGCATCTTGTGGTGGTGAAAGGCACTATATAAATGCAAATCTTCCTTTTCTTCTTTGTATTGTATCTTTAACCCCAGGAGGAGTCACAAGGTACTTCATAGGGTGCGATCAAACCTAAGACCATAAGACTTAGGAGCAAAATTAGGCCACTCGGCCCATCGAGTCTGCTCCGCCATTCAATCATGGCTGATATTTTTCTCATCCCCATACTCCTGCCTTCTCCCTATAACCCCTGATCCCCTTATTAATCAAGAACCTATCTATGTCTGTCTTAAAGACACTCAATGACCTGGCCTCCACAGCCTTCTGCGGCAAAGAGTTCCACAGATTCATCACTCTCTGGCTGAAGAAATTCCTCCTCATCTTTGTTTTAAAGGATCGTCCCTTTAGCCTGAGGTTGTGCCCTCTGGTTCTAGTTTTTCCTACTAGTGGAAACATCCTCTCCATGTCCACTCTATCCAGGCCTCACAGTATCCTGTAAGTTTCAATAAGATCCCCCCTCATCCTTCTAAACTCCAACGAGTACAGACCCAGAGTCCTCAACCGTTCCTCATACCACAAGCTCTTCATTCCAGGGATCATTCTTGAGAACCTTCTCTGGACCCTTTCCAAGGCCAGCACATCCTTCCGTAGATATGGGCCCAAAACTGCTCACAATACTCCAAATGGGATCTGACCAGAGCCTTATAGAGCCTCTGTATTCTACAGAAATTATACTGATGTAAAGAAGGTGAAATAAGGCTGTTAGGAATGGGTGACTAAATCAATGGGGGGGTCTAAAAGGACGATATCAAAGATGATAGGCCAAGTTGTTCAGTGAGTGAATGCCAAAGTTTGGGGCCTAGACAGCTGACGGCACATTAATGCTAAGTTGAAGGGAGCTGGGATATGCTCAAGAAACCAGCATTGGAGAAGCAGAGTTCTTGAGGGGTGTGTGCCTGGGAGAGGTGAGTGCCTGTTCAGGTACACTGAGGGAGAATTTAGCATGAAGGGGCAGCGCTCCGAAAGCTTGTGGCTTGTGTTACCAAATAAACCTGTTGGACTTTAACCTGGTGTGAGACTTCTTACAATGCACCCTAACCAGCACGTCTTTCGGACTGTGAGAGGAAACCGGAGCACCCGGAGGAAACACACGGGGAGAACGTGCAGACTCCGCACAGACAGTGACCCAAGCCGGGAATTGAACCCGGGTCCCTGGCGCTGCGAGGCAGCAGTGTTAACCACTGTGCCGCCCGAGGAACACATTTTTAAATTCAATGTTGGTGGCCTGGGAAATGCAGCAACTGATCGAAAAGTTGGCTCTGTTCTCTCTCCACAGAGGCTGCCAGACCTCCTGAGATTTTCCAGCATTTTCTGTTTTTGTTTCAGATTCCAGAATTTTGCCTTTATTTATAGCGGGTTAAACCTTTTTGACCAAACGTTTGGTCACCTCTGATGAAGAGTCATCCAGACTCAAAACATTGGCTCTATTCTCTCCCCACAGATGCTGTCAGACCTGCTGAGATTTTCCGGTGTTTTGTTTTGGTCACCTGTTTGTTTTTATTTGACCTGACCTTTACGTTCCTCACAGCTCAGTGCAGCTAACTAGGATGCTTTTCTATATTAAAAGCTTTATGTTCTTAAGAACCTCCATCTCGAGCAATGAGACTACTGATTCATAGAATCACTACAGTGCAGAAGGAGGCCATTCGGCCCATCAAGCCTGCACTAGACCCTTTCCCCAAAACCCCACGTAGTTACCCTGCTAATCTCCCTGACACTAAGGGGCAATTTAGCATGGCCAATGGGAGGAAACCGGAGCACCCGGAGGAAACCCACGCAGACACGGGAAGAACGTACAAACTCCACACAGTCACCCAAAGCTGGGAATTGAACCCAGGTCTCTGGCGCTGTGAGGCAGCAGTGCTACCACTGTGTCACCGTATCATCCTATTGACTCCTTTCTTTGCTCTTAGCGCTGACCCTTCAAACCTGTTGAATTTTTGACTATAATCTGACCATTTGAAATACTTTGGAAAAAGAAGCGAATGCAAGTATATTATTTGTATAATAGTTCTATATGAACTCAGTCCTCCGAACAACCTGAGATGTAACCTTTCAAGTATTCACAAAACAAGAATTCAAACTTATTTTTTGGTATTTTGTGTTTTGTTGAAGGGTTACATCTGAGGTTGTTAAGCGACACAGCTCACATATAAATATATATATTTAAAAACTTGATAATTAAGAGTAACATCAACATGTTTGCCTAATTAATGAATCCAAATACATCTTCCTTTTGGGAGAATGGTTTTCTCCGGAAAGGGTGTCTAAAATGGTGATGGAATTGGGTTCAAAATAACTTTCATAGAATCCTACAGTGCAGAAGGAGGCCATTCAGCCCATCGAGTCTGCACCAGCCACAATCCCACCCAGGCCCTATCCCCATAACCCAATGCATTTAACCCAGCTAGTCCCCCTGACACTAAGGGGCAATTTAGCATGGCCAATCAACCTAACCTGTACATCTCTGGATTGTGGGAGGAAACCGGAGCACCCGGAGGAAACCCACGCAGACACGGGGAGAGCGTGTAAACTCCGCAGAGATAGTGACCCAAGCCGGGAATCGAACCGGGGTCCCCGGCGCTGTGAGGCAGCAGCTGTGCCACTGTGTGGAGGGAGGGCAGGGGAGGGGGTGGGTGGGTGGCTCCAGGTTGGGGGGCCATGGCTTTCGCCATGCTGAGACCGGTTGCTGCTCGGCCCCACGGTGCCCCGAGTATTTATCCAATTTCGAAAGGAAATTGGATAAATACTTGAAAAAGCAACAAAACAGGTGTAAAGTGCGATTGATTGGATGGCTCCTTCCAAGGGTCAGCACAGGCACAACGGGCCGAATGGCCTCACTCTGCTGTATCTAATGGGTTGATTTCAGAGCAGGATTACTGAGCATTTGGAACATGTTGAGATGGGCTGTTTTCCTGAGCAGGGCCCCACTCACAGTCAAGAGAGAAGGCTACCTACCCCTTTCCTTTGGTTGCTGAGGCAGAAGGTACAGATGGATCTGGGCTGCGAGCCCTCATACTCATTCTGGCTGCTGTAGACGGTGGCCAGGCACGGCTGCCCATCCAGGCACTCCTCCCCCACCAGCAGGATGTTGCCCAGGTGGGAGATGTAGCTGGAGGCCAGGCGGAGGGTCTCGATCTTGGAGAGCTTCCTGTCGGCGGGCTCGGTGGGGATGAGTGTCCTCAGGGCGCTGAACGCCGTGTTGACGCTGTGAGTCCTGTCCCTCTCCCTGGCGTTGGCTGCCTGTCGGTGCTTCACCACCACCGTGCTTTTGGAGAAGGCCACCCTCCTCCTCTTGCCAGAGCCGTTGCAGCAGTCGAAGGACTGGTCGGATCCCTCGCTCTCGCTCTTGTTCTCATCATCGTCGGAGTGCAGGCTGATGTCCGGGTAGAAATGCCGAGCAGCAACCGGTCTCAGCATGGCGAAAGCCATGCCCCCCCCCAACCTGGAGCCACCCACCCACCCCCTCCCCTGCCCTCCCTCCACAACAGCCTCTCAGTGTCTGTCCCCTAGTGAAGGCTGCTGCACTGGAGACCAGGGGGACAATCAGCCAGTGGCAGAAATCACAGCGGCGCCCCACAACACGCCTGCTCTCATATCATTGAAATCTGTTGTGATATAAATCCCCAAGTTCATTTATAACTTGGAGGAGGGGCTTGCGGGAGACACGCAAGCCCGGCAGAAACCAATAGGGGGGGAGCTGTCTGTCCCCAAACTCCCATCAATAACTCCATCCATTGGATGTCAGCTGCAAACCAAACTGTACAGGGGGAGAGAGATCCTCAGCTGTGTTCTCAAACTGAGAAACAGACCGTTTTTTAAAAAAAACTTTTTGCAAACTTTAAACACCTGACTTTTTATTGGGGGGTGGGATGGAAAAGTAGCAGATTGCGTTTGAGATCCTGGCTGTTTTAGCTAGAAACTGTAGCCCAGGTTTACGCTCCCACATTTCTCCTCTAAGTGGGATTTCTGCCGGGTCCTTCCCAGCCGTATACACTTCTCATTCCAGCTTCACCGAGGTTTAATTACAAGCCCATATTCCCCCAGCTCCCCCGCGTCTGTTAAATATTGCAGCTGGTTTTCCGTTTCAGAGTACCTTGCCTGTGTGTGTGTGTGTGTGTTTGTGCAGTCTCCTGGCATTATAGAAACCAGATTCTAAAGTTCTCCAAGCGCTCTCTGGCTGGGCTGATTCCCCCCTCATAGGATCCCGAGGTTTAAGATTTCAGTAGGAAATTTATTGAAGGAGGAACAAAGCGCACAGGTAACCCGCTTTATGTTTCCTAGTCTCGGCATAATTGCCATTTATGATTATTTTTTTGTTATATTGTTGTGGTCGGTTGATCTTAAATGTACTTTAAATGATTTCAACATTAGCCCCAAAGAAGGAGGAACGGGAACCTTGGGGCACTGTTACAGGAGCTGGTCCATGTCATCTCGACGTGTTGCACACTGCCATTCGTCAAATACTCACCTCATATTTTCTTTGTGCACTCTTTGGTATTTCTGTCCCACTCTAATATACTAATTTGTGGGTGGGTGGGGAGGGAACAGAACTGAAAATATTAAGGTGGAGGTGGGGGGTCTTTTAAGCGTCACCTGTTTCACTCACATCTGCCATTCACTGCCACCAATTCCACTCTGTGAAGTACACACCGCACCAGAAACAGTGACTAGTTCCCTGTCTCACCCCAAACATCCTAACCCGCAACGCGGCTGAGAAGCTCCAAGTCCTTCCAGTCACCAAGCCGCCTGCTTGTGCGCGTTTCTAACCCGCTTTCCCTCAGCGGTTCTCCGTCAATTCCGGCGGATTAAATGATTTTATAGAGTAATGGGAGACGGTTCACTAATACTGACTGCCCAGCTGACCCCCACATCCCCTGAACCAGCAACACATTGAACTGGGATCCGCATCTTATTGACTATCTGTTAGATGCCAAGGGGCCATGCGTTTACTTTGCGGTAAATATTAACAATGTAGGCGACAGAATAAGTGTCTTTACACACATATACACAGACAGGTGTACACAGACACAAATATACGCATACAAACATATTTACACAAATGTACGCCAATGCAAACACATTTACGCGCACACAAATGTACACAAATAAAGATGAGCAGGATAAAGGAACAAGCACTATCAAACATACATATTTTTTTAAAATACTCAATTCTTAAAGTTACAAAGCCAATGTGCAGAGCCGACAGGACAACTCCTGAATCCATCTCCTTGCTTGCTCCAAAAACGAATTCAAAATCCAATTGAATCCAATTCACGCTCCCCGCAAGAGAGATAAACAAGATCCAGGCTGACAAGGTGAGGCGTTGCACCAAATATTGGGTTTGATCTGACGCTTGATCTTAGCCAAAAGGCCGAGAAGCGGCACACACACACACACTCGCTCAGTTATATTTGATGGTAGTGTGTGTTACACTTCACTCAGGAGTCCGTGTTTCTTGTGACTACTTTCACTTTTACTCGCAAGTTGTAGCCTGGAGCTGTGGATGGTGGTGGTGGAGGCTCCCACATTCTTTTCATTACATGGTTGCCCAAGACTAAACATTGGAGCAGGAGGAGGCCATTTGGCCCTTCGAGCCTGCCCCGCCATTCATTATGATCATGTCTGATCGTCCAACTCTCTCCCACTCTCACCACCTGCCATTGCTGCAGCATTTATATATTGATACTGAACCTATTTGGCCGCGTTAGGAATCATAGAACCCCCTTCAGTGCAGAAGGAGGCCATTCAGCCCATCGAATCTGCACCGACCGCAATCCCACCCAGGCCCTATCCCCATAACCCCACACATTTACCCTGCTAATCCCCCTGACAACAGGGTCAATTTAACATGGCCAATTAACCTAACCCGCACATCTTTGGACTGCACCTTCCTTGACCATCAAGTCCTAGGGTGGAACTGGAACCCAGATCTCCTGAGATATGAGCCGCTGCAACAAAATAAACTCCGCCAAATCCATACACAAATGTGCAAATACGTACAGGCATTGCGGGAGCACCACAACGTGCAATTGTGAAGTCCAACACGCTGCCTTCCCAAGAGCAACCAGAAACAGAGGAACAGGAGTAGGCCATTCAGCCCGTCAAGGAGATCGTGGCTGATCTGCAGCCTAACTCTATGTACCCCCGCTTTTGCCCTATATCCCTTTACGCCTTTGGCTGACAAAAATCAATCAAGCCCAGAGTTAAAACTTATAATTGATCCAGAACCAATTGCCGTTTGTGGAAGAGTTTCAAACTCCCACTGCCCCATGTGTGTAGAAGTTTCTGCTGATTCCACTCGTCACATCCTGCATATTCCGATACCTGTCCATTATCCCCACACTCTGTCTCCCTCTGCCTTGCAAGTTCCTGAACAGGTCAATAACTTGCCCTTAATTCAATGGGCTTCAACTTGGGATGGGCAATCCATTGGCCAGTAATGTCCATATCACGAGAATAGATATCTAAATTACAAACACACACACATACATGTACCTATGCAGTCAGACAGACATATACACAGACAGCAAAAACAGAAAATGCTGGAAAATCTCAGCAGGTCTGACAGCATCTGTGGAGAGAGAATGGTGAGTCTGGATGACCCTTCGTCAGCGGACAGTGATAGACACAGATAGACCTGTTGACAAAAACACACGTGCACACTGTCAAACTAGGTATACAGTTTCATGTACCAGCAACAACGAAGGGGAATTGAATTCTATTGTGATTCACACATTTTGGTTTCGAAGGAAGCGGTTGGATATTTAACTGGCATCTCGCACCCAAACTGGGATAGGTGAACGGGGAGGAATTTTTTTTTCAGGGATTTCTGGAATGCCAGTATCTAGCGGGCTCCTTCACCCCTCTATTGTGGTTTTATAATCTAGACTAGGAGCCATTGCACAGTGAGGTTCTGGACTTTGACAACACCACAGTGTAGGTGACACGGTTAAACACACACACACACAGGAATCCTGAATCACACAACACCGTTCATTTTTCCTCATCAAATACTGTTTGCCTGTTGTTTTTTCCTCCAAGAATTTCAGTTCAATTTCAGACTTGCGGCGTTCCCAGATTTCCCCCCTTTTAAAATTATGGATATCTCGCTAAAACATTGTTGCATCGCCCGACCGTGAGGCTATTTAATCAGAATCCAATCAAGGTTGGACCCTGAAGTCATGGAATCATAGAATCCCTACATTCGACCCATCGAATCTGCACCGACTCTCTGACAGAGTACCCTACCCAGGCCCTATCCCCATACTTACCCCCACGTACTTAACCCACACATCTTGGGGCAATTTAACACAGACTGCACCCAGAGGAAACCCAAGCAGACACGGGGAGAATCCCTCTGTTATGAGGCAGCAGTGCTTACCACTGTGCTATCGTGGCTGCCTTGTAATTGGAAATAATAACAAGAACGATGTAGCAATGTGACATTTAATTCCTTTCAACTTGTAACAAGATCCCGCGGATGGGAAGGATCAAAATTTAAAATAAGTGACTTCGAAAAGCTCGATTTCTCTCTTAAATCTCGTTTGGGAGGCCAGATATCAGCTTCAGAGTCGATTCGCCGAGTTTGTGAAGGTGTATATTTCATTTCAAAGAACATTTGCCTTAAAGCGCTCTGTAAGACAGTAAAAACTCATGAAACAAGAATCGCAGGATCGATTAAAGGGGTTCATCTCTCGATCTTTCCGATTGCTTACGATATACATTTAATTACTAAATTAAAAAAAAGACTTTTGCAATTGTGTAGCCGGTACGATTATAAACTATTACAAAACCTACGGGGAGACTTAATTATCTGAATCCTGTCCATCTATGTTTTGGTTGAAGGTTTTTTTTCACTAGCGACGGACAGTTTGGTGTTGCAACCCTTTCTGGGCAACTGCACCATTGTAAATATTCGTAACATTCGCTTTACAGTTGCAATTTGTCATTGGATAAAGCGGCAATCGAGTTTCAACTGTTATCACTGCAGCCTGTAACACACTCACGGGGTGTTTCACCGCACTGAAAGACTCGAGATTTGGGTGCTGGGGGGGGGGAGGGGGGGGGGGGTGTCCAATGCAAATATTTGTCTGTGCGCAGCACCCTGGTGTTGGAAGCCCCCCCTCGGGTTTTTACAGGCAATGCTGCCTAGCTCTGAGTTTCTCCTTGTTTAGCTTCGCCGCGGTTCCTGGAGCATTAACCCACAGGTGCGCATTCTTGAATCCAGCCGGCTTGTTATCTCAGTCTGCCTCCCCTGCAAAAAAAAACCCATCCCAGGAGAGGCAAGAGAGAGAGAGAGATGGGTGATTTATACAGCACTTTCTACCGCTTCTATTTGCACTAAACCATTTATTTCAGAAACATGCTTCAGCCGGGAGAAGACAAACCGAATGCAAAATCGCCTCCTTTTGTTTTTTAACTATTGTGGAATTTTAGATAAATATTTGCTGTGCAAACATGTATTTATTATCTCAAGTGTCCTTCACTTTAAAAAAACATTTTACTCTGTGCTCATTTAAGATGCATGAAGGTTTTCTTTTCCAGCTATTAAATTAAATCACCCACCAGTTTTACTGAAAGGAGTGGGGAGAGGGGGCTTTTGTACATTTGTTCCAGATCGATTTGATGTGGATGTTTATTCGAACTGGACTTGTAAATTAAACCGTGTGAGTGTCAACTAGCATTTCTGGCACTGACTTGTCTGGTATCGTAAAAAGTCTCACAACACCAGGTTAAACTCCAACAGGTTTATTTGGTAGCACAAGCCACTAGCTTTCGGAGTGCTGCCCCTTCATCAGGTGAGTGGGAGTTCTGTTCACAAACAGTAGCTTGTGCTACCAAATTGGACTTTAACCCGGTGTTGTGAGACTTCTTACTGTGTTTACCCCAGTCCAACACCGGCATCTCCACATCTTGTCTGATATCCCCGTGTACATTCAACCGGTTCAAAAGTGAACTACAAAAGGTCGTGAATGTAGCCCAATCCATCACGCAAACCAGCCTCCCATCCATTGACTCTGCCTATGACTTCCCGCTGCCTGGGCAAAGCAGCCAGCTTAATTAAGGGCCCCACGCACCCTGGACATTCTCTCTTCCACCTTCTCCCGTGGGGAAAAAGATACAAAAGTCTGAGGTCACGTACCAACCGACTCAAGAACAGCTTCTTCCCTGCTGCCGTCAGACTTTTGAATGGACCTACCTTGCATTAAGTTGATCTTTCTCTACACCCTAGCTATGACTGTAACACTACATTCTGCACTCTCTTGTTTCCTTCTCTATGAATGGTATGCTTTGCCTGTATAGCGCAAGAAACAATACTTTTCACTGTATGTTAATACATGTGACAATAATAAATCAAATCAAATCAAATCAAAAATTTGGCTGTTGCAGTCCATGTCAGCTCTGTAGATCAATTGAACCAGCTCCTCTCCTTCCCCATCCCCTTCCCCATTGGCCCTCAACATTTAATCCCCTTAAATGCCCATCCAATTTCCTTGTGAAATCATTGGTCTCCCTTCTGCCACCCCCTGTGGGTAACAGGGTCAAGTTTCCATGTGTGACATGGCACCCAAGTGTAGAATTAGTCCAGCCTGGGCTCCCTCCTACTGTCTCCTCGCTAATTAGCTGGGAATATCTACCCCAATCTTACTGTGCAGCATGCCCTATGCAACTTCAGATCCAAACTGAAAATGCTGGACATACTCAGCAGGTCAGGCAGCAACAGTGGAGAGAGGGTCAGAGTTAATATTTTGGGTGGATGACCTTTTGAACATTAATATTCTCTGAACATTAAGGATTTCAAACTGTTTGAATTAGACCATAAGACATCGGAGCAGAAGTAGGCCATTCAGCCCATCCATCCTGCTCCGCCATTCATAGAATCCCTACAGTGCAGAAGGAGGCCATTCAGCCCATCAAGTCTGCACCAACTCTCTGACAGAGCATCTTACACAGGCCCTCTCCCTGTAACACCACATATTTACCCTGCAAATCCCCCTAACCTACACATCTTGGGTCTCTAAGGGGCAATTTAGCTTGGCCAATCCACCTAACCCGCACACCTTTGGATTGTGGGAGGAAACCGGAGCACCCAGAGGAAACCCACGCAGACATGGGGAGAATGTGCAAACTCCACACAGACAGTGACGCAAGGCTGGATTGAACCCATGTTCCTAGCGTTGTGAGGCAGCAGTGTTAACCACTGTGCCACTATGATCTGATATGATAAAGCCACAGGGATCAGTGCTTGGTCCTCTGCTATTTGTAATTTTTATAAATGACTTGGAGGAGGGGGCTGAAGGGTGGATCAGTAAATTTGCTGATGACACCAAGATTGGTGGAGTAGTGGATGAGGTGGAGGGCTGTTGTAGGCTGCAAAGAGATATAGATAGGATGCAGAGCTGGGCTGAAAAATGGCAAATGGAGTTTAACCCTGACAAATGCAAGGTGATTCATTTTGGTAGGACAAATTTAAATGTGGAATACAGGGTCAAAGGTAGGGTTCTGAAGATTGTGGAGGAACAGAGAGGTCTTGGGGTTCATATCCATAGATCTCTGAAGGTTGCCACTCAAGTGGATAGAGCCGTGAAGAAGGCCTATAGTGTGTTGGCGTTCATTAACAGGGGGTTTGAGTTTAAGAGCCGTGGGGTTATGCTGCAACTGTACAGGACCTTGGTGAGACCACATTTGGAATATTGTGTGCAGTTCTGGTCACCTCACTACAAGAAGGATGTGGAGACACTGGAAAGAGTGCAAAGGAGATTTACCAGGATGCTGCCTGGTTTGGAGGGTAGGTCTTATGAGGAAAGGTTGAGGGAACTTGGGCTTTTCTCTTTGGAGCGGAGGAGGTTGAGAGGAGACTTGATAGAGGTTTATAAGATGATGAGGGGGATAGATAGAGTGAACGTTCAAAGACTATTTCCTCAGGTGAATGGAGCGGTAACTAGGGGGCATAACTATAGGGTTCATGGTGGGAGATATAGGAAGGATGTCCAAGGTAGGTTTTTTACTCAGAGAGTGGTTGGGGTGTGGAATGGACTGCCTGCAGGGATAGTGGAGTCAGAAACTTTAGGAACATTTAAGAAGCTATTGGATAGGCACATGGAGTACTTCGGGATGATAGGGAGGAAATAGCTTGATCTGGGTTTCAGACAAAGCTCGGCACAACATCGTGGGCCGAAGGGCCTGTTCTGTGCTGTACTGTTCTATGTCTGTGTCTATGTCTAATCCTAAACTCCATTTTCCCATTTTATGTCCATAACCCTTACCTTACTGATTAAAAATCCATCTATCTCAACCTTGAATGTGCTTACTGACCCGGCCTCTACAGCCCTCTGCGGTAAAGAATTCCTCTGATTCACTCCCCTTGAAGAGAAGGAACTCCTCCTCCTCTCTGTCTTCAATGTGTGACCCAAATATTCCCTTCTGAGAAATGTGTGGATGTCGGGTGAGGCAGAATCTGGGTTCATCTCTAATTCCTTCACAGATGAGATTCCTGCATGGAAAGTAATTGCTTGGATGAGGTCACCGGACACCGGGGGACTGCACTTCCAATAAGGAAGAAAATTGTGGTGTGAGTGTCTGTGAATCATAGAATCCTTACAGTGCAGAAGGAGGCCATTGAGTCTGCACCAACAACAATCCCACCCAGGCCCTATCCCCACAACCCCACACATTTACCCCATTAATCTCTCTAACCTACACATCCCAGGACGCTAAGGGGCAATTTTAGCATGGCCAATCCACCTAACCCGCACATCTTTGGACTGTGAGAGGAAACTGGAGCACCCGGAGGAAACCCACGCAGGCACGGGGAGAACATACAAACTCCACACAGACAGTGACCCGAGCCGGGAATCGAACCCAGGTCCCTGGAGCTGTAAGCTAACCATTGTGCCACCGTGCCGCCATGTGTGTGTGTGTGTGTGTCTGTGTGTGTGTGTGTGGGGGGGGGGGGGAGGGGGGGGGAGGCGGGGAGGTGTGGTTAGGGGCAGGCAAGAGAGTGAAATATAATTCAGCAGACATGTTTCTTAGCTTTCCAAACACAAACTCAAGTTGAGGGAACAGGCACAAAGTGTATAGGTATTGTATAGGTTGTTTCTGTGTGTAAACATTTTATTGCCTTATCTCCTGTATACTCTGTGAGGTGTTGTTTTATAAACCTTGAATGCGTTTTCATCAAACCCCCTGTACCCAATTTAACAGAGGTGTGAACCCACTATTGTCTCGGTTAAAACAGCAGACACGGGAATTTCATCCAAAACACCTTTAAAGATTCATGGAATAATTCTGCACTGAGTGGCTTCTAGGCTTAGATTTCCTATTTAGGTTTGGAAATATTTTTTCATTGTAATTTATTTTATTTGTAATCAGTTGTAGGATGGGGCTCACTTCCAATGCAATCAGCATTTACATTAGCAAATGTGGATCAGGACATTGCTAATATTTGAAGATCGCAGCCCTATGTAAAACCTGCCCTTCCCCCCATGCAGGAATCAGAGATTCATAGAATCCTACAGTGCAGAAGGAGGTCATTTGGCCCATCGAGCCTGCACCGACAACAATCCCACCCAGGCCCTATCCCCGTAACCCCATATATGTGCCCTGCTAGCCCCCCTGACACTAAGGGGCAATTTAGCATGGCCAATCAACCTAACCCACACATCTTTGGGAGGAAACCGGAGCATCCGAAGGAAACCCACGCAGACACGGGGAGAATGTGCAAACCCTACACTGACAGTCACCCAAGGTCAGAATTGAACCCGGGTCCCTGGTGCTATAAGGCAGCAGTGCTAACCGCTTTGCCACCGTGCTGCCCAGGAGCCAATAGTATAGAAGGGAGTTGCTGAGACATGATTTTCCCATTGATTCTGGAAGGCTGCCAATGATGATTGGATCTTGGAGCTGTCGAGTCCAGGGATAGGGATAGCCAAGGCAATGGAATACATAAACACCAACAGCCATGTATATCAACTCAGGCATTTCCTTTGTGGTTATGCCTTCTAGTTGGGATGCTTAGGAAGTTCATTGGGTTTAGGGCAAATACAGGACTACTCTCTATTTTAAATGGGGGGTGAGGGGCTGGTGGTGGGTGGTGGTGATTGTCATCCTTTGTCCAGCTAGTTACTCTTCTCTGCCCTGATTTGTCTTCAAAGAACAAAGAACAGTACAGCACAGAAACAGGCCCTTCGGCCTTCCAAGCCTGCGCCGATCATGATGCCTGCCTAAACTAAAACCGTATGCACTTATGGAGTCTGTATCCTTATATTCCCATCCTATTCATGTATTCATCTAGATGCCCCTTAAATGCCACTATTGTACCTGCTTCCAGCACCTCCCTGGGCAGCACATTCCAGACATTCATCACCCTCTGTGTAAAAAACTTGCCTTGCACATCTCCTCTAAACGTTTCCCCACACACCTTAAACCTATGTCCCCTAATGCTTGACTTTTCTACCCTAGAACAGAACATCTGACTATCCACTCTGTCCAGGCCATTCATAATCTTTTAAACCTCAATCACTCCTTGGAGTGATGGAATGGGTAAACCTTTGTCTTTGTTCTGGAGATTCAGATATGACGACCAAGGTTTTGCGTTTTGGATAAATTTGCCATGGCAATTGGCAAAGTAAGAAGAGTGGTTTGAGTTAGAATAATGTTGGCCATGACCTAATTGAATGGTGGAACAGGCTTGAGAGGCTGAACAGCTTAGTCCTGTTCTTCTGATCCTATCTTCTGTCTGTTGAAGTTCTCTCGTTCCACTGCTCTGATATAACAAGAAACACAGACTCTCATCCCTAACAGCTATATCCAACAGCTGGAAGCGTAGTCATCCTTGGTCTGTCTAGCAGTTGTGAAGTGAGCCCAGGCACAAAAAGCTGGCACTGAAGGGCAGAAAGCACAGTGCCAGACTGCAGTGGAAGAATTAGCTTACCACCCTGTTGGATGGATGGACTGAATCACTGCAATCCTAGGAAATCCATTAGGACCTCACTTCCTTTTCCCTCAAGTGAAATGTCGAGAAGGAGCATGGATTAAGTAGTAGGATACACTCACCGTACATGTTCACAAATAGAGATCACTGGGCTACAATGCATGAACAATGCTTTGTTAGTGAACTAAATGTCTGGAATTGGGTCTGAGTTTTTTGTCGGAAGTTCATTTTTATTGGGGTGCATTCCTGTATGTTCAGTTGGTTAGATGACCAGAGTGTGATTCTGAATGATGCTAACCCCATACTGGCTGTGGTTGTTCATGGAGACCCTGCCACCATGCCTTGCCGCCTGCCCCCACCGCCTTGCAGATTGATGCCCCTTTGTGGAGTGATGCCCCTTAAGCTGAACACAGCTAAAAATGTCTCTATGGTGGTGAATGATGCCTTTAGGACTATGGCTAGATGCAGATACAGACATCTCCGATAAGCGGTCTTAGTGGGTAAACCATAGAAACCCTACAGTGCAGAAAGAGGCCATTCAGCCCATTGAGTCTGCACCGACAACAATCCCACCCGGGCCCTGTCCCCGTATTCCTACATATTTACCTGCTAATCCCTCTAACCCTCATATTTACCCACTAATCCACGCATCCCGGGACACTAAGGGGCAATTTAGCTTGGCCAATCAACCTAACCCGCACATCTTTGGACTGTGGGAGGAAACCGGAGCACCCGGAGGAAACCCACGCAGACATGGGGAGAATGTGCAAACGCCGCACAGGCAGTGACCCGAGCCGGGAATCGAGCCCAGGTCCCTGGAGCTGTGAAGCAGCAGCGCTAACCACTGTGCTACCGTGCCGCCCCTAGGGTAGCATCCTAGCTTTTGAACCAGATGTTCCGGTTTGAAGTCCCACCCCAGGAATTGATGGCACATGCATAATGTGGCAAAGCAAGTTGTGTAATAACCTTCCAAAACAAACCAATAATGGGCAGTCAGTTTGGAGAAAGTTCCTGATCAGCCATGTAATGGAAAGAAAGTTGGAACATCTACCATTGCTACCCATAGCTCCAGACTACAACAGGCATGTAAAAGTGGACTCCCTGACTGAATATACCACATGTCTGGACTGTACATGTCTGCTGGCTTAGATAGCGATTTCACCTTCTCAATAATGTGCCTCATTATAAATCTTTTTGATGCAATTCTTGGATTTTATTCCAGTGTCTGAAATTTTGGCGGAGAAATGGAATCCCTTCTCACCCACGTTCCATTTTGGGTGGAACTGACGTGGGACTGCAGAGTGACATGGATGATGGATTCAGGGCAACCTCCAGATATCTGATATTGTCAGATGATGGATATATATACAACCTCGGCACCAATGAAGCACCTCATGCTCAAAAATGGTGTAATATGGCCCCAAGGGTTCCAATGAAGCCGCACTCAGGTCAACCTTTTCAGGAAAAGTGATGTAGTCCTTGACTCTGATAAACAGTGTGTCAGTGGGTGAGTGTATGTAGTGATGCAATATGAGCCAGCTAATGCAGCAAATGCCATTTGAGGCAGTTTGAAAGGGATCATAGAATCATACAGTACAGAAGAGATCCTTTGGCCCATCAAGTCTGCACTGATAAAACGACACTAAATCTACACTAATTTCACTTTCCAACACTTGGCCCATGGCCTTGAATGCTTTCACATTTCAAGTGCTCATCCACATATTTTCTTCTATTTGTTCATGGGATGTGGGCGTCCCTGGCTGGGCCAGCATTTATTACCCATCCCTGAGGGCATTTTAAGAGTCAGCCACATTGCTGTGGCTCTGGGGTCACATGTAGGCCAGACCGGGTAAGGTCAGTAAATTTCCTTCCCTAAAGGACATTAGTGAACCAGATGGGTTTTAACAACAATTAACAATGGTTTCATGGTCATCCTTAAACTTGTAATTCCAGATTTTTATTGAATTCAAATTTCACCATCTGCTGTGGTGGGATTCGAACCCAGGCCCCCAGAACATTACCTGGGTCTCTGGGTTACAAGTCCAGTGACAATACTGCCATGTCACCGCCTGCCTCTCAAAGATTGTGAGGTTTCCCACCTCTACTGCCTTCCCAGGTAGTGTATCCCAGACTCCCACCGCCCTCTGGGTGAAAACATTTTTTTTCAAATCCCTCCAAACCTCCTGCCCCTCACTTCAAAATTCTTCCCTCTCATTATTGACCCTTCAACTAAGGGGAGTGGCTGCTTCCTATCCATTCTGTCCATAGCCCTCATAAATCTTGTACATGTCAATCAGGTCCCCCCCACCCCCCTACCCCCCACCCCCCCCACCGCCCCCCCACCCCCTCTGTACCCTTTCCAGCGCAATCATATCCAAGGTTGGAAGATGCTGTGACTTGCACCTCTACGAGCTTTTGGAACAGTTATGTGTTCTCAGTGCATTTCAGGCATTAAGATTCTGGCTTTCGTCTTTCAGATGAGAAGTTAAATTGAGACCCCCCTCACCCCCCCTCCCCCCCCCCCCCCCCCCCGCCCCCTTCCCCCCTCGTCCCCGCCCCCTCGGCTGAATGTAGAAGGTCCTATGGCTCAGTTTCAGACAAGAGCTGTGAAATACCCATTGGGCCCAGATGAATATTGGTCCCTCAGTCAACATTGCAAAAATAGGTTATTCGGTCAATGTCACATTGCTGTTCACGGCAGCTTGCTACCCTCAGATTATCTGCCATGTTTCCTACATTATCACAGTGACTACTCTTCAAAAGCACTTCATTAGCAGTAAAGCACTTTGAGATGTCCTCTGGTTGTGAAAAGCACTAAACAAATGCAAATCTTTCTTGCTTCTCCTTCCCATGCACCAGATGTATTTGTGGGGTGCCACGGTGGCACAGTAGTTAGCGCTGCTGCCTCACTGCACCAGGGACCAAGATTTAATTCCCGGCTTGGACCCACTGTCTGTGTGGAGTCTGCACCTTCTCCCCGTGTCTGCGTGGGTTTCCTCTGAGTCCTCTGGTTTCCTCCCACAGTCCGAAAGACGTGCTGGTTAGGTGCATTGGCCAAGCTAAATTCTCTCCCAGTGTACCTGGACAGGCGCCGGAGTGTGGCGACTAGGGAATTTTCACAGTAACTTCATTGCAGTGTTAACTTGTGACACTAATAAAAATAGATAAATAAATAAGTAACCCCACATATTTACCCTGCTAGTCCCTTGACACTAGGGGGAAAGTTAGCATGACCATAGCATGGGGAGGTGATGGCCTAGCAGTATTACCGCTAGACTATTAATCTAGAAACTCAGCTAATATTCTAGGGATCTGGGTTCGAATCCTGGCACGGCAGATGATGGAGTTTGAATTCAATAAAAATATCTGGAATTAAGAATCTACTAATGATCATGAAACGATTGTCAATTGTCGGAAAAACCCATCTGGTTCACTAATGTCCTTTAGGGGAGGAAATCTGCTGTCCTTACCTGATCTGGCCTATACGGCTCTCCTCTGCCCTCCAAGGGCAACTCGGGATGGGCAATAAATGCTGGTCAACCAGCGACGCCCATGTCCCAAGAATGTATAGAAAAATCAACCTAACCTGCACATCTTTGCACTTGCGCTTTTAATTAAGTATCAATCAACTGAAGGAAGATCCCTGCAGAAGTTGTGCCCGCTACATGCTTTGCAACTGTTGAGGATCTGCCTTCAGCTAACTGAGTCACAACACAGGGTAAAAGCAGCAAATCCAAACCCAGGCTTATGAGAGGCCTTCAAAGGGAAAAGTGCAAAAGTCAAACTTATCGTAAACGTTAGTCACATCTTTCTAAAATATGACACTTTATAAGTCTTCTAGATGTATCATAGCTTCTTGTGGATTTTAGAAGCTTTAGTTACAAAGAAAAAGACAGCAAATTAAAACTTTCAGTAAGATCCCACTTTCTGTGTTTTCTTCACTTCCTTCAACTGGTCAGTTAGGATTGGTCATTTTCATAACTCTTTACACTGCCTTTCATTCATTTCTGATTCTTGTCCTTTTAGATTGTTTCACTTGGTATTTATCAATAAGATTAAGACAAAAATAGTGTTTCAGGGAGGGGGGCCCTTGCAGCAAGTGCTTTGCTGGACACATGAGGTTTATAATGCTGTAAATGTATTTTTTATTGTACATTTTTTATATATGCGTGGGTGTATGCATCTACTGTCAAAGTGTGCAGGCACCGAGAGATGGGAATGAGGGGCTTTTTTTTGATGAGGTTTTTCTGGAGTAGACTACCACCTGCAACACGTCTGTTTATTGCAGGAGCCTGTAGTTTGAGCTTTATAACCATTCCAGAGAACAATATGCAGCGCACAGTCTGGGCTGTTAGATGAGATTTCTGCAGATGGATAATATTAACTTATTTTCACAGGGTGTTAACCTAACTGTTAGGGGCTGTTTAAACAAAAAGCGAGCCCCAGCAGACGCCATAGCACAAAATGGCACGTAAAAACCTGAACGTTTCAGAAAATGTCATTTTGGTGCTTTTGCATATCTTAGTTATTTTAGGTTGTATTGGTTGATATTGTAGGCTGGGTGGTCACATGGATGCTGTGATGACAAGGGTATAAAAGGGGGTCACATGTCTGTTGCATGGGAATTCTCCCCGAAGCGCGGACACACACATCGGAACATAGAAAATAGGAGCTGGAGGAGGCCATTCACCCTTTGAGCCTGCTCTGCCGTTCATTATGATCATGGCTGATCATCCAACCTGTTCCCGCTTTCTCCCCATATCCTTTGACCCCTTTAGCCCAAGAGCTAAATCTGACTCCTTAAAAACCTACTGTTTTGGCCTCAGCAGCTTTCTGGGTGAAGAGGTTTCTCCTCATTTCAGTTGTACCCTGTGTCCTCAGACCCTGTGTCCTGTGGATCTGGAATCTGCTGCCATCAGGAACATCCTTCCTGCATCTACCCTGTCCAGTCCTGTCAGAATGTTATAGCTTTCTATGAGGATTTCCCCCTCATTCTTCTAAACTCCAGCCAATATAAAGTTTAAAGTTATATTTGTTAGTCACAAGTAAGGCTTACATTAACACTGCAATGAAGTTACTGTGAAATTCCCCTAGTCACCACAGTCCGGTGCCTGTTCAGGTCAATGCATCTAACCAGCCACATCTTTCAGTACGTGGGAGGAAATCGGAGCACCCGGAGCAAACCCACGCAGACATGGGGAGGACAAGCAAACTCCACACAGACAGTGACCCAAGCCGGGAATTGAACCCAGGTCCTTGGCGCTGTGAAGCAGCAGTGCTAACCACTGTGCCATAATCCTAATGGGCTCAAACTCTCCTCCTACATCAGTTTCACCATCCCAGGAATCAGTCTGGTAAATCTCCACTGCACTCCCTCGATAACAAGAACATTTTTGATTTGAGTTAATTTATTATTGTCACATGTATTGGCATACACTGAAAAGTATTGTTTCTTGCGCGCTATACAGACAAAGCATACCGTTCATAGAGAAGGAAATGAGAGAGTGCAGAATGTAGTGTTACAGTCATAGCTAGGGTGTAGAGAAAGATCAACTTAATGTGAGGTAAGTCCATTCAAAAGTCTGACAGCAGCAGGGAAGAAGCTGTTCTTGAATGGGTTGGTAGGTGACCTCAGACTTTTGTATCTTTTTCCCAACAGAAGGAGGTGGAAGAGAGACTGTCCGGGGTGCATGGGGTCCTTGATTATGTTGGCTGCTTTGCCAAGGCAGCGGGAAGTGTCAACAGAGTCAATGGATTGGAGGCTGCCTCCCATCCATTGACATTCTTCCTCAGATAAGGAGACCAAAACTGCTGCACCTGCAAGCTTACTTTCAGACCCCCTATGCCAATGAAAATGGATGTTCCTCCAGCGGCCGATGCAACAGGCCCTATAGCCACTGGGTACACTGCAAGGATGCCTGATGTCATCCACACTGAGAACACCAACACGAGGGCATCTCCAACACAGCCAATTGGCACAACCACATGCTCAGAGCATATAACTAAACCAGATATAAAGTTCCAGGACTATGTCATGGACTAGTCTACAACTGGCCTTCACTTAAAAAAAAGGGTGGGGGGGAAAGGAGGCTATTCATCAGCTGCAGCAACCCATTCAGTGTTTCGCATAATGTATGTTATTAACATGGGGCGGCATGGTGGCGCAGTGGTTAGCATTGCTGCCTCACAGCGCCAGGGACTCGGGTTTGATTCCTGGCTTGGGTCACTGTCTGTGTGGAGTTTGCACATTCTCCCCGTGTCTGTGTGGGTTTCCTCCGGGTGCTCGGGTTCCCTCCCACTGTCCAAAGATGTGCAGATAAGGTGGATTGGCCGTGCTAAATTGCTCCACAGTGTGAGGGGGATTAGCTAGGGTAAATGCATGGGGTTGTGGGGATAGGGTGGGATTGTGGTCGGTGCAGACTCGATGGGCTGAATGGCCTCCGTCTGCAGTGTAGGATTGTATGGGGTTCTATGATTCTATGTTCAACTTGTATGTTGTAAATAGTTTGCATCCAATGACTGTTCTTGCACACTGTTACACTACAGTCCTACCAGGTGCTCAACTTAAACAGGGGTGATGTAGGCTGGGTCACCACATGGACTCAGTGATGATGCAGGTACATAAGGGGCCATGCATCGTTGGTGTAGGAGTTCACCCCGGAGCGCAGGCACCTGCACGCCTAGCCTATAAGAGCTGCTCAGAGTATACAATAAACCTTTATTGTTCCATGTCCTTAGTTGCCAGTCACTGGAACCAGCACCTCTGCAGATAACTCAAGTGCTTTGACTTGAAATGAATGTAACAATAAAGAGCTTTTGTCCTGATGTGGTTGGGATGCAGAAAACCCTGAAGGAGACCCTGTGGCCTGCTGTAGTGTCTGAGCTGGAGATAGACACATGCAACGAGCTGTTGTAAAGAAAGAAAGAGTTTGCATTTATACAGTGCCTCTCGTGTGCTAAGCCTGTGTCAGAGTGCTTGACAACCAATGAATGACTTTCAAGGTGCTGTCAATTTTCCAGAGGCAGTCACAGCAATGAGCTGTACCTGGCCGCAATGACTATGACTAGTTAGGGCTATTGATGTGGAGATGCCGGTGCTGGACTGGGGTGGGCACAGTAAGAAGTCTCACAACACCAGGTTAAAGTCCAACGGGTTTATTTGGAATCACGAGCTTTCAGAGCGCTGCTCCTTCATCAGGCGCTCACCTGATGACTTCATACAGTTCGGGCTATTGGTTGAGGGACCAGAGCTCCTAACTGGTCTTCCAGTAACATATCACCATTGATACATCTCTAAGGAGGCAGGCAGATCCTCTGGCCAGCATTTCAACATTGACAGGTTAACAAGGAAAGATCCAACATGTTGGGGCTCCACTCGCCAGAAATCAGAGGCTGAATGTGTGACCTTTTCATTTGTTCATTCATGGGATGTGGGTTTCACTGGCTATTTGTTATATGAACAGAAAATGCTGGAAAAGCTCAGCAGGTCAGGCAGCATCTGTGGAGGGAGAAAATACATTAACATTTTGAGTCTGTTTGTCTGCTCAGAGCTGAAGAGAGGGAGAAATTAAAGTTTATTTATTAGCGTCACAAGTAGGCTTACATTAACACTGCAATGAAGTTACTGTGAAAATCCCCTAGTCGCCACACTCCGGCGCCTGTTCGGGTACACTGAGGGAGAATTTAGCACTAGGGTTGAGTGGGGTGGTGGTGGTAGTTTGTGGATTGTCCTGAAACTTGCTAATTTTCCATTATGACTCTCGAGTTTTACAGCATTCATTGAATCATAGAAACCCTACAGTACAGAAAGAGGCCATTCGGCCCATCGAGTCTGCACCGACCACAATCCCACCCAGGCCCTACCCCCATATCCCTACATTGTGAAGTTGGTCCCACATTTTAGCAGTGTGCACTGCGGAATTCTCCATTTTGCTATCAGAGTGCGGTGACGGGAAGTGCCAGCAGTGCCAATTCCGTTTGTGGGAGTGGCGGCCAATTTACTGCTTTCAGCCTCATTAATGAAGCACGAGCGAGTATCTCTCCGCATCACCTGGCGGATTGGCAGCTGACTGGTCCACCTGCCATCAGCTGGTGGCTCCAAAGGTCCTGGCGCCATATTAAAACATTAGTCCAGCTCACTCTGTCCGGCCCACCTGCCTTCACCAGACTGTGCAGGATGTCAGCAGCCCAGAGGTGAAATGTTACCGGCTTCAAAAATAAATCTGCACCCACTTCCAACCACCTTGCCCTCAAGGTCTTGATTCGAGGAGTCTGGGCACAGAGACATGTCCTGTACCCCAGGGATGGTTCGTAGAAGCACAGTTACCTCACCTCTCCAGCCTGGGAGGCTGTTGTCCAGGAGGTTAGTGTGGCTGGCAACCACACCGAACGTGCCACGCACCCAGCGCAGGGAGCAGCTGAAAGACCGGATGGTGAACTTTCACCTTTATTACAGGACAGAGTTCAACCTTCCTCCCAAAGAACAAAGAACAAAGAAAATTACAGCACAGGAACAGGCCCTTCGGCCCTCCAAGCCTGCACCGACCATGCTGCCCGACTGAATGAAAACCCCCTACCCTTCCGGGGACCATATCCTTCTATTCCTATTCTATTCATGTATTTGTCAAGATGCCCCTTAAAAGTCACTATCGTATCCGCTTCCACTACCTCCCCCGGCAGCGAGTTCCACCCTCTGTGTAAAACACTTGCCTCGTACATCTCCTTTAAACCTTGCCCCTCGCACCTTAAACCTATGCCCCCTCATAATTGACTCTTCCACCCTGGGAAAAAGCTTCTGACTATCCACTCTGTTCATGCCTCTCATAATCTTGTAGACTTCTATCAGGTCGCTCCTTAACCCCCTTTGTTCCAGTGAGAACAAACCAAGTTTCTCCAACCTCTCCTCATAGCTAATGCCCTCCATATCAGGCAACGTCCTGGTAAATCTTTTCTGTACCCTCTCCAGAGCCTCCACATTCTTCTGGCAGTGTTGCGACCAGAATTGAACCCCAATGCTCCCTCACCGTCCATGTGCCCCGATATTCCTGGAGACTCGCCATGCGCAGGTAGAGATGCCACCTGTTATTCTCCAACCTCCCCATAATACTGGATCCTGTTGTTGCGGTGGACATTGACACACTCTTCTCCCGTACCTCTGCCCATGCCCCACATGGGCCTCTACCCACCACACCATCTGGAGGCTGTGTGCACCATTACGTACAAAGTCAACCCCCCCGCCCCCCCCCCACCTTGCCCCATGAGAGGTTCACATATCCCCCTGACCCCTGTATTAAATCTTCCTTATTTACAGGCTGGTGATACCCCCTGTGATCACCATGCCCTCAGCAGCCCAGTACAGAGCCTGCTAAGCCCAGGAACATTGACTATAGGACTATTGGGAACCTGTCTCGGGGGCAGGGAATTCAGATGGTGTTCGTGGAAGTGGAAATGAATAGGGTTGGGAAGCATTTTCCGATCAGGGCCAGTGTGATCTCCTGGACTCGTTTCGATCGCCTCAGGGGGTCGGAGAGGAATTTCCCAGATTTTTTTTTCCCCATATTGGCCCTGGGGTTTTTCACTCTGGGTTTTCGCCTCTCCCTGGAGATCACATGGTCTGGAATGGGGGGGTGGGGGTGAGTTAATAGGTTGTGATGAACAAAGCATCGTAGCTGTGAGGGACAGCTCGGTGGATAGGCTATTAGTATGTAGATAGGCTGGAAAATTGGGCGGGGATCCTGGATTCAGGATTCAATCCTGGACCGGGGAGCGGCGCGGGCTTGGAGGGCCGAAGGGCCTGTTCCTGTGCTGTATTGTTCTTTGTTCTTTGTTCTTTGTTGACAGCCCTGCACACCAAGCTGTGCGTTTTTGATGTGAAAAACACAGCCCTTACTCCTCCCTCCCTGCAGCTGGGGGTATACCAGGCTTCAACTGACTGCTTCTGTTGTATGGCTACTGCTCTGCTGCACTGTCTCTTAGCTCTGACTTCAGGCTGTGAGGTCCACATCGCCCCTGGACTGCCTGTCACCTGTGACTTCATTCCAATTCCCAGGAAGAACGCCTGCATTCTCTGACTCCTGTTTTTTTCTTGTTCATTTGTGGGACATGGGCATTGTTGGCTGGTCAGCATTTATTGCCCATCCCTAGTTACCCCTGATTGATACAACTGAGTGTCTCGCTCGGCCATTTCAGTTGAGAGTCAACCACATTGCTGTGGCTCTGGAGTCACATGTAGGTCAGACCAGGTAAGGGCGGCAGATTTCCTTCCCTAAAGGGCATTAGTGACCCAGATGGGTTTTTCCGACAATCGACAATGGTTTCATGGTCATCAGTAGATTCTTAATTCTAAATACCTTTTGTTGAGTTCAAATTCCACCATCTGCCGTGGCAGGATTCGAACCCGGGTCCCCAGAACATTAGCTGAGTTTCTGGATTAATAGTCCACTGGGCCATCGCCTCCCCGGCCGTCTGCCAGCCCCTGAACTAAAACAGGAACCTTGACATCATTTCCTGTTTCAAAAGAGGATTAAGGACAATAGTGACCCTCCCAAACCACTAGAGCCCCAACTTCTGAGTGCTGGTGCGAACCGACCTGAATGTGCCACGCTAACTAATCCCCACCCCATATATTGGAGTCCACGTGCACCCTCTTCCTGTATACAATGTGGCCTCCCTTGTTTGTCAGCGTTTCAGACAGCCTTATTGGGGTCCAGCTTCCCAACCCTCTATCCTGCCTCTCCTTCCATTGTTCATTATCCTCATCCACCTTCTGCCATCTTGCCCTCTTGCTCTCCCCCCGTTCTTGCTCAGCCCTCCTTCTACATTGTCACCCGATGACAATGGGCGGCACAGTGGCACAGTGGGTTAGCACTGCTGCCTCACAACGCCAGGGACCCGGGTTCAATTCCCGGCTTGGGTCACTGTCTGTGCGGAGTCTGCACGTTCTCCCCGTGTCTGCGTGGGTTTCCTCCGGGCGCTCCGGTTTCCTCCCACAGCCTGAAAGACGTGCTGGTTAGGGTGCATTAGCCGTGCTAAATTCTCCCTCAGTGTACCCGAACAGGCGCCGGAGTGTGGCCACTAGGGGATTTTCACAGTAACTTCATTGCAGTGTTAATGTAAGCCTACTTGTGACACTAATAAATAAACTTTAAAAACATTGCCCCCTTGTATTTGTCAGCGCCACCACCCCTTCACCTCACACCCTACCCCCAGTTGAGCTTTGTCCCTGGAGTGGAGGCTGTATGAGTCCTGCAGTGGAGATGCCGGCATTGAGAGTCCTGTGCTGTTCACACAGATGATGGTGTGTGGCACCGGAAGCAGAAGACTCAGGCGCACCCCAATGCCAGTCACAGTCCTGATCCCAGTCACTGGAAAGGACTGTCTATGAGTCTAGCAGCACTGTGCTGTCCATCAAGACCAGCTTGGCATGGTTCTGGAGGTCACGAACCAGCCTGCCCCAGCAGAGTGGCGCTGATCGCAACAGGAGAGGTGCAGCGCTATGGCAGGGAGGCTACGTATGTTGCACTCACCTCAAAGTCACGAGTGAACTGAGGTCCGCCTTGTGCACGCCGCCCTTTTTCAAAAGGGTTTGAAGCCGACATCATTTCCTGCTGGCCTGACGCAAGGTTGGAAGGCCTGATGAGATTTTGGCGGGCAGCTGTTTTAATGAGTACTCATGAGATGCAAATGAATGCAAATTACATTCGCACCACCAGCCAGCATCCCACCATTACCCCGCCATTGGGAGAATTGCAAACTGTTTTTATGCCGGTGGGTTTCCGACTTTTCCACTCCTGTTAGATTCCCTGCTCCCGCCAGCCATCAACCCCGCCACGGGTGTGATGGGAAAATTCTACCCTGGCGACCAGTTGCTACCCACTACCCTGAGAATTGAGCTGGGATCTGTTGCTGGAGTGACAAAGACTATCGAAATGTAAATAATAATTTACAACAACCTGCCTTTGTGTTACATCTTTTATGTAATAAAACACTGCAAGGAATTTCACGGGCGTATTATAAAACAAAATCTGACACTGACACACTTAAGGTGTCCAACAGCTCGTCAAAGAAGTAGGTTTTAAGGAGCATCTTAAAGGAGGGAAGGGAGGTAACGAGGTTTCAGGAAGGAATTCCAGAGCCAAAGGCCTTAGCAGCTGATGGCACGACCATTAACTTCAAGCAATTAAAATCGGGAGGCCAGAATGGAAGGAGAGCTGTTATCTCAAAGGGGGCTGTGGGGCTGGAGGAGGTTACAACAATGGGAAGGGGATGAGACCATGGAGGGATTTGAAAACATGGATGAGAATTTTAAAATCGAGACATTGCTTGACCAGGGTCAGCGAGCGCAGGTGATGGTGTGAATGGGACTTGGTTCAAATGAGCATGGCAGAGTTTTGGATGAGGTCATGTATATACTGAGGAGTGACCAGGAGGCTGCCTGTAAGGCATGGGAATAGTCAGGGCGAGAGGTGACGAAGGTATGAACGAAGGGGTGAGTCAAACAATATTCATAGAATCCATAGAATCCCTACAGTGCAGAAAGAGGCCATTCGGCCCATCAAGTCTGCACTGATCACAAACCCACCCAAGCCTTATCCCCAGAACTCCAAATATTTACCCTTCTAATCCCTGACACTAGGGTCAATTTTAGAATGGCCAGTCAACCTAATCCACACATCTTTGGACTGTGGGAGGAAACCGGAGCACCCGGAGGAAACCCACGCAGACACGGGGAGAATGTGCAAACTCCACACAGACAGTGACCCGAGCCGGGAATCGAACCCGGGACCCTGGAGCTGTGAGGCAGCAGTGCTAACTGCTATATTGGAGATTTAAAAGAATTTCAGTCAAGGTGATAACCAAGAGCCAGATTCCTGGTTAAACTCCTCACCCTCAATTGCCTCACCCTAACTCACTGCACACAGTTAACTCAGCTAGGGACCCTGAAGAGGTTAAAGCTCTTACTGTCCACGGATAAGCTGTCTCACCAGAGACAAGGGCCAGATTTTCCAACATTCTGTTGCAGTGGAGTATTTCAGAATTCCTGTGAGCATTTCAATTTTCCATTCTTCTCTCTGATCCAAGAAATCTCGTCCTGGAATGGCAGCCTTGCGCAGATAGAAAAATTGTTTGAAACTATTTCACCCCTTGGAGCTCGGCATTGTGCTCCAAGTGGGAGCTTTATTAGTTATTCCGTTTGACCAGGGTGTATTGTGCCTTTTTAGAAGCGTCCTGGATAAGTGAGTTGTAATTTTTCTTGAGTATACCTGCCTCAGCGCAGTTAGTTGTAGCTCAGTCCCAATCAGCTGAGCTGCCTGACAAGATAGTGGGATGGTTCCTTTTACGTCTGTCCCACGCACTGTCTGGGGAATGGGGTCAAACTGGAGGTAGCTGAGAATGTGCAGCTGTTGTCTGCTCAACTCGCCCACATTAGAAGCAGCAGCCCTGGACGAGTGACAGACTTAACTCCATTTCCACAAAAGAAATGTGCATTGTGTTTCCTCCTTCCCACCCCTTAACTTCTCCACCCCCTCCCTGTGGACCTTCCCGTTCCCAGCTGGGTCTCCGCATCCAGCTGTCCGGAGCCACACTTTGACCATCAGGATTTTTCTCTTCTTCTCCCATTCACTGTTGCTTTCACTGACGCCTGGTTGGGGTTGAGGCCTCATTCCAACAAGTTCCACCTAGCTTTATAACATCCAGTAATGCTTTGACACACTGCACACTGAGTGCAGCACTCCCTCGGTACTGACCCCCTGACAGTGCGGCATTCCCTCAGTACTGAACCTCTAACAGTGCAGCACTCCCTCAGTACTGACCCCCTGACAGTGCGGTGCTCCCTCAGTACTGAGCCTCTGACAGTGCGGCACTCCCTCAGCACTGACCCTATGACAGTGCGGCACTCCCTCAGTACTGACCCTCTGACAGTGCGGCACTCCCTCAGTACTGACCCTCTGACAGTGCGGCACACCCTCAGCACTGACCTTCCTATAGTGCGGCACTCCTTCAGTACTGACCCTCTGTCAGAGCAGCACTTCCTCAGCACTGACCCTCTGACAGTGTAGCACTCCCTCAGTACTAATCCCTGACAGTGGGACTCCCTCAGTACTGAGCCTCTGACAGTGCGGCACTCCCTCAGCACTGACCCTATGACAGTGCGGCACTCCCTCAGTACTGACCCTCTGACAGTGCGGCACTCCCTCAGCACTGACCCTATGACAGTGCGGCACTCCCTCAGTACTGACCTTCTGACAGTGCGGCACTCCCTCAGTACAGACCCCCTGACAGTGCGGCACTCCCTCAGTACTGACCCTCTGACAGTGCGGCACTCCCTCAGTACTGACCCTATGACAGTACGGCACTCCCTCAGTACTGACCTTCTGACAGTGCGGCACTCCCTCAGTACTGACCCTCTGACAGTGCGGCACTCCCTCAGTACTGACCCTATGATAGTGCGGCACTCCCTCAGTACTGACCTTCTGACAGTGCGGCACTCCCTCAGTATTGACCCTCTGACAGTGCGGCACTCCCTCAGGGCTGACCTTCTGACAGTGCAGCACTCCCTCAGCAGCGACCCTCTGACAGTGCAGCACTCCCTCAGCACTGACCCTCTGACAGTGCGGCACTCCCTCAGTACTGACCTTCTGACAGTGCAGCACTCCCTGATTAGCTGTAAAGATTCGCATTCTAATCAGTATTCTGTAACTTGATTTTGTGTCTCTGTCTGCCCTGTTTGAGAGCAGATATCCACTCCGTCTGACGAAGGAGCAGCGCTCCGAAAGCTAATGGCATTTGCTACCAAATAAACCTGTTGGGCTTTAACCTGGTGTTGCTAAAACTCTTACTGTGTTTACCCCAGTCCAACACCAGCATCTCCACATCAGTGCAACACTCCCTCCGTTCTGACCCTCTGACAGTGCGGCACTCCCTCAGTACAGACCCTCTGACTGTGCGGTACTCCCTCAGCACTGACCTCTGACAGTGCAGCACTCCCTCAGTACTGACCCTCTGACTGTGCGGTACTCCCTCAGTACTGACCCTCTGACAGTGCGGTACTCCCTCAGCACTGACCTCTGACAGTGCGGCACTCCCTCAGTACTGACCTCTGACAGTGCGGCACTCCCTCAGTACTGACCCTCTGACAGTGCGGCACTCCCTCAGTACTGACCCTCTGACAGTGCGGCACTCCCTCAGTACTGACCCTCTGACAGTGCGGCATATGAGGGGGTCATCATTTTCATTTCTTGCAGGGAGAGATCCTGTCTCTAAGCACAGAGGTTGGGCACGCTGTAAAATTGGCAGCCTGGTCTCTGAACTGCAGGGCTGGCTGGTGGGTTGCTCGCAATGAGCTCACTGACATCTTTCAGGTGGATGAATCCCATGGAAACACTCCCATTTTCCTGCCAGCGTTGGGCACTAGGTTACAATCTGGGTGAATCGCGGCCAGTATCTTAAAATCTACCGCACCTGACACAATCCTGGTTTAACATCTGAAAGCTGAAAGACAGCAGCACCGACACTGCAGCACTCCCTCGACACTGCACCACCCCCTCGACACTGCACCACTCCCTCGACACTGCACCACTCCCTCGACACTGCACCGGAGAGCCAGCATAGATTGCTGTGGGTTAATCCCGGAGCAGGACTGGAACCTATAACCTTCCAATACTGAAGTAATTGGGCTACCAACTGAGCCCACGTCTGGGGCGGCACGGTGGCACAGTGGTTAGCGCTGCTGCCTCACAGCGCCAGGGACCCGGGTTCGATTCCCGGCTTGGGTCACTGTCTGTGCGGAATCTGCACGTTCTCCCCGTGTCTGCGTGGGTTTCCTCCGGGTGCTCCGGTTTCCTCCCACATTCTGAAAGACGCGCTGGTTAGGTGCAGTGACAAGAACAGGTGCTGGAGTGTGGCGACTCGGGGAATTTCACAGTAACCTCATTGCAGTGTTAATGTAAGCCTTACTTGTGACTAATAAATAAACTTTATTACTTCACAAACAAAGGATTAGCACGTGGATTGGACTGGCATGAAGATAAGAATGCTGGGTAAATTTAAGAAACAAGCCACATGGGGCGACTATGGTGGAGTTATTGACTAATCCTGGCAATCAATCCCTATTGATTAATCTCCAACAAACCAAGTCATGAGGTGAGGAAAAGACTCCATGTTGGAGGCTTTGGGAACCATGGATCAATAAGAATAACAAGCAAATTACACTCACCAGATGTGGGTCATAGCTAGATGGTCATGTGAGGACAAACTGACTGGTGTTCCACATTGCATCTGTTTTAGTTTCCCCAGTGAAACCCACACTGACTGAGGTAAAGGGTGTTAGTGCAGTGTAGCGATTCACTTTCCATTGCAGACAACCCAACTGTTCCCAGGTCAACAATGACAAATACTTCCATTTTATATAGTGTCTTCAAAAATAGCAAATACTCCGTGGAGGCTCATGGAGGGGAAACAGATGTGGGTCGGGCTGCAGTTGAAGAATCAAGAGCGATGGTTGTGGTTGGAAAGTTTGAATTGCATAGAATATAAAGCACACAAATAGCCGTTTAGAAAGATAATTGTTTCATCGAAAGGTCATTGTGGTGGCAGTGATGATGAGAGAAATAAAATAAATAAGCGTTCACATAGACATACAATCCCTACAGTGCAGAAGGAGGCCATTCAGCCCATCGAGTTTGCACCGACCACAATCCTACCTGGGCCCTATCCCCATAACCCCACATATCTACCCTGCTAATCCTCCTGACACTAAGGGACAATTTACCATGGCCAATCCACCTAACCCGCATACCTTTGGACTGTGGGAGGAAACCGGAGCACCCGGAGGAAACCCACGCAGACCCGGGGAGAACATGCAAACTCCACACAGCCAGCGACCCAAGCCGGGAATCGAACCCGGGTCCCTGGTGCTGTGAGGCAGCTGTGCTAACCACTGAGGCATCGTGCCGCCCCGTTCGTAATGTAGTTCTCGACAATCATTAAAATGAAAAGAAAGTAGAGAATAATAAAAAGGATTGTACATTTATAACCATTATAGAAATTATTACAATATGTTGCAAAATGCAGGTCCCCTAAATTTAGAGAAAAAAAATGAAAGATCGACTGCGTTCTGTATTTTCAATTAAAGTTCAGCGATCATTGGTCGTTAGGTTGAGTTAAATTCTCGACTTGGTCTAACTGCTCCGTGCTGACATTTCAACTCCACACACGCTTACTCTGAATCCTCTTCATTTAACCTTTTCCCCTAACATTCTGTAATAGGTTGAGGGTGACCCTGATTCAGAGTTGAAGTTTTAAGTTCAAGTTTATTTATTATTGTCACAAGTAGTCTTACATTAACACTGCAAGGAAGTTACTGTGAACATCCCCTAGTCGCCACAGTCCAGCGCCTGTTCTGGTACACTGAGGGAAAATTTAGCAAGGCCAATGCACATGTTTTGGACTGTGGGAGGAAACCGGAGCACCCGGAGGAAACCCACGCAGACATAGGGAGAACGTGCAGACTCCGTACAGACAGTGACCCAAGCTGGGAATCGAACTTGGCTCCCTGGCGCTGTGAGGCAGCAGTGCTAACCACTGTGCCATTGTGCCGCCCTCAGATTTAACTATAAAGGCTTTATTGCCGGCAGAGTATTTATATACACGTATAACAAGGTAAGACTCGACTACAAAGCAAACGGCTCTCCTTCTCTCCCTGGCCCCAACTGCCAGTCCCTCCTTGGCCTGGGGATCGTGCCCTCCTCCCGATTGGCTCAGCGTCCTGCCGGGGAGATCCATAGGGTCCTCGCCGATTACGTGGTCCTCGGGAAACAACCCTCCCCCATCCCTGCTTAGAGCACCACGCATTCTCTGCCTTTCCTCCTCATGTTTTTATCCACATTCCCCTTCTTGTCGGGAGTGTGGCATCAGGGCCAGGGCCGTATTGTTTGCCTGTGGTGCAGGTTGCGGGAAGTCTTCTCCGCACACTGTGTGAAGTAGCAGAGAGGTTCGCAGAGTAGTCTGGAGCCAGCCAAAGCCTCTTTGGCCTCAACGGTGGGCTGGAGTGGGAGGAATGGGGCAACACTGCAATCCAGAACAAGACAGGGCTGGAGATCAGAGGCTGGAATGTATGGTCGGGGAGAATGCAAAGCCAAGCTGGGTAAGGACTGGTCTGCACAGGGGAAAGGCTAAAAGATAGACTGGGACCCAAACACATCAGTTCTTGGCCCTGACGACCCTTTGTCAAAGCTTTGTCAAGGGGTCATCTGGACTCGAAGCGTCAGCTCTTTTCTCTCCTTACAGATGCTGCCAGACCTGCTGAGATTTTCCAGCGTTTTCTCTTTTGGTTTCCGATTCTAGCATCCGCAGTAATTTGATTTTATCCAGTTCCTGGCCCTCCCTGGGAGTTCCCTGTGTCCTTGTTTGCTGGGGGCGGAAGGGGGTGGGGTTGGGGGGGACAGGGGGGGTGGACATGGGATGGGCTGTGTGCAACTTTCTCCAATCCCAAACAAGCTAGGAGTATGGATGGAGGGGCTGAGTGGGATGGCCTCCCCACATTGGGAGATTGCAAGCCCTGGATTCAGGGTGTAAGTTTGAATGGCAGTATTCCAGGTGGGTCCTTGGCAGTCACTGGAGCTTGATTCCCCAGTCCACATGGCAACCTGCCCATCTGAGGGAAAAACCAAGATGGCGACAGAATTAAGGTGCAGTAAATGACCCAACTCCATTTTAGCCTCTATCGCCAGAGAGGGAAAATAATTTGATTGGCCGAACGGTCTATTCCTGCTCCTGAATCTTGTGTTCTGATCTTCTTGTGGGAATTGCCTCCTGTCCTTTAAAACTCTGCAGCAAGAGTTCCGATCCCTAAAACCCACTCTGAGGGCCTTCCCATCCATTTGGTTTTACGAGCCTGAGTTCCCAGGCTAGTTTATACATCAGAATGGCAACAAGACCTGTTTCCGTCACAAAACTACAGTGGGCAACGTTTACTTGTGACGGTTGTAACATGTAGAAATTGGGCAGTTCCTTGTCTGGAATTTAAAAGACTGTTTTGTTCAGGGCCAAATAAACAATTCCTGCAGAGGTGGAAAGGCAAAGCGAATAAGTTTTTAGTGGCGCTGGCAGTTTGGTGTTTCCCCTGCCTCCCTTTCTCTCTCTCTCTCTCTCTGGGCTCCATCTGATCGGGTTACATGTGGTTCCCAGATCGTGCACCTGGATATACACCACAAGCAGCCATCCATCTTCATCACTGTCAACACAAGCCTAGCTCCTGACAGCCTGATCCATGCCCAATCTCAGCCCAAAGGAAGGGAGCAGATAAAACCAGGCCGCATAAAATTCTACTTGGAGGGAGAGATCAGGATTAGACTGCACTGGCCTCGTGTGCTCATGCTCTCTGTCTCTACCCTTCTGTCTCTGTGTCTCAAGTGTGTGTGTCTCTCTTGCCCTCTCTTTCTGTCCCTTTGTCTCTGTGTGTGTCTCTCTCTCTCTGTCCCTCTGTCTCTCTCTTGCCCTCTCTCTCTGTCCCTCTGTCTCTCTCTCTTGCCCTCTCTCTCTGTCCCTCTATCTCTCTGTGTGTGTCTCTCTCTGTCCCTCTGCCTCTCTCTTGCCCTCTCTCTCTCTGTCCCTCTGTCTCTGTGCGTGTGTGTCTCTCTCTCTGTCCCTTTGTTTCTGTTTGTGTGTGTCTCTCTCTCTCTGTCCCTCTGTCTCTGTGTGTGCCTCTCGCTCTCGCTATCCCTCTGTCTCTGTTTGTGTGTGTCTCTCTCTCTCTCTATCCCTCTGTTTCTGTTTGTGTGTGTGTGTCTCTCTGTCCCTCTGTCTCTGTGTGCGTGTGTCTCTCTCTCTGTCCCTCTGTCTCTGTGTGCGTGTGTCTCTCTCTCTGTCCCTCTATCTCTGTGTGTCTCTCTCTCTGACCCTCTGTCTCTGTTTGTGTGTGTGTGTATGTCACTCTCTCTGTCCTTCTGTCTCTGTTTGTGTGTCTCTCTCTGTCCCTCTGTCTCGGTGTGTCTTTCTCTCTCTCTCTCTCTCTCCCTTGTATCCCAAGGGCTGTAGAAATAGCAACCACTGCTGCTCCAATACCATCCATTCCTGGGGACTCAGAGTTGGACAGCTTGTTCTACAGCTAATAGGGCCCCTGAGACACAGGGATACGAGAGGCCAGCAATGAAGGGACTAGTCTGCATCCAACCTCAATAGTTTTTGCTCTGACAGTGCTCCCAATCATTCTCACACTCCTTGGTGCACCTGGACCACAGCTGCAGCCACTAGTGCAGAGCAGCTCAAATCGTGTCCCCTGTTCCTGCATCGCGCTCCCTCCAGGACTGACATTAGTGGGAATATACGAATCATTCCTGGTTTGGGATTCCGATGCTCAGACCATTCCAACTCACTTTATGCTTTGCACGGAATCTTTATACCTAAAATTCACTGTTGTTCCTTATTTTCTGTTTCTAATTGCATCTAACTGGGTATAATTTTGATAGGAGGCCTGGATGGAGATCTCGGAGAGTAAACATGTTCTTTTTTTGAAAATGCAATTGTATCGCTCAACCCATATCCTAAACATTTCCTCAACTGTTATAGATTCTGTCTCAGCACAGATGGACATGGACACCCACAGATTCCTGCACAGACACAACACACACACAAACACACACACACACACAACACACACACTCTTGGGTACCTACACATGTGGAAGGGAGCACACCCAGGAACACACATGTGGGCACCGATACCCACACACAGAGATGGATACATATGCACATGTGCATGTATATGCAGGCAAAAACACACAGACACGCACACAGACATGCACACACGCACAGGGGAGCACACACATGTGCACAGACACAAACAGGGACAGACATGCGCATAGATACACAGGCATGCACACGCCGATACGCAAAGAAAAACTAACAAACAAAAATGCACACTAGCACGTACACAGATACAGGAGCATACACACGCACATATACATAAACAGAAATAATTGCATCGCAAAGAACTTACAGCACTGAAACAGATCATTCAGCCCAACTACTCCATGCTGGTGATTACACTCCATCTGAATTTCTCCCACCCAGTTTCATCTGACTCTATCCGAAGCACCTTGTATTTCTCTCTCTCTCATGTACTAACCTAACTGCAGTTTAAAGACATCTATGCTATTCCTTCTAGTGACTCCGTGTGGTAGCATATCCCAATTAACAACACTCCCTCAGTGACAGAATAACCTATCCCCAAGTCCTTGCCCATATGCCCTCTGCATCCCTGCAGCTCAGAGCTGTATCAGAGAGTCCAGCCAGTATTATCAGTACATTGCTCACTGCTGGACATGTACCACGGTGACAAATCTACCTGTGAGAAAGGGGCAGTGGTTTTTAAACGACTCACCTTTCCTATATGCGGACAGAGGCAATATGATTCCATTGGGACCCAGTTGCTGGGATATCACATGTGGGATACATTATTCCGAGCACTTGATTGCAAAGTGAGATCTGACTGTATTTCTACAGGGTTATTATGCCCCAGTTTAATTGTTTGGAGAATGCAAACCACCTGGGATTCTACTGTGGCAACCATCGAGTCAGATTTAACTGAGTGAGATGGTGGAATTATAATAAATAAACATATCACTAAATAAATTTATCAACAAGTTCCACCCATGTATTTTTTTCTAAAAGTTATTATTGGGATGTGGGTGTCGCCGGCTAGGCCAACATTTATTGCCCATCCCTAATTGCCCTTGAGGAGGCGGTGGTGAGCTGCCTTCTTGAAACACTACAGTCCATGTGATGTAGGTACACCCATGGTGCAGTTAGGGTTGAGTTCCAGGATTGCAACCCAGACACAGTGAGGAATGGTGACATACTTCCAAGTGGGGATGGCTGGCTGGATCAGCTCTGACGAAGGGTCATCCAGTCTCGAAACGTTAGAAACATAGAAACCCTACAGTGCAGAAGGAGGCCATTCGGCCCATCGAGTCTGCACCGACCACAATCCCACCCAGGCCCTACCCCCACAGCTGTTAGCTGTGTTCTCTCTCTGTTCTTCTCTCTCTCACACTCTCTCTCTCTTACACACACACAAACACTCACTCAGACACACACATACATGTTCACTCACTCTCACACATGCGCACACTCTTTCTCGCACGCACGCTCACTCTCTTTCTTACACACACACACACGCTCACTCTCTCACAGGCACACATGTTCACTCACTCTCACACACATGCACAATTTCTCTTTCTCTTTCTCACACATACACACACAAACGCTCTCTCTCCCACACACATGCATACACACTCACTCTCTCTCTTGTGCATTCACACATGTTCTCTCACTCTCTCACACTTTTACATGCTCTCTCTCCCTCTCTCTCACTCATTCGGGGCCTGGGCTCGGGAAGTTGGGGCATTCTTCCTGTGAGGTGGAATTGGGTACAGTTGTGAATTTTCCAGGATGTGATTCCCTGATCAGTCCTGTCCGAGATTCCTCTTGATCCAGGTGGGTGCCGGCTGAGTGCTGTTGCTGATCCTCATGGCTTCCCCCCTGGGCCACTCCACCATCTGGGATCCCTGTGCCCAACGCCTGGAGGAGGAGAGCGAGAGAAAAGGCACCTGAGCCACTCACCTTTACCCTGCCTGCTGCTCCTCCAATCACAGACTCTCTCTTTACCCTTGCTGCTGATTGGAGGAGCAGATCTGTCACTTTCACTTACCTGTATTTTCGACAGTGATACCGTGGGCTGGATCGAGAGGCTCAGAGGGCCATATTGTGGCCTATAGACAGGAGGTCAGATACCCCTGTTCCAGACTTGTTTTGATTTATTATTGTCACATGTATTGGGATACAGTGAAAAGTATTGTTTCTTGCGCGCTATACAGACAACGCATGCTGTTCATAGAGTACATAGAGGAAAGGAAAAGGACAGGGTGCAGAATGTAATGTTACAGTCATAGCTAGGGTGTAGAGAAAAATCAATTTAATATATGATAGGTTCATTCAAAAGTCTGAAGACAGCAGGAAAGAAACTGTTCTTGCATCTGTTGGTTTTCAGACTTTCGTAGCTTTTTCCCGAAGGAAGAAGGTGGAAGAGAGAATGTCCAGGGTCCGTGGGGTCCTTGATTATGCTGGCTGTTTTCCCCAGGCAGTGAGAAATGTAGATGGAGTAAATAGATGGGAGGCTGGTTTGTGTGATGGACTGGGCTACGTTCACAACCCTTTGTAGTTTCTTGCGGTCTCGGTCAGAGCAGGAGCCATACCGAGCTGTGATACACCCGGAAAGAATGCTTTCGATGGTGCATCTAAATTCAACTGAGGAGGAAAAGAGTGGGGGACGGAGGTACAGAGAGTGAAGGAAGGGGGTTCGGGAGGAGAAGGAAGAGAGGAGGAGCGAGGGAGAGTGGAGGAGTGAAAAATTGGTGAGAGTCGTAGTGGACATGCCAAATTTCCTTAGCCTCCTGAGAAAGTAGAAGATGTTCCACCTGAATTACTCCGACCCAGTTTCATCTGATTCTATCTGCAGAGTTGAAGATATGTCTATAAGGAAGCTTGGCGTGCTGCTGTAATGCCACCAGTGGATGGTACGGAGTACAGCGGACTACCGGGGTGGACGTTTAGGTTAGTGGATGAGGTGCCAATCAAGTGGAGTGCTTGAGGACTTGAGTCTCCGAGCAAACTAGTGAAAAGCATCTTTGGAAAGGTTCAAACTTCGCCCCGCTCGGCGCTTGTGGAGGTCAAGTGACCTCATCACATCTGGGCTACAGACGGGCAACCGGACTGGGTTCAGCTTCTGATTGCTATTCACTGATTCTACGGAGAAAGAGGTTACTGACACAAGGGTCAAACATGAATAATGGCTCCTTGCGAGAGGTATTGGGGAGTAACTGCTGCCTGTTCATTACCTCAGCAAAGGGTCAACATTAGAAAGTAGCTTCGTCAGCTCATTGGAATAGAATATATTTATATATAAAAACAAAGAACAGTACAGCACAGGAACAGGTCCTCCGGCCCTCCAAACCTGTGCTGATCATGATGTCCTAACTACACTAAAAAAAAACCTTCTGTCTGTATCACTATATTCCCTCCCTATTCATCCAGATGCCTCTTAAATGTTGCGAATGTGCCTGCTCCCACCAACTCCCCTGGAATGCGTTCCAGGCACCCACCACTCTCTGCGTGAAAAACTTCCCCCGCACATCTCCCTTAAACTTTCCCCCTCTCACCTTGAACCTGTGCCCCCTTGTAATTGACACTCCCACCCTAGGAAAAAGCCTCTGACTATCCACCCTGTCTATGCTTCTCATAATTTTGTAGACCTCTATCAGGTCTCCCCTCAGCCTCTGTCTTTCCAGTGGAAACAATCCTAGTTTATTCAACTTGTCCTCGTAGCCGATGCCCTCAAGACCAGGCAACATCCTGGTGAACCTTCTTTGCACCCTCACCAAAGCTTCCACATCCTTCTGGTAGTGTGGAGACCAGAACTACACACAATACTCCAAATGCAGCCTAACCAAGGTTTTATACAGCTGCAGCATGATTTGCCAACTCTTGTACTCATTGCCCCGGCTGATGAAGATAAGCATGCCATATGCTCTCAATCTCTTTCTCTTGATCTCTTGCTGAGAGAGTGTACAACTCAGCCAATGTAAGCTCTCCATCTCCCCATTTAAATGACAGATAACCAGAGAAAGGTGATGGATATGGGAGTGCGGTGGGGTTGTTGTGGGGAGGGGAGGTTCGGTCTCTGACTTTTTGCCATCTTCTGTGGGGAGTGGGACCCCCCACTCCATACAACACCTCCCCCCACAGTGTGACTGCCCTAAAACTGGGGAATGATCGGCAACAATCGCATCTCTGAGTCAGGAAGCTATGGGTTCAAGTCCCACTCAAAACTAGGCTGAAACTCCACTGAAGTAAAGGAGTGCTGCACTGTCAGCGGAGCTGTCTTTTGGATGAGGTGTTGAACTGAGGCTTCCTAAGTTGGGCTTAAGAGAGCCAATGATATTACTTGAGGGAGTGCCAGAGAACTGTCGCCAGCATCCTGGCCAATATGCCCCAATCAATATCCTCAAAATCAGACGACCTGATCATGATCACATTGCTGTGTGTGGGATCTTGCTGTGCACAATTTGGCTGCCGTGCTTGCTATATTTAAACAGCAACTACACGTTAAAAATACTTCACTGGCTGCAAAGCGTTTTAGGTCTCGAGGTTGTAAAAAGTGCTACATATGTTTGAGCTGTTCTTTTGCTTAATCCTTGGTATCTGCAGTTTGCAGATGTGTTTGTGTTTTGTCTAGTCCTCAGTCACAGTATAATGGTATGCGTATGCCTGAATGTGACTGGTACAGTGTGTGTGTGTGTGACTGGTACACTGTATGTGTGTGATTGATAGAGTGTGTGTGTGACTGATACAGTGTGTGTGTGTGAGACTGATACACAGTGTATGACTGATACGTTGTGTGTGTGAGACTGATACACAGTGTATGACTGATACGTTGTGTGTGTGAGACTGATACACAGTGTATGACTGATACGTTGTGTGTGTATGTGTGTGTGACTGATACAGTGTGTGTGTGTGTGGGACTGATACAGTGTGTGTGTGGGACTGATACAGTGTGTGTGTGTGTGTGTGACTGATACTGTGTGTGTGTGTGGGACTGATACACTGTATGTGTGTGTGTGTGACTGATACTGTGTGTGTGTGTGACTAATACACTGTGTGTCTGTGACTAGTACACTGTGTGTATGCCTGTGTGTGATTGTGTGTGAGTGATACACTTTCAACTTAGTCCTCTTACATTTCCTCTGGCATAAAGGGGTCCTAGGTAAGGTGTGTGGGGAGCGGTGGAGAAGGGGGCTCAGGTTGTTTAAACTTGTATATCCCTCCATGAATCAATAAAGAAAGCGATACTGCTGTTCAAAGTGTTTGTCATGTGGATCTAACCTGTGGCTTTGAAATGCCTCTTGGGATTTCAGAGGGCTGCATCATCCATTCGAGCCTCGTAAAGTCTTGGGTGCTTAATACATCTGACAGGCAGTCGGCAGTTACAGAGAGAAAGCCAACAATCTGTAAAAGGCCAGATCGATTTGTTCCAATTAGTATAAACTGTCTCAGCAAACTGCTTTACTGAGAGAAACCTTTGTCACATACACCAACTTCCAGGCACAATTCTGTCTGGATTCGAAACATTTTCTTTTATTTCAAAAGAAAGGATTCTTTCCAAATATCCTCATTGAGATGATTAGGATTCCTGGTAAGTGGCAAGTTCTGCAGAAGCTGGGCAGCACGGTGGCACAGTGGTTAGCACTGCTGCCTCACAGCGCCAGGGACCCGGGTTCGATTCTGGCCTCGGGTCACTGTCTATGTGGAGTTTGCACGTTCTCCCCGTGTCTGCACGGGTTTCCTCCCACAGTCCAAAGATGTGCGGGTTAGGTTGATTGGCCATGGTAAATTGACCCTAGTTTCAGGGGGATTAGTCAGGGTAAATATGTGGTGTGACGGGGATAGGGCCTGGGTGGGATTGTGGTCGGTGCAGACTCGATGGGCCGGATGGCCTCCTTCTGCACTGTAGGGATTCTATGATTCGAAGCTGCACCTTAGTCACTGCAACATGGAGGCAGTGGTAATCAGCATTTATATGACGTCTTTCAGAACTTGAGACTGAGTCATCTGGAGGAAAAACCAGTTCAAAATGTTCAAATCTTAGTAAAAATCAGTAATACCGGCACCAGTATGGTATGGACTGTGAGACCAGTTTGGACAAGTTTAACTGGAATTCTTCACTGCGACGTTTTACTCTTTCTTTTCTTTTCAGGTGACCATAAGTGCGATCAAAGCCAATGTTTTCCAGCCCTTCCCACCGGCGTGATCTTCCAGTCCTGTCAATGGTGACCCCCCCCCACCATCTCCCAAAGTCGTGGTCCCTGGGGGGCGGGGGGGGGGGGGGGGGGGGGGAGGAGGGTGTGGGGCACACAAAAATCCCGTAGACATGCGCGGGAACAGAAGATACGGCTGCCAGCCAATGGCTTCCGGAAAATACTCCGGAGGAGGGTGGGTTAGAAAATGAAAGAAACAGAGAGAGGTGGAAGCCAAGGACACCAGTGGGCAGAATTGGAGTTCCATGGAGACGACAGAGAGTTGTGGGGCTAGAAGAAGTTGAAGAGATTTTTAAAAATTCATTTGTGGGACATGGATGTCACTGGCTGGGTCAGCATTTATTGTCCATCCCTAGTTGCCCTTGGACGGCAGTTGAGAATCAACCACATTGCTGTGGCTCTGGAGTCACATGTAGGCCAGACCAGGTAAGGATGGCAGATTTCCTTCCCAAAAGGACTTTAGTGACCCAGATGAGTTTTTCTGACAATCGGCAATGGCTTCATGGTCATCAGTAGATTCTTAATTCCAGATATTTTTTATTGAATTCAAATTCCACCATTTGCCGTGGCGGGATTCGAATCAGGGTCCCCAGAGCGTTAGCTGAGTTTCTGGATTAATAGCCTAGCAACAATACCACTAGGCCATCACCTAGTTGGGGAGGGAGAGAGGCCATGGAGGGATTTGTACATGAGGATGAGAATTTAAAATTGTGGTATTGGTGGACCAGGAGCCAGTGTGTGGTAGCAAGCACCCTCCCAGAATGGCCGGGAATTTCCCGGAATCGGCTTCAAGCTCCTGTAGCCAAGCTAAGCATGCTGGGAGCATGGCAGCTCCTGGCAACGGGAAGCTAGGATGGGCTGCCAGCGAATCACAGGCTGCATTAGGGTACCATGTGACCCTCCGGGCAGCCAGGACCAATTGCTAGCTGATCACAGCTCCTATTCAGGTGACCTTCCGGGATCAGGTGTCTACCAATCCCAGCCCACGTTCATGCACCAACTGATCTCCCCTACATCAGGGACCTGCCCTCCCCACCCGCCCATGGAAAAACACGACTTGACATCGATGGCGGCCACTTGACGGGAATATCCAAACGGCCTACAGGCCAGGTAATCAGTGTTCCAATCAGCTGAGGCAGTGCCTACACCAGCTGTGAAGAGAAGATCACCGACTCTGAGACAGGCTTAGGTTCAGCTGAGGTTAGTCGGAGGTGAGTACGGTGATTTATGAATGTTGTTAATGTACTAATTAGTGTCAGATAGAACTGGTAGGCTGTGGAGCGCTACAAATTCCCGCCCCTGAGAGCTAGTGGTGGGGAGGGGGGGGAATTAGTCAGAACCAGTAGTGGACACAGGTTCATTCCACACCCCCACCCCACACGCAACCCCCCCCCCCCCCCCACCCCCCCGCAAGCCCCCAGACCCTCCAACCCCACTCACTCAGGGTCACACTGAATCAATGTTCACCATCGACAGAAGCAGCCACTGCGACTCGAGACCAGGTAACCAACTGGGTGGATGGGAGCACAGCTCTATAGCTGCTTTCTACTGTATCTTTGCCAACTTCACATGTACTCCATCAAACCATATCAAATCTAAAGTTGTGCGGGTTAGGCGGATTTGCCATCTAAATCGTCCCTCAGTGTCAGGGGGATTGGCAGCGTAAATACATGGGATTGCAGGGATGGGGCCTGTGTGGGATTGTGGTCAGTGCGGCTTGATGGGCCAAATGGCCTCCTTCTGCACTGTCGGGATTCTATAATATCCAAACATACTGCACAGGGAGAGGCTGTTTGGCTCAACTAATCTGCTCCTGTCAATGTCTCCTGGAATGTAAAGTAAAGTAAAAGTAAAGTTTATTTATTAGTAACAAGTAAGGCTTACATTAACACTGCAATGAAGTTACTGCGAAATTCCCCTCGTCGCCACACTCCGGCGCCCATTCGGGTCAATGCACCCTAACCAGCACGTCTTTCAGACTATGGGAGGAAACCGGAGCACCCAGAGGAAACCCACACAGACACGGGGAGAACGTGCAAACTCCACACAGGCAGTGACCCAAGCCGGAAATCGAACCCGGGTCCCTGGCGCTGTGAGGCAGCTGTGCTAACCCACTGTGCCACCGTGCCGCCCCCATGTGTCCATCAGAGTTGGCAACCCTATGCACGGGGTGATGGGTGAATGGGATTAATGTGAGTCGGGACACCCCTGGACTGAGCTTGAGATGCCATCTGCGGGGAATGGATAAGCTGAGGAGGCCGGTTTTGATTTGCACGATCTTTAGTTGGAGGAATATTGCCCAGCTGTGGCTGTTGCTGACTATAAACCCCTCACCAATGGGGACTTGGGCAAAGTAAAAAGACATTAACAGCTTTTATACCTCGTTGACTTCCTGCAGCTTTCGGACAGATTTTGTGCCTTGTTTTGAAAAGAAAAATAAACTGAAGCAACCTCAGTGAGTGTTGCAGGAACCTCCAGTGGGCCAATGGCATTCGTTGCAGTAAAAATATCTTGTAACAAAATATCTTGCCTGAAAATGTCTAACAGACAACATGTGGAAGCGTTCTGAAATGCTCGAGGAAGCATGGCTTTTCGTCAATACTGACCAGCTCATTATCTGTATTTTATGTTAATCTGGGGATCACTTGGGGACTCTGGAGAATGAACAATTCTTCGTTTTCTGAGGTTGCTGCTACAGATTTCCGGGTGTTTCTTCAGTTTGAGAAAATGTGTCTTTGTGAACTGGATCTTCATTTCCCCTTGTACACTCACACACATGCAGGCACACATTTGCATGCATACACACACAGACACACACATGCACACACACACACACACACACACAGATACACACACAGACACACACATGCACACACACACACACACACACAGATACACACACAGACACAATACATGCATGCACACACACACACAGAATACATGCATACACACACAAGCACACACACACACATACACAGATACACACACAGACACAATACATGCATGCACACACACACACAGAATACATGCATACACACACAAGCACACACACACACATACACAGATACACACACGCAATACATGCATGCACACATACACAGAATACATGCATGCACTCATACACAGAATACATGCATGCACACACGCACACAGAATACATGCATACACACATACAGAATACATACACACACAGAATACATGCATACACGCATACAGAATACATGCACACACACACACACACAGAATACACATGTGCACATACACATGAACATGCATTGGATTGTGTGTTAGTAAAAGGAAGGATGGAGATTGATAGGCAAAATGGCAAACTATTTGAAGGCTGCGTTTCCTGGGACAGGATTTTCCACCTAATCTTCCACTTGTTTCGCCGGCAGCGAGATCCTCTGGTCCCGCCATTGTCAATGGGGTTTCATGTTGAATGCATCCCTTGCCGCTGGGAAACCCGCGGTGGGAGTGCGCCGTCAGCGGGACTGAAAGATCCTGCCAGCGTAAACGGCTGGAAAATTCCAGCCCTAGTGTATCGTGAGACACTGGGGCATTAATTTGCGGCGACAGTTCACTGTGCGGTGATCCACTGACATTAGCCATGTCATTGTAGGGACTGTGAGGACAAGGGCAGATAATTCTCCAATGCTAAGTTAGGGATGTGGTGGCAATAAATGATGAACGAAGGATGGGGGTCACCCTGTCACCGGGGGGAGTTTTCCCATCCCGCTTGCCATGGGAATCGTAGCGGGCAGGGATGGACCGCGCAAAGGTCCATTGACATCGGGCAGGGTATTCCGGTTTTGGGACAAGCACAGCTGGAAAATTTCACCCACAGTCTCAAGTCCCTCCCTACCCCCAAAAAAGTAAAATAGTTTAAAGAATTACTCATCAGATTCACATAGCAACAGGAGGAGACCATTCAGCCCTCTTGTCCCTGCTCCGCCATACAACTGGATCTTGGCTGGTCTGTACCTCAATTCCATTCCCCTGCCTGTAACCCATGTTCCTTGGTACCGAACAATAATCTATCGCAGTCTTGAAGATCTGAACTGACCCTCAGCATCCACAGGTTTCTGGAGGTGAGACAGAGAGGGGCAGAGAGGGAAAATGTCCTACCTGAATTCACTCACAGCGCCAGGTACCCGGGTTCAATTCCGGCCTTGGGTCGCTGTCTGTGCGGAGTCTACATGTTCTCCCCGTGTCTGCGTGGGTTTCCTCCGGGTGCTCTGGTTTCCTCCCACAGACTGAAAGAAGTGCTGGTTAGGTGCATTGGCCGTGCTAAATTCTCCCTCAGTGTACCCGAACAGGCGCCAGGGTGTGGCGACTAGGGGATTTTCACAATAACTTCGTTGCAGTGTTAATGTAAGCGTACTTTAAAAAAAATCCAATTCAATCCAATCAAGTCCAATTCAGAGTCTCAACCAGTTGAGACATTCCTGACCCAAGCTGACAAGACAGGGCTCTCACCTCCTGTCTTGGGCTTGATCTACATGATCCAAGCTGATTGGAGTAGGCATTGCATCTCCTCCAAGGTTTGATCTCATTTGCATCTTAGCCAAAAGGCCGAGATGCCGCTTTTAAAAATTGCTTCAAATGAAGCTAGAATGTAACCTAATGACTTCAACCAAGTACAGCATGTCGATACTACACTTGATCTTAGCCAAAAGGTACTTGTGACACTAATAGATAAATTTAATAAACAAGTTATCTCTTGAGGTTGCTGTAGGCCCTCATTTACATTTAAGATGCAGAGCGGCACAGTGGCACAGTGGTTGGCATTGCTGCCTCACAGCACCTGGGACCCAGATTCAGTTCTGGTCTTGGGGGACTGTCTGTATGGAGTTTGTACATTCTCCCCGTATCTGCAAGGGTTCCCTCCGGGTCGTCCAGTTTCCAGATGTGTGGGCCAGGTTGATTGGCCATGCTAAATTGCCCCTTAGTGTCAGGGGGATTAGCAGGGTGGATGAGTGGGGTTGCGGAGATAGGGCCTGGGTGGGACTGTTGTCTGTGCAGGCTCGATGGGCTGAATGGCCTCCTTCTGCACCGTAGGGATTCTATGATTCAATGCATCCTGGGTCAGCGCATTGGGCCTAATCACAAAGTCTGGCTATGGGCTGCAGGGTGTTGCAGTAGGGGCTGAGAATTATTAAAGGAATTCCAATCTTCCAGTTCCTCAATGCCTAAACTGCACAAGGAGAATTAGCCAGTTAAAAAATAGGTCTCTCGATTCCAAATTCATCGCTTCCTAGAAAACCAGTGCTGTCTATCTGGTTTATGTTATAAAGGTTTTGGTGGAGTGCAGTGTTTCCTTATCTCCTCTTTACTATGAGTCATGTTTGTGTAGTAATGTTTCTGTAGGCTGCTCTTATCTAGAACGTGCGTCCTGTCTGGAAATCAATCTGGGAGGGCTTATTTCATCCACACGTTCTTGTCCCATCGCCAGCTTTCTGAAGAGTTGGTAACCAGAGAACAGAGACTCCGGATGATTGGTGAAAGAACCAGAAGCAACAGGACAAATTGTTTTGCTTTAATACGGCAAGTTCTTGTGACCTGAACTTCACTGCCTGACAAGGAAGTGGATTCTACAGTAACCTCTTTTAAAAAGAAAATATAAATTCTTGAGGGCAGAAAATGAATGACGGGAACTACAAAAGATTGTGAATGTAGCCCAGTCCATCACGCAAACCAGCCTCCCATCCATTGACGCTGTCTAGACTTCCCGCTGCCTCGGCAAAGCAGCCAGCATAATTAAGGACCCCACGCACCCCGGACATTCTCTCTTCCATTTCCTTCCGTCGGGAAAAAGATACAAAAGTCTGAGGTCACACACCAACCGACTCAAGAACAGCTTCTTCATGCTGCCATCAGACCTTTGAATGGACCTACCTCGCATTAATTCGCTCTTTCTCTACACCCTAGCTATGACTGTAACACTACATTCTGCACTCTCTCCTTTCCTTCTCTATGAACGGTATGCTTTGTCTGGAAAACACGCAAGAAACAATACTTTTCACTGTATGTTAATACATGTGACAATAATAAATCAAATCAAGTCAAATCAAATGATGAAAGCCCAGGCGGGTGGGATTAATAGTATAAAAACAGAGAAACTAGAAGCAGGAGGAGGCCATTCAGCCCTTCCAGCCTGCTCTGCCATTCACTTTGATCATGGCTGATCATCAAATTCAACATCCTGATTCCCTCCTTCCCATCATATCCCTTGATCCCTTTAGCCCCAAGAGCTACATCTAATTTCTTCTTGAAATCAGACAATGTTTTAGCCTCAACTACTTTCTGTGGCAGTGAATTCCACACATTCACCACCCTTTGGGTGAAGACATTCCTCCTCACCTCAGTCCTAAAAAATCCCTTATCCTCAAACTATGACCCCAAGTTTGACCAGACTCTACCAAAGAGCCTCTATAGGCACAATGGGCTGAATTGCCTCCTTCTGTGCTTTATCATTCTGTGATTCTAGTCTATATTTTCTATGTATTAAAAAGTATTTGCTCTCACAGAGAAGTGTACAAAGAGGATAGTCTCAAAGTAAATGTAACTGTTGCCCCTCTGGACACAGGTGGCTCCTCATACTGTTGCCGGACTTTTCCGAAACAGTAAATTGCTATTCTTTTAAGCTAACACACAGGTTGTTTTGAAACGCGGTGATGACCAGTTTGCAGCTGAGCGCTAGTTAAGAGTGAGGTGGGTAAATAAACAGTCAGCAGATGATGCAGGTGATGGATGTTTTTCCAGACATATTGAGGTGCTTTTTTTGGAAAAACAGCCTTGTAAACAGACAAATGGCTTCCAGACTTCAGCTCTTAAAGCTGTGCGGCCAACACATGTCACATTTCAGCAGTGAATCCAGCCTCTGAGAATAAAAGGACATCCTCGTTGTACACCGACTGCAAGACTTTCTGTTTATGGCTCAGTAAGACCGATTGTGGCTCTTTCATCCATTGAATCACACTCCTCCATAATCTAGGTATCTTCCTCCGAGGCAGCTTCCTCCAGCCCCACAGCTGAACAGAATCTGCAAGAAATTACAAAGGGTCGTGATCGAAGCCCAATCCATCACGCAAACCAGCCTCTCATCCATTGACTCTGTCTCCACTTCCCGCTGCCTCGGCAAAGCAGCCAGCATAATCAAGGACCCCACACACCCCGGACACTCTCTCTTCCACCTTCTTCCTTCGGGAAAAAGATACAAAAGTCTGAGGACACGTACCAACCGACTCAAGAACAGCTTCTTCCCTGCTGCTGTCAGACTTTTGAATGGACTTACCTTGCATTAAGTTGATCTTTCTCTACACCCTAGCTCTGACTGTAACACCACATTCTGCACCCTCTCCTTTCCTTCTCTATGAACGGTATGCTTTGTCTGTATCACACACAAGAAACAATATTTATCACTCAATACCAATACATGTGACAATAATAAATCAAATCAAATCAAATCTCCGCACTCCTCCAATTCTGGCCTCTTGCACATCCCTGATTTCCATCAGTTACCTTTGGTAGCCGTGCCTTCAGCTACCTGGGCCTCAAGCTCTGTAAATCCCTCCCTAAACCTCCCCGATTCACTACCTGTCTCTTTCTTTCATTCTTACTGGTACAGTGGTACAGTCCCACGGACACCGTCAGCCTTCCGGGGACCTCCTCAATAGGGTCATTCTTCTTGACCATGACTGCCATCAGGCTATTTGATATCTGGGCCATCAGAAAGCCCTGCCCTGTCCTTATTCAGGAACCGACACACACGAATAATGAGCTTTAAACAGGCCCATGTCGTGCTTTTGACACCAGTAGAGCAGGAGCAACTTTGAGGAATTTTCGGCCCACACTTTCCCCTTGGGGTTCAGTGGGCAGTGATTCAAGGCAGAGATTCTGTCCAACTGCAGACATTTCGAGTCCAAAGGAGAAAGCAAAAGAGAAGGTGCTGGAAAACCTCAGCAGGTCTGGCAGCATCTGTAAGGAGAGAAAAGAGCTGACGTTTCGAGTCCAGATGACCTTTTGTCAAAGCTCGAAACGCCAGCTCTTTTCTCTCCTTGCAGATGCTGCCAGACCTGCTGAGATTTTCCAGCATTTTCTCTCTTGGTTTCAGATTCCAGCATTTGCTTTTATTTTGCCCAACTGCTCCTTACAACCACTTACCATCCAGCAAATCCATACACAAACCGACGATCAAATTTGGGCCTTTCTCGCCTCCACTCAGCTCCCAAATATCAAGTATTCATCATAACTTCATTGAGGTGTTAACGTGAGCCTACTTGTGACACTAACAAATAAACTAAACTAAAACTAATAACCGACAGGGGACCTGGGTTTGAATCCCACCACCACAGAATTTCTTGGTGACTATTTTATACTGATGGTCTGCAGTTGTGCTGTTCCCCACAAAAAGAAATAATAAATCAAATCAAATCAAATCAAATCTCCGCACTCCTCCAATTCTGGCCTCTTGCACATCCCTGATTTCCATCAGTAACCTTTGGTAGCCGTGCCTTCAGCTACCTGGGCCTCAAGCTCTGTAAATCCCTCCCTAAACCTCCCTGACTCACTACCTGTCTCTTTCTTTCCTTCTTACCGGTACAGTGGTACAGTCCCACGGACACCGTCAGCCTTCCGGGGACCTCCTCAATAGGATCCACAGCAGATGGTGAAATTTGAATTTAATAAAAATCTGGAATTAAAAGTCTAAATGATGACCATGAAATCATTGTCAATTGTCGTAAAAACCCATCTGGTTCTCTAGTGTCCTTGAGGGAAGGAAATCATAGAAATCATAGAAACCCTACAGTACAGAAGGAGGCCATTCGGCCCATCGAGTCTGCACCGACCACAATCCCACCCAGGCCCTACCCCCATATCCCTACATATTTTACCCGCTAATCCCTCTAATCTACGCATCCCAGAACACTAAGGGGCAATTTTTAGCAAGGCCAATCAACCTAACCCGCACATCTTTGGACTGTGGGAGGAAACCGGAGCACCCGGAGGAAACCCACGCAGACACGAGGAGAATGTGCAAACTCCACACAGACAGTATCTGCCATCCTTACCCGGTCTGGCCTACATGTGACTCCAGAGCCACAGCAATGTGGTTGACTCTCAACTGCCCACTGAAATGGCCGAGCAAGACACTCAGTTCAAGGGTAATTAGGGACGGGCAACAAATGCTGTCCCTGTCAGCGACGCCCACACTCCATGAATGAATCTTTAAAAAAATGATATGGTAAGAAGTCAAGAGTGCGCTGGATCCCCTCTCCTGAAAACTGAGGGCTGAGTGATGATCGAATAAATATCATTAACGTGCTGAAGGCTGGCGTAGATACAGATAGAATCTTTCCTTTTGTGGGAAGAGCACAACTAGGGGCCATCAGTATAAAATAGTCACCAAGAAATTCGGTAGTGAATTCAGAAGGAATTACCCAGAGAGTGGTGAGAATGTGGAACGTTAGCCACTGGGAACGGTTGAAGTGAATGGTATAGATGCATTTAAGGGGAAACTGGACAAACACAAGAGGGAGAAGGAAATAGAGGGTTACAGTGGTCAACTTGGATGAGGAGGGATAGGAGGAGGCTTTAGTGGAACATAAACGCCAGTATAGACTGGCTGGGCCAAATGGCCTCTTTCTGCGTAGAAGTTGTGGAACTTGCTTTCCCTGTTCCGCCACTGGCTGCTTAGTTGAGACTTTGCTCTTTTACCATGTCCCTCTGGGAGCAATGGAGCATAATGCAGAGCAAAATAATATGTGTGTCTACATTAACAGATTTATTTCTATTTTAATCTAAAAATCATCAGCCGTGGCTCAGTTGGTGGAATTCTCCCCTCTGAGACACGACTTTCCCCACCCTGGGGTTTCAGCGCACAAAATCATGGCTGACACTCCGACAGACACCATACTATTGGCGGAGACACCTTTCGAATGAGCTGTTAAACTGAGACCCCCATCGGCCTGCTCAATGGATGTAAAAGATCCCATGGCTCTATTTTAGAGCGGCACGGTGGCACAGTGGTTAGCACTGCTGCCTCACAGCGCCAGGGACCCGGGTTCAATTCCCAGCTTGGGTCACTGTCTGTGCGGAGTCTGGACATTCTCCCCGTGTCTGCGTGGGGTTTCCTCCGGGTGCTCCGGTTTCCTCCCCACAGTCCAAAGACGTGCGGTTTAGGTGGATTGGCCGTGCTAAATTGACCCTTAGTGTCAGGGGGATTAGCAGGGTAAACATGGGAGGAGATGGGAAGAGGGCCTGGGTGGGATTGTTGTTGGTGCAGACTCGGTGGGCTGAATGGCCTCCTTCCGCGCTGTAGGGATTCTATGATCTATGATTTTACAGGAGGGCAGGCAAGGGAATTACCCTGACCAGAATTCATCCCTCCATCAACATCACAAAGACAGGCAGTTGGGTCATGGTTAGAGTGCTGTTTGGGGGAGTTTATTGTGTGTAAAACTGACTGCCGAAATTCCGACATTAACAATGGTGACTGAGTTTCTTTGGCTGTAAAACACTTTTGAGGCAGTCCAAAAAGGTTCTATATTTTTAAATGGATCTACCTCACATGAAGTTGATCTTTCTCTACACCCTAGCCATGACTGTAACACCACATTCTGCACTCTCTCCTTTCCTTCTCTATGAACGGTACGTTTTGTCTGTATAGCGCGCAAGAAACAATGCTTTTCACTGTATGTTAATACATGTGACAATAATAAATCAATCAAATGCAAATCTTTATTACAATCTGTATATTTGTTAAGGTCCGGATTAGGTTTCAAAATTGTGCCTGATAAACACTCCTTGATGGGCTGAATGGCCTCATTCTGTGGTGTAACCATTCAATGATTCTATCTATAGGTGCCTCATCACAGCAACGAAGGGGAGAGGGTGATCAGGGCTGTGGTCCTTGGCAAGCAACTTGTCGCTCTGTCTTTTTTTTCTCCCCCCTTCGTTTGAAATTCAAGCTCCCTGGTGCTCCTGAACTTTCTCAAAGTTCATCTGCGTGAGTTCTGAAAGCAAGAGCTCGCCACCCTCCTCACTGCCCTTTTGAGTAAAGGTTCCCACGGCTGATGGATGCTGTTGTTGTGATGTTTGACTGGTGATCCCTCCAGTTAATGGCTGGGTCCCCGCCTGGTGGACATTACACGCTTGTTGTGTGGCGCAGGCTGGCTCAGATTCCAGGGCTGAACAGAGGAAGGTTGGTCTGCATTAACACAACAACTGCAACACCTCCACCCACTCACCCAGGGGCAAACCCCTGCCCCTTGAGCAGAACAAATGGATTTGACGTGGTGGGCGTAGTCTTTCTATCCTGATCCATCCTTGCACAGAGTAGCGTACTTCAGAATCTGCTCCGCACTTTCAGCAGGTCTAACATCTTTCCTCTGTTTCTCAGGTTTTGGAACAAATCAACCTTTTGATTTTTCTCCTTGGAAACAACAAATGTTTCATGACCCCCCCCCCCCCCCCCGCCCCCCCCCCCCACCCCCCACCCCCCCCCCCGGGCACAGCTCGTCTCAAACCGCGCTGTTCTTTGAACAAGACATCACAAAATTGCCAAAACCTCAATAGGCAGGAAGTTCCAGCAATCCCAATCCTATAAAAGCTAAACAATGAAACCACATTGCGCAGACTATTCTGATATTGACAATGAACTATTGCCAAGTGTGCGGATAATGCAAACAATGACGAGAAGGCAGATGGTGAAGATGGCACTCTGAGCAGGATTTTATGTCCTCGCTTGACCCGAGACCGGAAAATCCTGCCTGAGGTCAATGGACCTTCCGGTTGTCCGCCCCTCGCCCTCTCTGAATCCTGTGGCGAGTGGGGCGGTAGAATTCCGGCATAAGTGTCTACAGAGGGATATAGACAGGTGAGTAGGCAAAAACATGGCAGCTGGAATACAATATAGGAAAGTGTGAAGTGAAGCACTTTGGCAGGAAGAATAAAGGAGCTGAATATTATTTAAATGGAGAAAGACTGCAGAAAGCCGCAGCACAAACGGACTTGGGGGTCCTCGTGCATAAATTACAAAAAGCTAGCGTGCAAGCAAGCATGCTCTCCCCTTCATTGCTGTGATGAGGCACCTACAGAGAGAATAATTGAATGGTTACACCACAGAATGAGGCCATTCAGCCCATCGTGGAGTGTCTACCAGACACAATTTTGAAACCTAATCCAGGCTTTTACAAATCTTCAGCAGGTAATAGGGAAGGCAAATGGAATGTTGGCCTTTATTTCAAAAGGAATGGAGTATACAAAATGGGCAAGTTTTGCTAAAACTATACAAGGCACTAGTTAAATGACACCTGGAATATTGTGAACGATTTTAGTCCCATTATCTAAGGAAAGATACATTGGAGGCAGTCCGGAGAAGGTTCATTGGTTGATCTGGCTATGGGGGGATTTTTTTATGAGGAGTGGTTAGGGCCTGTACTCATTGGAGTTTAGAGGAATGAGAAGCGACCTTATTGAGACAAATAAGATTGTCAGGGGTTTGACAGGGTAGATGCTGAGGTTTTTTTCCCTTTGTGGGAGAGTCTAGGACCAGAGGGTATAATCTCAGAGTAAGGGGTCGCCCATTTAAGACAGAGATGAGGCGGAATTTCCTCTCTCAGAGGGGAGTGAATCTGTGGAATTCGTTCCCACAAAGGGCTGTAGAGACTGGGTCGTTAAGGATGTTTAAGGCTGAGATAAACAGATTTTTAATCAGTAAGGGAATCAATGGTTATGGATAGCATAGCAACACAGTGGTTGGCACTGCTGCCGCACAGCGCCAGGGACCCGGGTTCGATTCCTGGTTTGGGTCACTATCTGTGCGGAGTCTGCACATTCTCCCCTTGTCTGCGTGGGTTTCCTCTGGGTGCTCCAGTTTCCTCCCGCAGTCCGAAAGACGATTGGCTATGCTAAATTGCCCCCTAATGTTAAGGGGATTAGCAGGGTAAATATGCAAGGTTACAGGGATAGGACCTGGGTAAGATGCTCTGTCAGAGAGTCGGTGCAAATTTGATGGGCCGAATGGCCTCCTTCTGCACCGTAGAGATTCTGGGACGGCACGGTGGCACAGTGGTTAGCACTGCTGCCTCACAGCACCAGGGACCCGGGTTCAATTCCAGCCTCGGCCTCGGTCACTGTCTGTGTGGAGTCTGCACGTTCTCCCCGTGTCTGCATGGTTTTCCTCAGGGTGCTCCGGTTTCCTCCCACAGCTCAAAAGATGTGTGGGTTAGGTGGATTGGCCAGGATAAATTGACCCTAGTGTCAGGGGGATTAGCAGGGTAAATATGTGGGATTACGGGAATAGGGCCTGGGTCAGGATTGTGGTTGATGCAGACTCGATGGGCCAAATGGCCTCCTTCTGCATTGTAGGGATTCTATGAATGTTTCACAGAAGGAATGTGGACCCTTCCCAACTCTCTTGTGCTATTGGGAATTCTTCTCAGTGTTTCAGGTAAATAAACATCTCAGATTTTACTCCCGGCTTTAATCTGTCTTGGAGTTTAGGGGGTGGGTTCAGGTCAGGCATATTTATTTAACCAATCCTGATTTCTACCCGCCATTAAAATCTGTGAAGTGTTAACTCGGGTACGGTATAACCAACCACCTTCTGACCAGATTCAGTCAAAACCAGAGATTGTGGAGTTTAGTGTGTGTAGTGGTCCATTGTTCTGCGTTATGAGAATCTGGTGACTGATCTGTGCTCACCGTGCTTGATTGGGCGTTGACTCAGAGTTAAGATAAACAGACACCACAGAAGCTAGCCAGAAACTAGAGGATAGGCATAGTGAAGACAATTTGTAATGCAGATATATTTTAAAGCACGGTAAAGCACTTAGAAACTAGCGCCATCTTTCTCTGGGATGTACGAAATATCGAACAAACCAATGAAACACTCTGCGTGCACTCTGGCTCAATTTTATCACTCCTGTGACCAAATAAAAAAATAGTGCTCCCTGCTCAGGGCATTACAACTAATGGATGATAAAGATAAAATAATCCAGAAACACAGTTCTTCAGTCTGCTGTGACATACACTCTTACATACATGTTGTGCCTTGAAATGGATAGTGACGGTAGAGGCTCCAATTTCTTTCCATTACGTGTCTCCCAAGGAATCTCCCACTCTTACTGCCTGTCATTGCAAGATTTACAAGTTGGCACCCAAACCTTTGGCGATGTCTTTCCTTGGCCAGTACCTCCTGGCGTGGGACTTGAACCTGGAGCTTCTAACCTAGAGGCAGGGATGCTACTCACTGTGCCTCAAGGCCTCCAGGAGAACAGTTACATGACACAAAGTACGTGCGTGGACCCAATCCCAGCCAGTTTCTAGTCCTGATGTAACAGGAAATTATTCAATCATTCGTTTTAGACAGAGGAGAGGAGGAATTCCTCCTCAGAGGAGCATTAGTCTTTGGAATTCTCTCCCCTCAGAAAGCGGCAGGGGCTGGGTCATTGAATATATTCAAGATTGACAGGGACAGATTTTTGATTGGCAAGAGAGTCAAGGGTTATGGGGGGTGTCAGACAGGAAAGTAGAGTCGAGCCACAACTCGATCTGCCATGACCTTATTGAACTTTTTTTTGTATTCATTCATGGGACACGGGCGTCGCTGGCTGGGCCAGCATTTATTGCCCATCTCTAGTTGACCTTGTTCAGAGGGCAGTTGAGAGTCAACCACATTGCTGTGGCTCTGGAGTTACATGTAGGCCAGACCAGGTAAGGACGGGAGATTTCCTTCCCTAAAGGACATTAGTGAACCAGCTGGGTTTTCCGACAATCGACAATGGTTTCATGGCCAACAGTAGATTCTTCATTTCAGATATTTTTTATTGAATTCAAATTTCACCATCTGCCGTGGTGGGATTCGAACACGGGTCCCCAGAACATTAGCTGAGTTTCTGGATTAATAGTGCAGCGATAATACAACTAGGACATCGCCTCCCTCTTTATGTTCTCCAACATGCAGCTTTTTTCTTTTACAACAGGAAAGGTTAACGGTCTTGGGTTTAATTCCATCTGCACATTGTCCAAACCTCCAGGTGCCTCCCTCCACAGAAAACAATTGACTGGCCATTCAGTGGCTTTACTCAAGGAAACACTGTGCTCCAAAAGTAACCTAATGCCTGCAGCGTTTTGGCATGGCCATTGCACCAGTGTCCTATATAAATGCAAGCATTCTTCTTTCCCTTTCTAGTTCAGAAGGAAATAGCAAATTATCATCCTTCATCCAAGCCTGCTATGTCAAATATGATTTATTCGTCATTGAAGATGTTGGCTAGTTCTTGCTGCTTTTTTGCCAATGTAGAAAATTAGCCAAATCTGATCAACAGCTTATAAAACAAAACAGATGCAGCATTGAAAAAGATGTCAATTGATGAGCACCTTTCATTTACAAATTCATCGCTGGCCAACACTGGCCTTATATATTGGAAGCTGGAAGCATACCCAACATTAATAGGCCGCTGCTCTTTCCTCTACTGTAGAGAAGGTTGAGGGATAACCTAATGGAGGTTTTTAAAATTGTGAAGCGGTTTGATAGGGCGAAGATGGAGAAAAGCATATTTCCACTTGCCACAGAGACCAAAAACCAGAGTCCATTGAATTTAACATCATCACTGGTGAATTCAATGGGGAATTGAGGGGAATCTTCTGTACTCAGAGAGCGGTGAATATGTGGATCGCACTATCGCAAGAAGGAGTTGAGGTGAACAGAATTGATGCTTTTAAAGGGTAGTTAGATAAAATTTAAAGTTTTTAAAGTAGTGTCACACGTAGGCTTACATTAACACGACAATGAAGTTACTGTGAAAATTCCCAAGTCGCCACACTCCGGCGCCTGTTCGGGTACACTGAGGGAGAATTTAGCATGGCCAATGCACCCTAACCAACACGTCTTTCAGACTGTGGGAGGAAACCGGAGCACCCGGAGGAAACCCACGCAGACACGGGGAGAATGTGCAGACTCCGCACATACATGACCCAAGCCAGGAATCGAACGCAGGTCCCTGGTGCTGTGAGGCAGCAGTGCTAACCATTGTGCCACCATAAGGGAGTAAGGAATGTTAGGATATGCTGCTGGAGTTAGATGAAGAGGGAGGGCTGGCCGAATGGCCTGCAGAGATTTAACTCTTAATCTGCTGAAGGATTTTCAATCAAGGAAACCTGAATTTTGGCCAAAGTTGTTTTTTAGGTTTCCTGCGGCCAAGCTGGCCTGAAAACTTATGAAAAGGACACAAGGTGTGAGATGTCACGGCTTGTTCCTAAACAAAGAGGTTGGTTACAGACCATTGGAGGCAGTGTTTCCTTATGTGGGCATTGGAATATGGGCTATATGCAGTAAGGCCCAAAAACATGATGGGGTCTGGAGGTTCCCGCGCCTCTGTGCTGGCTCTATCTGATTGGCCTAATCGAACGATGCAATCGAGCTTCTGATCAATTCATTGGCCAGTTGCCAAGGAAATTTGGGGTATAAGAATGCTAACACAAAGAGCTTGTGGCCAGTGAAAACTCGGGGACTAAAGTTCACAGAAGATGACAACATCCGAAAGATGAGAAAGGCTGATACTCATGCGGCAAAACCCTGGCCAGGTTTCATATGCAAGTGGAAATCAGCCTTAAGTTAAGTAATGGACAGTGAGTATTTAGTTTATGCGTAGCAAGTATCGACTATTGGGTGGCATGGTGGCACAGTGGTTAGCACTGCTGCCTCACAGCGCCAGGGACCCAGGTTCGATTCCCGGCTTGGATCACTGTCTGTGGGGAGTCTGCACCTTCTCCCCATGTCTGCGTGGGTTTCCTCCGGGTGCTCCGGTTTCCTCCCACAATCCAAAGATGTGCGGGTTAGGTTGATTGGCTGTGCTAAATTGCCCCTTAATGTCAGGGGGACTAGGATGGTAAATATATGGGGTTGCGGAGATAGGACCTGGGTGGGATTGTTGTCGGTGCAGACTCGATGGGCCAAATGGCCTCCTTCTGCACTGTAGATTTTATGATTCTGTGATTCTATTTGCTAAGTAGCTACAAAATAAAGAAAATTGTGTTTAAATATTTAGAGTCAACTTGGTGCCTTTATTCGCTGTTAGAGGTTAGAACTCACAGGTTTGTGTAACAGAAGAGGAAGCTTGTGTGGGGCATAAACGTTGTCATAGACCAGATAGGCCGAACGCAGAATGGCCAATTCTTGGGGAATGGATTAAAGGACACTTTGGCATCCGGTGGAGGGAGTTGTGGTGATAGGATGGAGAAGCTATCAGAGTGATCTCAGGCATGATCTGAGAGGGCTGGGTTTGGGGTAGGGGGGAGTTGGGTGGGAGTTTAGGCAAGTCTTTCGGAGTGGCCCACCAGGAGGGAAGCGCAGTGCACACGTGCACTTATCTCCTGCACATGCGGGAAATTCAAACAGCATCCTGAATGCAGACAACCCGTGAAGCAAGTCTCAATTACAGGACAATCAATCTCCCGACATCCAGGATAGGTGTGTTACCATCGCTAACTGACCTGTCTCTATGCTGTACATTTTATGTAATCCCTTCACTTGTGTGAAAGTGAATTAATGATGGGAGAGAAAGTGCTTTACTTCGAGGCTTGTTTCTGGGGAGAGAAGGCAGCTCCTATTTTGCATTTACAATGTCCAACTGCGAGCCTTACTAGCCTTCACAGCGACACTAAGGGAGTGCTGCACTGTCAGAGATGCTGGGGCAAATTTTCCCATTCCACCCACCACGGGAATTGGAATGAGTGAGGGGCAGACCATGGCGAGGGTCGGACCATGGCAAAGTCCGTTGACCTTGGGTGGGGTTTTCCGGTTTCGGGGCTTGAGTTGGCTGGAAAATCTCGCCCGCTGTCTTACGGATGTGATGCTGAATGAATTACCACTCAGTTGTCTCATGGTAAAATATTGCTTTTGAAGAAGTACAGGTGGATTGCCCTGGACATCCTGATCAACACCTATCCCGAATCTAACCCTGTCAAAAACCGATTGGGTTGACACCACTCGGGTGTCAGTCCAGTGCAGGACCGAGGGAGAGTTGCACTGTCGGTGATGCCACCTTCCAGAAGAGATGGTAAACTGAGGCCTTTCAAATGAAAGATTTCATGGTGCCACTCGAAGGAGAGCGGGGGAGCTTTCCCGAGCCTTGTAAAATATTTATTCTTCGCACCCACTGAATTATGCCATCCAGTCATTATCACTTTGTTATTTGTGGGATCTGGCTGTGGATAAATTGTCCACTGCGTTTCTTACATTACAACAGTGACTACACTTCGAAAGGACTTTGTAAAATACTTTGCGGCCTCCTGTGAGTATGAATCTGTACAATATTAATGCCACTATTTCCTTTTATCTACTGATTTGATTTGATTTGATCTATTATTGCCACATGTATTAACATACAGTGAAAAGTATTGTTTCTTGCGCGCTATGGAGACAAAACATACCGTTCATAGAGAAGGAAACGAGAGAGTGCAGAATGTAGTGTTACAGTCATAGCTAGGGTGCAGAGAAAGATCAACTTAATGCAAGGTAGGTTCATTCAAAAGTCTGACAGCAGCAGGGAAGATGCTGTTCTTGAGTCGGTTGGTACGTGACCTCAGACTTTTGTATCTTTTTCCTGAAGGGAGAAGGTGGAAGAGAGAATGTCCAGGGCGCGTGGGGTCCTTAATTATGCTGGCTGCTTTGCCAAGGCAGCGGGAAGTGTAGACAGAGTCAATGGATGGGAGGCTGGTTTTTTAATGCTGACCGTGGAACATTTCTGCGTAAAAATTGGTTTTCTCGTTTCCTTGTACAGAACAACAAATGACTACATCACATAAAAACGCAATTAAAACGAAAAGATAAAGCAAGCCATCATTTACCCTGGAGTTACTACAACACTCACTCTTCCACAGCCCAGTGCAATTTCACAATGACCTTTGCCCTTTGCACTCAGTTCACTAGCAGGTCGAACCCCACCCTATTCCACAGAGGAACTTTGTGTGCCTCCAACCCTCACACTTGCTCTCCCCTTGCCCTCTCCTAGTTTGACTTGGCATTCTTCAGAATCAGAGAATCCCTACCATGCAGAAGGAGGCCATTTGGCGCAGCGAATCTGTACCGACAACAATCCCACACAGGCCCTATCCCCATAACCCCACATATTTACCCCGCTAACCTCTGATTGAATGGCGGAGCAGACTCAATGGGCCGAGTGCCCTAATTCTGCTCCTATGTCTTATGGTCTAACCTCTCTAATCTACACATCCCGGGACACTAAGGGGCAATTTAGCATGGCCAATGTACCTACCCTGCACATCTTTGGACGGTGGGAGGAAACCGGAGCACCCGGAGGAAACCCACGCAGACACGGGGAGAACGTGCAAACACCACACAGACAGTGACCCAAGCCGGGAATTGAACCCAGGTCCCTGGAGCTGTGAGGCAGCAGTGCTAACCACTGTGACACCATGCCGCTCTATTCTTCTTCAAGCTGGTTGCATGCGGCCATTCCAATTGCATTCTCGTCAGAAAGAGTTGAGTAGGAAACTCCCATTTCCACATTTAGCAGAGCTGCAATTATGCTGCTGTAAGTGGATGTAGCATTCATTGTGTTACTGAAGCTCACGCGTCAGGATGTGGGGTTGGGCTGATCTGTCCCGGGGCTGTGGTGGGACCAGTCAAATTCACCTGAGTGCCCCTCGATAATGAAAAGCAAAGCAGGCGCATTCCTGATTGAGACCAGCACTTTGCTCAGTTGTGATACCCGCACAGAGTCAAAGAGCACCTAGTGACCAAACTCGTACTTGTAGCAAACAACTTGCAAGGAATATGAGGGAGCTGGTTTCTGACATCAGTACAACAATACCCCAGCAAGAGTCAACACCTTAAGCCAAGAGGGGACGTGGGAGTGAGGGGAGGGGGAAGCATTCAAAAGGTCACACAAGCTCTTGTTTTTCCCCCAGAAGACCTTGCAAGAAGGTACAGGTCACCACCTGACCTCCATCTACAAATATCCGGTCACGATAATCGCGATGGGAGTTTGTACTGGGAGGGGTCAAGACAGCTTGGTGCCAGGAGCAATTATGACTTTGACTTCCTTGATTAGCCATTGTACCTTAGTGCTGGCTGGAAAAGCTTCTCCCTTTTGTCCTCAGGAATTGCAGAATACAATTCCAGTAGCCATGGGAACTACCAAATAATATCACCAGAAATTCCAACATTTGCTAAATTGATAACAGTTTGAATGATTATAGAACATAGAACATTACAGCACAGTACAGGCCCTTCGGCCCTTGATATTGTGCCGACCAGTGGAACCAATCTAAAGCCCCTCTAATGTACACTATTCCAATATCATCCATATGTTTATCCAATAACCATTTGAATGCTCTTAATGTTGATGAGTCCACTACTGCTGCAGGCAGGGCATTCCACGCCCTTACTACTCTCTGAGTAAAGAACCTACCTCTGACATCTGTTCTATATCTCTCACCCCTCAATTTAAAGCTATGTCCCCTCGTGCTAGCCATCACCATCCGAGGAAAAAGGCTCTCACTATCCACCCTATCTAATCCTCTGATCATCTTGTATGCCTCTATTAAGTCACCTCTTAACCTTCTTCTCTCTAACAAAAACAATCTCAAGCCCCTCAGCCTTTCCTCATACGATTTTCCCACCATACCAGGCAACATCCTGGTAAATCTCCTCTGCACCCTTTCCAACACTTCCACTTCTTTCCTATAATACGGCGACCAGAACTGTACGCGATACTCCAAATGCGGCCGCAGAGTTTTGTACAGTTGCAGCATGACCTCCTGGCTCCGAAACTCAATCCCTCTACCAGTAAAAGCTAACACACCGTATGCCTTCTTAACAACCCTATCAACCTGGGTGCCAACTTTCAGGGATCTATGCACATGGACACCTAGATCCCTCTGTTCATCCACACTACCAAGTATCTTACCATTAGCCCAGTACTCTGTATTCCTGTTACTCCTTCCAAAGTGAAAATCACCTCACACTTTTCCGCATTAAACTCCATTTGCCACCTCTCAGCCCAGCTCTGCAGCTTATCTATGTCCCTCTGTAACCTGCCACTTCCCTCCGCACTGTCTACAACTCCACCGACTTTAGTGTCATCCGCAAATTTACTAATCCATCCTTCCATGCCCTCATCCAGGTCATTAATAAAAATGACAAACAGCAGTGGCCCCAAAACAGATCCTTGCGGTACACCACTAGTAACTGAACTCCAGGATGAATATTTCCCATCAACCACCACCCTCTGTTTTCTTACAGCTAGCCAATTCCTGATCCAAACCACTAAATCACCCTCAATCCCATGTGTCCGTATTTTCTGCAAAAGCTTACCATGGGGAACCTTATCAAACGCTTTGCTGAAATCCATATACACCACATCAACCGCTTTACCCTCATCCACCTCTTTGGTCACCTTCTCAAAGAACTCAATAAGGTTTGTGAGGTTCTTACTACAACAACTTGCATTCATAGAGTGCATAATAAGTCTTTGGAGGCGAGAGTCCCTTCACCAGATTCCCTTTATTTACAACTCCAACAGCAGTACACAGAGTGCTCGCAGTCAGCAGTCTACCCTCAGGTGTGCCAGAGGAACTGACACTCCCGGTTAAATACAAGGAAAAGACTCCCTGATTGGCCCATCAATTGACTCCTTAAACAGGGAGCTCAAATTCCAATAGGCCGACCTCACTGACCTGATTGAAGTTATTACAGAGTGGGTGGGTGGAATTTTGCCATTTTCTGGGCAATGTGCCATTTTAGGTGGGCAAAGCAGAGAGTCACCTGTGGGAGGTGTTGGCGCGTTTTCCCGCCATATTTTTAACCTGATGAGGAAATAAATGTAGAAGAATGTCCCACAGGGTTAAGAGGCTACCCCAACATCCCACCCTATGCCACAAACGACCCCCCACTCCACGGAATTGGCCCCTCCCTATCTTGGAATTTCCCCCTCCCTCACCACAGAACACATCCCTGCCCCAACATTTCCCCCAGAACCCTGACCGTCTCACCACCACAGAGACTCCCCCCGACCCCCTTCCAGGTGAATGGAATACCCCCCTTCCATGCAACCATCATCCCTGTACCAAAGAAAAGCCAGGCAGCGTGCCTTAATGACTATCGTCCGGTGGCTCTGACATCCATCATTATGAAGTACTTCGAAAGGTTAGTCACGGCATGAATCAATTCCAACCTCCCAGATTGCCTGGATCCACTACAGTTCACCTACCACCTTAACAAGCCCACAGCAGAAACCATCTCCCTGGCCCTGCACTCAACCCTGGAACACCTAGATAACAAGGACAGCTGTGTCAGACTCCTATTTATTGACTCTAGCTCAGCCTTCAACACCACTATTCCTATGAAACTCATCTCCAAACTCCGTGGCCTGGGGCTCGGCTCCTGCCTCTGCAGTTGGATCCTGAACTTCCGAACCCACAGACCACAATCAGCAAGGATAGGCAACAACACCTCCTCCACGATCATCCTCAACATCAGTGCCCCACAAGGCTGTGTCCTCAGCCCCCTACTATACTCCTTATACACCTATGGCTGTGGCCAAATTCCCCTCCAATTTGATTTTCAAGTTTGCTGATGACACCACCATAGTGGATCGAATCTCATACAAATGATGAGACAGAGTACAGGGAAGAGATAGAGAACCTGGTGAACTGGTGCGGCAACAATAATCTCTCCCTCAATGTCAACAAAATTAAAGAGATAGTCATCGACTTCAGGAAGCGTAAAGGGGAACATGCCACTGCCTACATTAATGGGGATGAAGTAGAAAGGGTCAAGAACTTCAAGTTTTTAGGTGTCCAGATCATCAACAACATATCCTGGTCCCTCCCCATGCCGACACTATAGTTAAGAAAGCCCACCAACGCCTCTACTTTCTCAGAAGAATAAGGACATTTGCCATGTCCACTACAGCTCTCACCAACTTTTACAGATGCACCATAGAAAGCATTCTTTCTGGTTGTATCACAGCTTGGTATGGCTCCTGCTCTGTCCAAGACCGCAAGGAACTACAAAGGGTCATGAATGAAGCCCAGTCCATCACGCAAACCAGCCTCCCATCCATTGATACTGTCTACACTTCCCGCTGTCTTGGAAAAGCAGCCAGCATAATTAAGGACCCCACACACCCCGGACATTCTCTCTTCCACCTTCTTCCGTCGGGAAAAAGATACAAAAGTCTGAGGTCACGTACCAACCAACTCAGGAGCAGCTTCTTCCCTGCTGCCGTCAGACTTTTGAATGGACCTACCTCGCATTAAGTTGATCTTTCTCTACACCCTAGCTATGACTGCAACACTACATTCTGCACTCTCTCCTTTCCTTCTCTATGTACGGTATGCTTTGTCTGTATAGAGTGCAAGAAACAATACTTTTCACTGTATCCCAGTACATGTGACAATAATAAATCAAATCAAATCAAATTAACACCCTCCCCCTGCCCCCCATAGAACATACCCCCGGCACTGCCTGGGCACTGCCAGTTGGCACTATCATGGTACCTATGGCAGTGTAGGGTGATGTGGCAGGGTACTGCCATATCCCTCTCCCTGGGGGTTATACTGATCTGTGCACCTGTGGGTTCTGCTCGCCTGGTACACGTTGTGCCTCAGTCAGAAAGTGTTTCTGGACTGCTTCACTAGAAAGGCCACAGACTAACCTGTCACTGAGGATATCATTCAGTACTTCATCAAATTCACAATGTTTAGTGAGCCTTTTAAGTATTGCAACATACTGCACAATTGACTCCTCCTCCTAAGTCATTCTGCTTTGAAAAGTGGCTTAAGGTAAGAATGTTTTTCCAAGACTTGTACAATGTCCTTGTACAATATTATGGCAGGTTTCTCCAGCCACATTAAGCTTCTTAATAAGCCAATGTTTTAGCTCCCATCACACTTCAGAAAGTGACCACTTTTCTGTAATTTTCAATTCCATTTGCGAGGACAAAACTCAAAACGTCCAGTGTAAGAGTTCCACTATTCAATTGTCTCATCAAAATGTCCCATCGATTCAGTAAGTGTAGCGATTTTCAGCCTTTTTTGGAATCTTTGTTAGTTTCTGTGTTGCCGTTTTAAATGTGTAGCAATTATAAATATGTTGCCGTTTTAAATATGTTGCCATTGTAAATGTGTTGCTATTTTAAATATGTTGCCGCTTTAAATATGTTGCAATTTTAAATATGTTGCAATTTTAAATATGTTGCAATTTTAAATGTGTTGCCGTGTTAAATGTATTGCCACTTTAAGACTGTCACCATTATTTTTCTCAGCTAGCTCTGCAGCTGTCGGTTGAGTCTCTGTGTTTATCCTGCACTGTTTTGGGGAGAGCTTGGATCATGCCTGCATTTTTTTTAACATTTGAGAACTTCTCACTTATTTTTCCAAACGACTGTGGCTTTCTTCTGGGGGTTTTTTTTTGCACATCAGGGGCTGTTTGCAGCCTGTCAGTGATGATTTCTCAAGCTTTTTTAGGATCCTTGTTCTGTTTTTAACTTAAAGCTGCTTCGGATGCCAGCCATTTATTTTCTAGTAATTTCTTTGTGCCAGCTCTTTGCTGTTTTTTATTTTTTGTAAATGTCAGGTTTGTATTTAACTTAACACCGCTTCTGATTGCCTTTTTAAAAAATCTTCCAAACAGCTGCAATTCTTTTTTTTATTATATTCTGCGGGCTTCTTTTTGTTCCAAACTCTGCCGGTCTCTATTTAAACCCGGAAAAAAATGCTTTTTATGGCGCATCTGTAAAAATTGATGAGAGTCGTGCTGGACATGCTGAATTTCCTTAATCTCCTGAGAAAGTAGAGGCGTTGGTGGGCTTTCTTAATTATAGTGTCGGCATGGGGGGGACCAGGACAGGTTGTTGGTGATCTGGACACCTAAAAACTTGAAGCTCTCGACCATTTCCACTTCATCCCCGTTGATGTAGACAGGGGCATGTCCTCCACTATGCTCCTGAAGTCAATTAATATCTCCTTCATTTTACTGACATTGGGGGAGAGATTATTGTCATCGCACCAGTTCACCAGATTCGCGATCTCTTTCCTGTACTCCGTATCATCCTTGTTTGAGATCCGACCCACAATGGTGGTATCATCAGCAAATGGGCACCTTGGACGCTGGAGTGCTTTTTCGGATTTCGAAATGACATTTTAATTTAATTCAGTCGTTTCCTTTCAATATTTTATTTCGGTATGGGGCCCACACGCTATCAATTGGTCTAACTTCCATCAATTGGTGGGTGAGTGGAATCGGCTGCCATCAGTGATGGTGGAGGCAAACTCGATAGGGTCTTTTAAGAGACTTCTGGATGAGTACATGGGACTTGATAGGATTGAGGGTTATAGGTAAGCCTATATATAGGCCTGGGTAGGGAGGGACATGACCGGCGCAACTTGTGGGCCGAAGGGCCTGTTTGTGCTGTAGTTTATCTATATTCTATGTTCTAACTGGCTTTTTGTTTAAGTGGTTAGTTTGTTAAAGTTGTTTCACTGGTATTCAGAAGAGTGTAAAGCGTGACCTCCACTAACAGGTCCAAGCAGCAGGCTGTAGGCCTGAGTGACTGCACCTCTTCCATGCCACGTTCCCGCTTGGGCTTCCCTGGAGAGGGAGTGATGCAGTGTCCACTGGCAGGCTTCAGGCCTTCCACAGGGGTTGGAGGGCATCATCAACTCCGGATTTTAATTTAGTTTGATAATTCTGTTTAAACACTTATCTTTTTGTTACAGTACCCCTTCAAGGGGCTGTTAATTTGTTTATTTGATGTTTTTTTTGTAAAAGAGTATATAAAGAGAGAGACTGCCATCAACTGGCCCAGGCAGTGGGACTTGGAACTGGTCGTTAGACAGGAATGTGGACGTGGCCACTCTACCGCGGCTATGCCCACGCTGAGTGTCCCTGGAAATATGGGTGGCATGGTGGCACAGCGGTTAGCACTGCTGCCTCACAGCGCCAGGGACCCGGGTTCGATTCCCGGCTTTGGTCATTGTCTGTATGGAGTTTGCACATTGTCTGCGTAGGTTTCCTCCGGGTGCTCCAGTTTCCTCCCACAGTCCGAAAGACGTGCAGGTTAGATACATTGGCCATGCTAAATTCTCCCTCAGTGTACCCGAACAGGCGCCAGAGTGTGGCGACTAATATTTTCACAGTAATTTCATTGCAGTGTTAATGTAAGTCTACTTGTGACACTAATAATAAATAAGCTCTCAGTGACAGAACTGTTGGTTAGTGCATTGACCTGAACAGTCGCCGAATTGTGGCGACGAGAAGAATTTCACAGTAATTTCATTGCAGTGTTAATGTAAGCCTTACTTGTGATACTAATAAATAAACTTTACTTAAATGGGAACGTGTGGTATCCACTGGTACATTAGAGACCTTTCCTGACTGGTGGACACTGGTGCATAATCAGCCCCAGAAAAAATATTTTAGTTTAATTTATGAGACCTCTTGTTAATATTTTGCATTTTGTTACAATGCCCCTTTAAGGACCTTTCAATTAATTAGCTTATTTGTTAATTAGCTTGTTGATTTCTAAGAGGACATGCACTGGCAATGTTTTGCTTCTGCCAGGTTGTTACGATCCCAGCTGATGTTATTATTTGACAAGTTAGATCCCAGGGTGAAATCTGGCTTGATAGATCCTAAGTGGATTTTTTTCAGATTCTGTGGAAGAAAGTTACTGAACAAATTCACTGGAGTTTAATGAAGAGCTTTTAACATAAAGAACAAAATATTTATTGAACACGGAAAAATGATCTCAGTGCAAACACCAGGCAGTGAGTCAAAGTCATACCAATTCTTTTATTCCAGCAAATCCTTACAGACACAAAAACCCAGTGGAGATTTACCACTATCTTAACACCGGGCTTCCTGCTTGGGCTGGCCCAGTTGCAAATGGTTTTCTTCTAGTGGATTTCTGAGCATTAACTAAATGTTTTGTCTCTGCTTGCATGTCTCCCTGGGGCAACCAAAATCAGACTCCAAAATCACTTTTATTACAACTGCATTGGAAACACGAATTCCCTAAACTCAATCCACCAGCAGCCTCGCAATATTTCTTATCAGAGAGCTTAGAGCCCCAGTTTTCCCTCTCCAATATACACACTCCAGACATGTTTTTTTGTCTCCATGTCTCCTTGCAGGAGTTGCCTGTCTTCTACCAGGAAGCAATCAAAGTTTGGAACACGGCTCCCTCGCGCTGGGGCTCTCTCCCGTCAGGGGTAATGGCTACCGTCCGAGCGCCACTACTCAGAAACCCGACCTCCTCCGAAATGGGATGATGTGACTGGCAGAAGAGAGGCCTTGGGCTGCCAGGAGGAGTAGAGACTTGTGAGATGGGAGAGGGGTTTGGCTGGATGATGCCAATAGAATTTGCACCCTGCACATCGCTGGCTGTCCAACTCTCAGCCAAGGTCAACCAGAGGCTGAAAACCGTGGTATTCAACTCCGACTGCTCTGGAGGTGGCTCCCGCATGTTGAGCAGGCCTGTCTAAAATAACCCCCATTCGGACGGAGTGTCACACTGGCCCCGGGTCCCGTAACCTCGGTGCTATAATTTGAACCACCTCACTGCAATTCACTTTCTGCCATTCCATTCTGCAGGGAGAGGTTTCCTGTACAGGCCTCTGTCACACACCCTTCACTTCCTCACCCTTATCAATCACCCAGATGTGCCGAGGCGTTTCCGTCCTGCCATGCAGAGGGGGCAGCCCCCCTCCCCCTGCCTCCCCCATGGAGGACTCTCGATGTGGGAGACCTCACCTTTCTCATTGGGGATTTGTCATGCAGGGTGCTGCACGCAGCAATCCTGAGGTCAAAATGGTTCAGAGCGTGGCCGGGTGGCCAATGGCAACAACAACAATAACAACGGCAATATTAACAGTGAGGACAAGAGTAACAACGAGAGTCAGGCATGCTGGGAACATTGGTCAAGTTATACAGATGCAGGTCAGAAAGGTTGCAGTGAGTCGTGACCTGTCCATGAGATGTGACCCGATAGTACATGTGTTGGCCAGATGGTTGTTTGGACCATGCTAGACAGGAGAGTGGGGCTGAAGTACAAACAAAATGCCCCTGCCCCTGGACCTGGCCAAGGCAGCCAGTGGCAAGTCCAGGCAGCAGGTTGTTGAGGCGTCTGCCTCTCTCCTGTGGCTCTTGTTAATGCCTGGATGTCCCTGGAGAGGGAGGAACACGTGGTGTTGAGGCCCTTTTGTGAATGGGAGGTGTTGTGAGGGCTGGAGTGCGTCGTCAGCCTAGGGAGGGATATTTTGACTTCATTCAATCAATTTTGTTTAAAGTTTTGATTTTTGATACAATATCCCTTTAAGTGGCTGTTAATTAGATTATTTACAATTAGTTCTTTGTTTAATTTATTGACCTATTCAAAAGAGAGCTGGGACACCTCAGTTAGGGAGGAGGCAGACATTTGTAATGGTACATTCTGTAAATAAATCTGTTATTACATAAAAAATTGGCATCTGGTTTCCATTTCACCGTCTGGCTTCAGAATTAATCAATAGCTGGGTGAGGAGTTAGGCCGATGCGGGCTTCTGGATGAAATTATTATCCCAAGGTCTGGATAATATTTTATTCAAGTCATGGAACAATGTAGCATTCACATTTATTGGTGCGTTGCAGAGGTCTGGGGGGAGAAAGTCCACTGCTTGATAAAGTGCCAGGGACTACAACATAGGAACTGCTTCCCTTAACTCAGTCACACCTTTGACCTGAACTCTTTTGCAGATGAACATAAGACATGATAGGCGGAGTTAAAAGTTAAAGTTTATTTATTAGTCACAAGTAGGCTCACATTAACATGAAGTTACTGTGAAAATCCCCTAATCGCCACAGTCCGGGTACACTGAGGGAGAAGTTATCATGACCAATTCACCTAACTTACACATTTTTGGACTGTGGCAGGAAACCGGAGCACCCGGAGGAAACCCACGCAGACGCCAGGAGAATGTGCAAACTCCACACAGACAGTGACCCAAGCCGGGAATCGAACCCAGGTCCCTGGCGCTGTGAGGCAGCAATGCTAACCACTGTGCTGCCGTGCCGCCCCAGGACGGGGCTTTGCGTTGGCCGGGAATCAAACCCAGGCCTCCTGCGTGGCAGGCGAGAATTCTACCACTGAACCACCAATGCACAGGTGCAACATTCTGAGCAAGTCGGTTGTTACAGATCACTACCTGAGTTTTCACCCTGTTGTCCTTTAGGCAGTCCCTCGGAGAGGAGGGTGACTTGCTTCCAAACTACAAAGGAATTCTCGGGTGACTGAAGAGTGTGATGTCCTACAGTCTCTGTCACAGGTGGGGCAGACGAGGGGGTGGGAGGGGTTGCCATGCAATGAGGGGGTGGGTGGGGTGCCCGGGTTACCATGTTCCCCTTGCCTTGTCGATGTTTGGCTTCAGCTTTCCCTCGGCGATGAAGCTTGAGGTGCTCAGCTCCTTCCCGGATGCTTTTCCTCAATTGGTTGTTCTAAGACTCGCTCAGATAGAAGCATTGAAAATTTACAGCACAGAAGGAAGCCATTTGGCCCATCACGTGTGGGCTGGCTGTAAAAGAGCTAATCCCACTCTCCATCCCACTCTCCAGCTCCTGGTCTGTAGTCCTGTAGGTTACAGCACTTCAAGTTCAGATCCAAGTGTTTATTTTTATGATGAGGATTTTGATCTATACCACACTTTCAGGCAGTGAGTTCTAGATCCCCAACACCCTCTGGGTGAAAAGGATTCTCCTCAGGTCCCTCCAATTCTTGTTAATTCTTTCAAATCAATGTCCACTGCTTGTGACTTGTCTATTGAGAGAATGTCCATCCTACCCACTCTATCTAGGCCTCTCGTAATGTTGCACTTTCAGTTAAATCTCCCCTCGTTTTTCTCTATTCCAGGGAAGAGAAATCCAGGCTATCCAATCTACCTAAGATTCCCCATTCCGGGCAACACCTTTGTAAATCTCCTTTCCACCCTCTCTAGCTATAATCACCCCCTTCCTGTGAAGCACTGGCCTGAACCTGATGCAGCATTCTAACTATTTTATACAACTCGAGTATAACCTCCTTGCCCTTGTATTCCAGTTGTTACAGAGAAGTATCCTGTGCTCCTTAGCCACCTGATCTACTTGTGCTGCTACTTTCTGTGAACTGTGGACATTCACTCCAAGATTTCTCACTGTGTTGTGATGTTGACAACACACTTGTCTAGCCCAGAACCAACATATCCCCAACTTAATCTAAAAGCAAATGTCTGCGGATGCTGGAATCTGAAACAAATACAGAAAATGCTGGAAAATCTCAGCAGGTCTGACATCATCAATGGAGCGAGAATAGAGCTAACGTTTGGCGTTTGGGCATTGGCTCTATTCTCTCTCCACAGATGCTGTCAGACCTGCTGAGATTTTCCAGCATTTTCTGTTCTTATATCCCTAAAGTACTCCAAGTGCAACACATTCTGTTCTGTTGCATGTCCGACTGTAGCCCAGGTTCTCGCTCCTTAGAATGATTTCATGTGGAAAGTTGTGGTTGGTCAAAGTTCCGCTATTCTGGCCTGATTTACACCAGAACATTGTGTAATCAGTCCTTGTTCAATATTCTAGTCCTTGTTCAAGTCCTTGTTTAGGTTAACGTGCAGGTTCAGTCGGCAGTTCGGAAGGCAAATGCAATGTTAGCATTCATATCGAGAGGGCTAGAATACAAGAGCGGGGATGTACTTCTGAGGCTGTATAAGGCTCTGGTCAGACCCCATTTGGAGTATTGTGAGCAGTTTTGGGCCCCGTATCTAAAGAAGGATGTGCTGGCCTTGGAAAGGGTCCAGAGGAGGTTCACAAGAATGATCCCTGGAATGAAGAGCTTGTCGCATGAGAAACGGTTGAGGACTCTGGGTCTGTACTCGTTGGAGTTTAGAAGGATGAGGGGGAATCTTATTGAAACTTACAGGATAATGCAAGGCCTGGATAGAGTGGATGTGGAGAGGATGTATGTAAAACTAGAAATAGAGGGCAGAACCTCAGACTAAGGGGATGATCCTTTAAAACAGAGATGAGGAGGAATTTCTTCAGCCAGAGAGTGGGGAATCTGTGGAACTCTTTGACATAGAAGGCTGTGAAGGCCAGGTCATTGAATGTAGTTAAGACAGAGATAGATAGGTTCTTGATTAATAAGGGGATCAGGGGTTATGGGGAAAAGGCAGGAGAATGGGGATGAGAAGAATATCAGCCATGATTGAATGGCAGAGCAGACTCGATGGGCCGAGTGGCCTAATTCTGCTCCTATGTCTTATGGTCTTATAGAACATTAGGCAGCGGACAGCTGACAATCCAGTCCTCCGCTACGTGAAGAAGAGAAGGTGAGTTCACTGAGTATCATCACCAAAATCTACCCCTCAACCCATGCCCTCAAGAATAGATAAGTGGGTCGATTACCCTGTTTGTGGGATTGGTCTGTGCAAATTGGCTACCATTGTTTATCTGATTTAAACCCGCATTTTAATTCAACCTGCCCTGGAAAGGGGAAGGCAGTAGACTCGAGCGAGATTCCCACGTTTTAGCTGGGCTTTACACTCCATTAAAGGCATTGGGTTGAGAATGTAGGTGTAATGATGCACAAAACATTACAATTGTTTGGCCGGAGACAGGCCGGACGGATGAATCAGTGTTAACCTGTGCATCATTTCCTTATGTTCATAAAAAAAACAAGTAATGTAAAATTAATTGATTCTGTGTTATTGTAATGACTTTAATCAGCCAATTGAGGTGGGCCTGTTAAAATATGAACTCCCTGATTAAGGGCCAAATTGATGGGCCAATCAGGGAGCCTCTTGCTTTGTACTTAACCTGGCGTGTCAGTTCCTCTGGGACTCCTAGTGTAGACTGCTAACTGAAAACACTCTGTCTGCTGCTGTCTGACTTGTAAATAAAGGGGTTTTGGTGAAGGGACTTCTGCCTCCGAGGATTTATTACAGTTATATAGTTAAGTAGTTGCATAATTGTTTTAAGAGGATGTCACATGATTTGATGTGATGTCACTGGGGTGTTTCAGAGGCTCCTGCTTTTACTTTCAGTTTGTACTCCACACAGGCAACATCTCTTTTATTAAACCTGTTGTGTGTTACTTTGAATCTATGTGTTTTTTAAATTTATTTATGGGCCAGCATTTATTGCTCAATTGTAGTTCCCCTTGGAGGGCAGTTGAGAGTCAACCTCATTGCTGTGGCTCTGGAGTCACATGTAGGCCAGACCAAGTAAAGATGGCAGATTTCCTTCCCTGAAGGACATTAGTGAACCAGATGGGTTTTTCCAACAATCAACCATTGCTTCATGGTCATCGGTAGATTCTTAATTCCAGATATTTTTTTATTGAATTCAAATTCCACCATCTGCCGTGGCAGGATTCGAACCCGGGTCCCCAGAACATTAATTGAGATTCTGGTTGAATAGTCTAGTGTTAATACCACTGGGCTATCACCTCTCCGGAATGTGCAAACTACGTTCTTTAATTTTTGTTTAAAACCCACAACCGTGAACATAGTTAGTATGTTACACTGTGCCAGCTGCCCCCCTGGCTCTGAAGGACAATTGGGGACTTTCTTCTCGTGCAGTGGCAGCATTTCTTACCTCTGAGTCGATGTCTCACTCCAGGATTGAGTGTGCCATCCAGGCTGCCACACAGAGCAGGATTGAGGGAGTGTTGCACTGTCAGCGGTACTGTCTTTTGGATGAGACATGAGTCCAAGGCCTTACCTGCTTGCTCAGGTGGACGTAAAGATGCTCTGGCACCATTCAAAGGAGAACAAACAGGTCAACACTTCCCTTTTAACCAAGAGCATCACAAATGGATTAAATAAGAGGTTACTTATTTCATGGGGGCGAAGTAGAAAGGGTAGAGAGTTTCAAGTTTTTAAATGTCCAGATCACCAACAACCTGTCCTGGTCCCCCCATGCCGACACTATAGTTAAGAAAGCCCACCAACACCTCTACTTTCTCAGAAGACTAAGGAAATTTGGCATGTCAGCTACGACTCTCACCAACGTTTACAGATGCACCATAGAAAGCATTCTTTCTGGTTGTATCACAGCTTGGAATGGCTCCTGCTCTGCCCAAGACCACAAGGAACTACAAAAGGTCATGAATGTAGCCCAATCCATCACGCAAACCAGCCTCCCATCCATTGACTCTGTCTACACTTCCTCCTGCTTTGGCAAAGCAGCCAGCATAATTAAGGATACCACGCACCCCGAACATTCTCTCTTCCATCTTCTTCCGTCGGGAAAAAGATACAAAAGTCTGAGGTCACGTACCAACTGACTCAAGAACAGCTTCTGCCCTGCTGCTGTCAGACTTTTGAATGGACTTGCCTTGCATTAAGTTGATCTTTCTCTACACCCTAGCTATGACTATAACACTACATTCTGCACCCTTTCCTTTCCTTCTCTATGAACGGTATGTTTTGTCTGTATAGCGCGCAAGAAACATTACTTTTCACTGTATGATAATACATGTGACAATAATAAATCAAATCAAATCAAATCATTATCATTTGATAGCTGATGGCCGAGTAGTAATAGTCACTAGACTATTAACCCAAAATCTCAGCTAATGTTCTGGGTACCCGAGTTCGAATCCTGCCATGGCAGATGGTGGAATTTGAATTCAATACAAAATATCTGGAATTAAGTATCTACTGATGACCATGAAACCATTGTCTGTTAGAATGTAGTAAGAGTTTTAACAACACCAGGTTAAAGTCCAACAGGTTTTATTTGGCAGCAAATGCCATTAGCTTTCGGAGCACTGCTCCTTCGTCAGTTGGAGTGGATATCTGCTCTCAAACAGGGCACAGACACACAAAATCAAGTTACAGAATACTGATTAGAATGCGAATCTCTACAGCCAACCAGGTTGCAGACGCTACGACAACGGATGAATGAACACCGCTCGACAATCACCAGGCAAGACTGTTCTCTTCCTGTGGGGGAGCACTTCAGCGGTCACGGGCATTCAGCCTTTGATCTTTGGGTAAGCGTTCTCCAAGGCGGCCTTCACAACACACGACAGCACAGAGTCGCTGAGCAGAAACTGATAGCCAAGTTCCGCACACACGAGGACGGCCTCAACCGGGATATTGGGTTTATGTCACATTATCAGTTACCCCCCACAGCTTGCCTCCTGGACTTGCAGAATCTCACTGGCTGTCCTGTCTGGAGACAATACACATCTCTTTAACCTGTGCTTAATGCTCCCTCCACTCACATTGTCTGTAGCTTTAAGACCTGGTTGGCTGTAGATTCACATTCTAATCAGTATTCTGTAACTTGATTTTGTGTCTCTGTGCCCTGTTTGAGAGCAGATTTCCACTCCATCTGACGAAGGAGCAGCGCTCCGAAAGCTAATGGCATTTGCTACCAAATAAACCTATTGGACTTTAACCTGGTGTTGTTAAAACTCTTACTGTGTTTACCCCAGTCCAACGCCGGCATCTCCACATCATGTTAGAATGTAACCAGTGACAACTCTGTATTAGATGTAATGTGACCAATGGGAACAAGATGTAAGGGTCAGCTGACCCAGTAAACCATGGAACCAATTACAGAGTGATGTAATAGTCAGCTGACCAGCTGATTCACTATAAATAAGGAACTATGTAGAATTGTGGGGAGCTTTGATTGGCCCAGGGCGAGGCTCCAAGTTTGGAGTAATGATGTTTCTTTATTAAACCCTTTCTTTGATTTATAAGTTGGAGTAAGTTTTGTTGTATTTTCATTTGCTGCATTTTGAAGAATTCCTTCTGAAGAAATATTGTCAATTGTCGGAAAAACTCATCTAGTTCACTAATGTCCTTTAGGGAAGGAAATCTGCTGTCCTTACCTGGTCTGGCCTACATGTGACTCCAGAGTTGACTCTCAATTGCCACTAAGGGCAACTAGGGATGGGTAATAAATGCTGGCCCAGCCAGCGATGCTTGTGTCCCACAAATGAATAAAGAAATGCGTTAGAAATGAGCTGCCAGAGTCACTTTCAAAGGAAAGACTTCCATTTACGTAGCGCATTCCTGACCACCAGGGTGTCTCAAAGCAGCTTGCAGCCAATGCAGTGCTTTTAAACTGTAGTCTCTGCTATAATGTAGGAAACGCAGCGGATAATTTGTGCACAGCAAGCTTCCACTAACAGCAATGTGATAATGACCAGATATTGGGTTTTGGTGATGTGAATTGAGGAATAAACATTGACCAGAAGGAGGGATGTGATAGCACTGGAAAGGGTGCAGGGGAGATTTACCATGATGTTGCCTGGGCTGGAGAGTTTTAGATATGAGATCGGATAGACTGGGGCTGTTTTCCTTGGAGCAGAGGAGACTGAGAGGGGACATAATTGAGATGTGTAAAATGACGAGGGGCATAGATAGAATAGACAGGAAGAAACCTTTCCCCTTGGTGAAGGGATCAATGACCAGGGGCACAGAATTAAGGTAAGGGGAAAGAGGTTTAGAGGGGATGTGAGGAAGGTGGAGGGAGTCTGGAACTCACTGCCTGAAAGGGTGATGGAGGCAGAGACCCTCATAACATTCAAGAAGTATTTAGATGCGCATTTGCGATGTCATGGCAGGCAAGGCTATGGGCAAAGTGCTGGAAAATGGGATTAGAATAGCTGGGTGGTACAGACGCAATGGGCTGAAGGGCTTTGCCTGTGCTGCATACCTCTATGACTCAAGAACACTCGGGATAATTCCCCTGCTTTTCTTCATGCAATGGGATCTTTTCAATCCGATATAAGCCTCCCTCAGTCCTGCGCGGCAGTATCAGCCTTGATTTTTGTCTTCAAGCTCTGGAGTGGGATTCGAACCCAGAAACTTGTGTAAAAGGAACAATAGACCTACATCGCATCTTTCATGATCTCAGGACATCACAAGGGGATTTTCACAGTAACTTCATTGCAGATTTAATGTAAACCTACTTGTAGCATTAATAATAAGAATAAATAAAGTGCTTTACAACCGATGGAGTGCTTTAGAAGTGTATTCACTGTGGAATGTCAGAGAGACAGGAGCCAATTTGAACACAAGAAGTACCAACAAACAGCCATGTGACAATGAGCAGACAATCTGTTTTTATTTTGATGAAGGTGGTTGAGGGATAAATGTTAGCCAGGGCTGGCGATATAAACTGGCACCTTGAGGAGAGGCAGCGGGAGGGAGTTGGATGGGAATAAAATTCCAATCGTCTAAAAATATACTGAACATGGATAGTGGAAAATATGAATTATCTACGTTAGCAAGTGCTGTCCGGGGAGAAATGTAGGGTTAATTTGATAGGGGGCAAATTCTAACCTGGAGAAAAAGTCTCAATCAGAATGTTATTTCTGTTCACAAACAGGAAATGGCTGGATGTGGTAGCAATCTATAAAATTAATTTATTGTCCCACTGGGAGGTCTCAAAGGGTGAGATTCCAACACAGAACAATTCACCAAGCTGGTTTCATAGCTTCCACATGGGCGGAGAGAATTGGATGTGATATCCCATTATCCCAAAGTTATCAGTTTGAGCCATCAAGTCTAATAATAGATATACACTCCTCGCTCGTGTGTGTCTGTGTGCGTGAGTGCGTATACATATGTGTATTTGCATGGGCACATTTGTGTGAATATGATAGGAGCGCGCACGTATGTGCACACAGGTGTGTGGACATGGTGTATATGCATGCATATGGACAAGGTGTGGGAGGCAATGGCCGAGTGGTATTATCGCTAGACTATTAACCCAAAGACTCAACTAATGTTCTGGGGACCCGGGTTCGAATCCCGCCACGGCAGATGGTGGAATTTGAATTCAATAAAAAAAATCTGGAATTAAGAATCTACTGATTGTCGGGAAAACCCACCTGGTTCACTAATGCCCTTTAGGGAAGGAAATCTGCTGTCCTTACCTGGTCTGGCCTACATGTGACTCCAGAGCCACAGCAATGTGGTTGACTCTCAACTGCCCTCTAAGCAAAGGCAACTAGGGATGGGCAATAAACTCTGGCCAGACAGCGATGCCCATGTCCCACGAATGAATAAAATAAAGGGTGTGTGTCTGCATGAATTTGCAGTGCTTGCATGTGTCATTCCGGGAGCTGGATTATTTACTAAGGACAAGTTCCTGACACCCAGCATAAATGTGAGGGGTGAGCCTGGCTCCACTTAGCCAGTCTGCCCTGCTTTAATTTTTTTGGCTGACGGCTCTTTGATTTTTATGAGGCAGGACTTCCACCATCTCCAGGAGAAAGCCCCGCCTCACAAAGCTCTTGACAAATTGGAGGCCATCAGCTCTGCACACTGGCAGGTACGCCACAGATCCCGCTGGGGCCAGGCTGACAGGGCCCAATGAGGGGTGGATGTAGAGTGGCATCACTGTAGGGAGGGTACTCCCAATAAAACAGCGGCCCCAGAATGAGGCACCCCACTCCCCCCTTTAACTGGCCAGCAACCCACACACATCCAAACCTATCAGGCTGCACATTGAGTGTGAATCTCTCCCATTAACTCACAGCGATGAGATTTTTAATCGGACGTCAATTGCCCATTGAAGGGCCTCAACTGGGCCATGGGTAGGTGACCCTCCCAAAGACTGCCTCACAACCGTACCATTGTGGCAGAGTGGGCGCACCTGCTGGGGGCACGGCAGCCTAATTTACACTCCCACCCATCAACTTTCCTGACTGCGGTTGGCCTGTCGCATGCAGCCCTGTTGACCTTTAATGTACACTCTCATCAGCTCCATTAGCACTATTAACTCTTTTCGAATTGATGCGGAGCGAGTTACTTCCCTACGAGGGACAGTCAAATATATTTACATAAAACAAAATATAACCAGATAACGCTGCAATTGCTCAGCTGGTCAGTCAGTCAGCACGGTGGCACAGTGGTTAACACAACTGCCTCACAACACCAGGGACCCGGATTCATTTCCAGCCTTGGGTGACTGTGTTGTGTCTACATGTTCTCCCCGTGTCTGCCTGGGTTTCTTCCGGGTGCTCCGGTTTGCTCCCACAGTGAAAAGACTAACTCTAACCCTAATGTAGCCCAGTCCGTCACGCAAACCAGCCTCCCATCCATTGACTCTGTCTACACTTCGCACTGCCCCGGAAAAGCAGCCAGCATAATTAAGGACTCCACGCACCCCAACATACACTCTTCCACCTTCTTCTGACGGGAAAAAGATACAAAAGCCTGAGGTCACGTATCGACTACTCAAGAACAGCTTCTTCCCTGCTGCCATCAGACTTTTGAAGGGACCTACTTATATTAAGCTGATCTTTCTCTCCACCCGAGCTATGACCATAACACTACATTCTGCACTCTCACCTTTCCTTCTCTGTGAACGGTATGCTTTGTCTGTATAGCGCGCAAGAAACAATACTTTTCACTGTATGCTAATACATGCGACAATAATAAATCAAATCAAATCAAATCAAAGATATGTGTATTAGGTAGATTGGCCATGCTAAATTGCCCCTTTGTGTCCCAAGATGTGTAGGTTAGGGGAATTAGTGGGGTAAATATGTGGGGGTGGGATTATGGGGTTGGGGTGGCTGGTGGGCCTGGGTAAGATACTCTATGGTGCAGACTAAATAGGCTGAATGGCCTTTTTCTGCACTGTTGCGGTTCTATGATTCTATAATAAAAGAGGCTAACACATCATCAAATTTAACATTGAGATCATCTCTTCACATAATCCACAGGTAAGGAAATTGAAGAGAATTTTCATCTGCATAGCGCATTTAGATATGGGACCTCAGGATGTCCCAAAGCACTTCTCAAGCAATTCAATATTTTTTGAAATGTGGTCATTGTTTCATTGTCTGAATTGTGGCAGCTAATTTTCATACAGTGAAGCCCACAAGCAGCAGTGGAATAAATGACCAGATAATCTGTTTCAGTGTTGTTGTTTAAGGGATAAATGTTGGTCAGGACACAAAGAGCTCCCCTGTTCCTCTTTGAAATAGAATCATCCCCACCTGGGAGGACAAACAAGGCCTCAGTTTAAGGCCTCATCTGAAAAATGACACCACTGTTAGTCACTTGTTAGTACGGAATTTGAGTATCGCTGACAAATGAGACTTGTTGTCGAATATTTTGGTCTTTCACTCATCAAGACAGATGCAAGAATGCCAAATTTTAAAGGGAGCAATAATTTATAATGCAAGAGAAAAGTGTCGCAGCACGGTAGCACAGTGGTTAGCACTGCTGCTTCACAGCTCCAGGGACCTGGGTTCGATTCCCGGCTCGGGTCACTGTCTGCGTGGAGTTTGCACATTCTCCTCGTGTCTGCGTGGGTTTCCTCCGGGTGCTCCGGTTTCCTCCCACAGTCCAAAGATGTGCGGGTTAGGTTGATTGGCCATGCTAAAATTGCCCCTTAGTGTCCTGGATGGCGTAGATTAGAGGGATTAGTGGGTAAAATATGTAGGGATATGGGGGTAGGGCCTGGGTGGGATTGTGGTCGGTGCAGACTCGATGGGCCGAATGGCCTCTTTCTGTACTGTAGTGCTTCTATGATTTCTTTCTTTCTATGGTCGGCAAGTCCATTCTTATTGGTCGAACCATTGCCATGCAGAGTGCACCAGGGAATTATTGTTCCTCATGCTTCCCTGGTGTATTCTCATTGGCAATACCTCGACCAATCAGAGTGGACTTGCTGGCCAATCAGCACTTTCCATTCATGCAGTATAAATTATTGCTCCCTTTGAACTTTGGCATTCTTGCATCTGTCCTGATGATTGCAAGACCAAAAGCTTTGACAGCGCGTCTCTTCTTTCAGCAATACCACTATTTGTGTACACTTCCTCGGTACTGCCCTGGGACTGTTAACCTGGATTATGTCCTGATTCTCCTTGCTCTCTGTTTTGAATCAGACCTTCCCATTAGAAATGTGTAAACTCACCCGAGGCAATTAGCTGTAATTATCCCAGAGAGGATAAGGATCCGACTTTCTTGCTTTCTTTCCTACGTCAAGACATGTCTCCTTTTCTCTCCCACGAGGAAGGCGGGGGGTGCCAACTGTCAAAACAAAAGCCCTCCCTCTCCCACACAGACAAATAACAACAATCCGCATGTACTGAAGTATTTGAATCTCGCAATTGTCTTAAGTGCTGCAATTGTGTTCGTCTGAGTTGTGTGTGAATTGCACAGAATAGATATCTAACAGTAAAATGAAAACTGTGGGTGTGAGAGAGAGAGAGCATTCACACCCTCCCAGTGCTCCATGAAGGAGACATGTGTGAAACTTTTGGGGTAGGTTAGGGTTGTGCTCAGAGATGGCGGTGTCCCTGTGGCTAAGTGGCCTCCCGACACTCATTGCCCAGGCTCACAAGTGGCCACTTGGGTGAGGTGTTTATGTGGGAGCACATTACAGAAGTCGGAAATTTAACACGGCGTCAAAAGGCCACTCACGGTTTTTGGCTTCTTCTGAGCACATTCTAAGTTTATTGCCCCTTGTGATCTCGGCTGAAATACTACACTTGGCAACCAGCGTTAGCATTAAGTTAGGACACACACTAAAGCTTTTATTTCTGTAGCTCTGGCGTTTTGTCTCTCTGCCCAAGGGGTACTGAGGCCAACTGCAGTGACCCAACTGCGAAGAGCTAATTCAGCACAAAGTGGGAATGAATCTTTCTGAACAACTTTATTGCATTGTTTTTACCCAGTAGGCTCTTGAGAGAGCCAATAAACCATTTTCCAGACATTACTGGAATTTTCATCATTTTTATTTTGTTGGTGAATTTTCTGCACATCAAACTGATGAATGTTGGTGCTGGGGAATTGAAACCTTTTAAATATCTAGTATCAAAGATCTCACATGGTTAGATGCAGAATGAAACTCCCTCTACTCTGCCTAATAACGTACATTGATCGCAATCTCGAAAGTGCCCCTTGTGATACTTTCCTATTCCTGATAGTCCTTTTCCACCTTCGCATCCCATCAGGAACGCTTTCCTGCTCTTGTCCCATTCCTACTACTGCTTGAGTTTGAGATAGCCGCAACCCATTCCTTGTTGGACTCCTATTGTAACCACACAAAGGAGATTTTCACCCCATCAGTTTTGGGCTGGATTTAAGCCTGTACCTCAGATGCAAAAGACCAGTGTTGAATTCATTACAGCACCTGGGCTTATCCTTCTAAACAGTCATCGAGAGCCCTGCGCATTTTCTTCTTTCACACACCACTCCGACTACAAATCTGACATGGAAATGCTTGCCTCTCCAAATCCTCATTCCCAATTTTGAATCCTTCCACGGTTTCAGTCGATGACCTTAATTATTCCTCTCTGTATGGCCTCCTCCAAATTTGCATGCCTTCGAGATCGTGACGCTCCTCCAGTCATTGGTGACCGTGACTTCAGCTGCCTAGGTCCTAAGCTCTGAAATTCCCTCCCTAGAAGTTTCAAACTTTCTCTCCTTTCAGAAGCTCTGTAAAATCTACCTCCCCCAAATTGTTCTTCATATCTCCTTTGTGGCTTGATGTCAAATGTTATCTGATAACATTCTGTGAAGTGCTAAAGATGCTGTATAAATGCGAGTGTTTGTTGTTGTACATTGTCATGAACATCCATGTTATTTTCCATATTCCTCCGAGGGGAGGCAATGGCCTAGTGGTATTATCGCTAGACTATTAATCCAGAAATTCAGCTAATGTTCTGGGGACCCAGGTTCGAATCCCACAGATGGTGGAATTTGAATTCAATAAAAAAAAATCTGGAATTAAGAATCTACTGATGACCATGAAACCATTGTCGGAAAAACCCATTTGGTTCACTAATGTTCTTTAGGGAAGAAAATCTGTCGTCCTTACCTGGTCTGGCCTACATGTGACTCCAGAGTCACAACAATGTGGTTATCTTTCAACTGCCCTCACAACAAGGGCAACTAAGGCTGGGCAATAAATGCTGATGCTGATGTGACCTTCAACAACCAATTCTTCATCCAGACACACGGAACAGCCATGGGGACCAAATTCACACCTCAATATGCCAACATCTTCATGCACAGTTTCGAACAAGACTTCTTCACCGCACAGGACCTTCAACCGATGCTATACACTAGATACATCGATGACATTTTCTTCCTTTGGAGTCATGGTGAACAATCACTGAAACAACTATATGATGACATCACCAAGTTCCATCCCACCATCAGACTCACCATGGACTACTCTCCAGAATCGGTTGCATTCTTGGACACACGCATCTCCATTAAGGACGGTCACCTCAGCACCTCACTGTACCGCAAGCCCACGGATAACCTCACGATGCTCCACTTCTCCAGCTTCCACCCTAAACACGTTAAAAAAGCCATCCCCTACGGACAAGCTCTCCGTATACACAGGATCTGCTCGGATGAGGAGGATCGCAACAGACACCTCCAGACGCTGAAAGATGCCCTCATAACAACAGGATATGGCGCTCGACTCATCGATCGACAGTTCCGACCCGCCACAGCAAAAAACCGCACCGATCTCCTCAGAAGACAAACACGGGACACAGTGGACTGAATACCCTTCGTCGTCCAGTACTTCCCCGGAGCGGAGAAGCTACGGCATCTCCTCCGGAGCCTTCAACATGTCATTGATGAAGACGAACATCTCGCCAAGGCCATCCCCACACCCCCACTTCTTGCCTTCAAACAACCGCACAACCTCAAACAGACCATTGTCCGCAGCAAACTACCCAGCCTTCAGGAGAACAGTGACCACAACACCACACAACCCTGCCACAGCAACCTCTGCAAGACGTGCCGGATCATCGTCACTGATGCCATCATCTCACGTGAGAACACCATCTACCAGGTACACGGTACCTACTCTTGCAACTCGGCCAACTTTGTCTACCTGATACACCGGCATCTCCACATCATACCTGATACACTGCAGGAAAGGATGTCCCGAGGCATGGTACATTGGGGAAGCCATGCAGACGCTACGACAACGGATGAATGAACACCGCTCGACAATCACCAGGCAAGACTGTTCTCTTCCTGTGGGGGAGCACTTCAGCGGTCACGGGCATTCAGCCTCTGATCTTTGGGTAAGCGTTCTCCAAGGCGGCCTTCATGACACACAACAGCGCAGAGTCGCTGAGCAGAAACTGATAGCCAAGTTCCGCACACATGAGGACGGCCTAAACCGGGATGTTGGATTTATGTCACATTATCAGTAACCCCCACAGCTTGCCTCCTGGACTTGCAGAATCTCACTGGCTGTCCTGTCTGGAGACAATACACACCTCTTTAACCTGTGCTTAATGCTCCCTCCACTCACATTGTCTGTACCTTTAAGACCTGGGTGGCTGTAGAGATTCACATTCTAATCAGTATTCTGTAACTTGATTTTGTGTCTCTGTGCCCTGTTTGAGAGCAGATTTCTACTTCACCTGACGAAGGGGCAGCGCTCCGAAAGCTAGTGGCGTTTGCTACCAAATAAACCTGTTGGACTTTAACCTGGTGTTGTCAGACTCCTTACAATAAATGCTGACCAGCCAGTGACGCCCATGTCCCACAAATGAATAAAAACACCTAATCTCTCACACTCTCATTCCCAGCTTTAATATCGTCAATAAAGAGGGGACTAGTCTTTAAGTCTGAGACTTCCGAGAGTTTTAGTTAGTTTATTTATTAGTGTCACAAGTAGGCTTACACTGCAGTGACGTTACTGTGAAAATCCCCGAGTCGCCACACTCCGGCGTCTGTTCGGGTACACTGAGGGAGAATTAAACATGGCCAATGCACCTAACCAGCACGTCTTTCGGACTGTGGGAGGAAACCGGAGCACCCGGAGGAAACCCACACAAATATGGGGAGAACGTGCAGACTCCGCACAGCCAGTGACCCGCGCCGAGAATCGAACCCGGGTCCCTGGCGCCGTGTGGCAGCCGTGCTAACCACTGGGGGAGTGGGAGGCAGTCGCTGAATGGAAAGTGTTGACACCAAATCCCTACCCTTGACTTCTATAAGAAGTGTGGATTTCCGATGTCATGAACTTGATGCACTTTGATACATGTTTTGTATCACCTTTTTGTAAAGAAAGAGTTAACTGCTGGCATGTGTTCTCTCACTGTGATTGTGCTTCCAAAAAAACACTTTAAACTGATCCAAGTTGTCTTCATATTTTAAACCTGGTTGTATTCAGTTCAAGAACAAACTGTGAGTGTATTATATGACTGATGGACTTTCCCCAAATACGGGAAGGGAAGCTGTGCTGGATTGAGAGAAGGATAAGACGAGCAGATCCAAAGTGGTTTCGTACAAAGCTTCACTGAGCAGAGAAGGGCAGACAAGAGCTAGCACTGAGCTGTGTCTGAGCTTCTCTGGACAGCAGTGACTCATAAACTATCGTCTGTTTGTTCAGAATAAATCCCCTTGATGCTATCTGCCAACCGTTTTGTCTCGTCCAAGAGCGTTAATAAGGTCCAGAACTGTCCAGAACCTTTACATTTTCAGGAAAGACCACTCTACAATCCATTTAGACAACAGGACATTTTCAACATCTATCCAATTCCTTCACCATCCTCTGTTCCACTCCCATAGTCCACCTTCTCAACTCTGACCAATTGTTACACTGATAGTATGGACTTGCACAATCATAAACCCATCTGGCAAATATATCCTTCCAAACTCAGCCAGCTGTAGTCAGTAGTGGTGCAATTGAGGTACATGGAAGTACCTCTGCCGGCGTACATTCTGTGCCCTACTACCCTCAGTGCTTCTTCTAAGTGGTGTTCAATGTGGAGGAATATTGATTATAGAATCATAGAATCATAGAATCCTACAGTGTAGAAGGAGGTCATTCGGCCCATCGAGCCTGCACCAACCACAATGCCACCCAGGCCCTATCTCCCAGTCCATCACGCAAACCAGCCTCCCATCCATTGATTCTGTCTACACTTCTCGCTGCCTCAGCAAAGCAGCCAGCATAATTAAGGACCCCACACACCCCGGACATTCTCTCTTCCGCCTTCTTCCGTCAGGAAAGAGAAACAAAAGTCTGAGGTCACATACCAACCGATTGAAGAGCAGCTTCTTCCCTGCTGCTGTCAGATTTTTGAATGGACCTACATTGCATTAAGTTGATTTTTCTATACACCCTAGCTATGACTGTAACATTACATTCTGCGCTGTCTCGTTTCCTTCTCTATGAAAGGTATGCTTTGTCTGTATAGCGCGCAAGAAACAATACTTTTCACTGTACGTTAATACATATGACAATAATAAATCAAATCAAATTAAATATCCATAACCTCACGCATTTACCCCAGCTAGTCCCTGTAACACTAAGGGGCAATTTAGCATGGCCAATCCATCTAACCCACACACCTTTGGACTGTGGGAGGAAACCGGAGCACCCGGAGGAAACCCACGCAGACACGGGGAGAATGTGCAAACTCCACATAGATAGTGACCCAAACTGGGAATCGAACCCGGGTCCCTGGTGCTGTGAGACAGTAATGCTAACCACTGTGTCACCGTGCTGCCCAGCATCAGTTGAGAAATGGTAACCAGGTAACCAGCAGGACGTTTCCTTGTCCATCTTTGACCTGATGCTATGACACGTCACAGGACTTGGATTCAGCAGTGAGGGCTCACATGGCAACACGCTCCCCACTGTGCCAGCACCTCTGCTGAATCAGACCGACTAGGGATGATGATGAGGAATCTGGACATTGTAAAGTGTGATTCAGTGAGTCAGGCTGCTGCTTGACTAATCTGTGGCCCTGTATATTCCTCACCCTAACCATAAAAGCAGGGGACCTACCCTGGTTCAATAAGTAGTGCAGAGGAACATGCCAGGAGCAGCATTAGCTCACCAACACCTTCTCAAGGGCAATTACAGATGGGCTACAAATGCTGGCCTAGACAGCAATGCCCACATCCCATGATGGAATAAAAAAGTGCCCAATGTGCCCAGATAACACACCTCTCACCCCATAAGTACCACATGTAGAAGGAAGGTTGTGTTACTTAGTCTCTACATACGGACTCACATTTTATATTCGAATATAAGAAGGAATGAGGAGATTATTCAGCCTACCATATGCACTCCTTTTACAGATATCCATTTTACTTGCTGCCAAGATTCCTACTCTATGCAGATTGTGTCTCTTGAGGGCCGGTTTTCCATGAATACACTTTGTTTCTCAAGGGTTATGGTCCATATGTTTGTGTGATGACCTGTTACTTTACTAGTCTCACCCCAGTTGGTAGTGTTCTCATTTCTGAGTCCAACCCTACCCCAGAACCCGAGCACAAAAAACAAGTCTGATCCTCGAGTGTGGTACTGAGAGAGTGAATCATAGAATCTTTAGAGTGCAGAAGGAGGCCATTTGGCCTATCGAGTCTGCACCGACAACAATCCCACCCAGGCCCTATCCCCATAACCCCACACATTTACCCTGCTAATCCCTCTGACACTAAGGGGCAATTTAGCACGGCCAATCCACCTAACCCGCACATCTTTGGACTGTGGGAGGAAACCGGAGCACCCGGAGGAAACCCACGCAGACACGGGGAGAACGTGCAAACTCCACACAGACAATGACCCGAGGCTGGAATTGAACCCCGGGTCCCTGGCGCTGTGAGGCAGCAGTGCTAACCACTGTGCCACCGTGCCGCCACCCCCCTACGCTTTCAGAGTTATGGCCTTTTGAAAGAAACATTAATCTGCCCCCCACAATCCCCCACCCGCCCCTCCTCGCCCCCCTCACCACCCTTTGCAGGGGGATTTAAAGTTATTCTGAAGAGGAGCATTTGAATGGCCAAAAAATGAATCTTTCGATCAATGTCATAAAGCAGATTGTCTGGTCATTAACATAGTGCTGCTTGTGGGAAATTGCTGTGTGCAGATTGGCTGCTGCATTTTCTACAATACAGCAATTGACTTCTGTCCTTCTCTTAGATCCAAGCTATCCATCTATCCTCAAAATATTGAACCTTGGCTACCTAAGCTTCTCCATTCCCACGCCTCCCACCCCCAAGCACCACTTTGTTTGACAAGGGCTATTACATATAATGCCTATGACAGAAACAGGACTTCTGGCCCATATTGGTGGATACGATAGGTGTCCCACCTATCCTCATCTAACCCTCTCAGCATAACCTTCAAATCCTTTCCCCCTCACGTATTTATCTAGTTTTCCCTGAAATGCAATCTTCTCATGATGTGAACAACATTGGCAAGACCACACTTATCACCCGTCCAAAGTTGTCCTGAGGTGATGCTTTTGAGGAGGCTTTTAAAGGCGAGGATGAAGAAGCAAGGCAGTGAGGTTTATGAAAGGAGTTCTAGTGAATGGACTTGAGTGAGCTAAAGCCTGAAAGGTTACAGGGAAAGGGCAGGAAAGTGGACGCATGGAACGTCAGATCAGCCAAGATCCCGTTGAATGGCGGAGAAGACTCGAAGGGCCAAATGGCCGACTCCTGTTCCTATTTCCCATGGTCTTATTATCAAAGGCTTGATGGAGTGGAGAGAAGAGCATGTACAGGAGGCCATTCTCTCGGTAAAGGAGTTTCTCCGACATGCCATATTGGATTTATTCGTGACTGCCTATTATGTTGATGGCCCCTAGTGCTGGCCTTCTGACAAATGGAAAAACATCTCCTATTTGTCTACCTTATTGCACGCCGTCATAAAGACCTCTATCGGGTCACCCCTCAGCCTTCTCCTTTCAAGAGGCTGGAAGACTTGTGTTGTCCCACAATCCTGACCCGACATTATAACCACTGCTCACAATCCAAACAGAGCAGACTGATATCTGACCTACAAAGGAGTGGAGGATTATGGGTAGGGGGAGGGTATTGGGCAGGCGGAGTTAAGGCCACAATCAGATGATTCATGATCGCATTGAATGGCGGAGCAGGTTGCAGGGGCCAAATGGCCACCCCCGCCGCCCCCCCCCCCCCCATTGCCCCCGTTTCTTATCATCTTCAAACACTGGCTAAAGAAGTAAATCATCTTCTCCTTGGTGACCTTGGGCACCGCCCTGCTTCGACAGGCATGGACTGAGAGGGTCAACTTGCCCCACCCAACATTAGAGCGACTCCGCATCCCTGCACGTTTTCTGACTTAATGAATCGTCATAGAATCCCAGAAGGCCATTCAGCCCATCGAGCCTGCACTGACCACAATCCCACCCAGGCCCTATTCATGTAACCCTACATATTTACCCTGCTAGACCCCCTGACACTAAGGGGCAATTTACCATGGCCAATCCACCTAACCTGCACATCTTTGGACTGTGGGAGGAAACCGGAGCACCCGGAGGAAATCCATGCAGACACGGGGAGAACGTGCAGACTCCACACAGACAGTGATCCGAGGCTGGAATCGAACCCGGGTCCCTGGCGCTGTGAGGCAGCAGTGCTAACCACTGTGCCACCCACATGATGCTGATTGTTCAGTCAAATCCGAGCTGAGAGATCAGGGACAACAGCATTGTTGCTCTTCAGTGACATCATTCCCTGTAGGATATTCTCAGGAAGGTGAAGTCACCAGTTCCTGAGGATGTCCTCTGGAGCACCGGTGTGCATTCCTACTGAATTACTTACCATGCTCGAATCAGCGCTGCACTGTACTCAGGCAATTAAAGGGATTTGGCAAGACACACACCAGAGTTCATGACTGTTTTCTCTTTCACACTGATTTCCCCTGTCGATAGAGGTTTTTTTCCACCTAATTCCATTGGAGTCAATGACCGTATTTATTGTGACATGCCACTGACCTGGACAGGGGCGGGGGCAGGGGTCAGGAGGTGACCTCTGATTGTCGCTTTGGGATCCTGTAGCTCAAGTGACCCATCAGAGATGCACCGCTCTGCTGGGAGAACATTGAGAGAAACTAGTCACCTACCTAACCTATGGGTTGGGGAATGGATCGTGGTGCAGTGAGAAAGTGGGGGTGTGGATGGAGCAGGAAAGTGGAGGAGAAAGCAGATGAAATAGTCAAAATAGGAAAATAGGAAAAAAAAACAAGTAATAGATCTGCCCATGGCCCTGAATATAAAGACACAACCTGGTTTGGTCCTACAGATAGGGTGGCATGGTGGCAAAGTGGTTAGCACTGCTGCCTCACAGCGCCAGGGACCCGGGTTCAATTTCGGCCTCGTGTCACTGTCTGTGTGGAGTTTGCACGTTCTCCCCGTGTCTGCATGGGTTTCCTCCGGGTGCTCCGGTTTCCTTCCACACTCCAAAGATGTGCGGGTTAGGTTGATTGGCCATGCTAAATTGACCCTAGTGTCAGGGGGATTAGCAGGGTAAATGTGAGAGATTATGCGAATAGGGACTGGGTGGGATTGTGGTCGGTGCAGACTCGATGGGCTGAATGGCCTCCTTCTGCACTGTAGGGATTCTATGAAAAAGAAATTTACCATATGAGAAGGGGTTTGGGAAAATTTGGATGGGATTTTCCGGCCGCACTCACCTCAAAGCCCGGAAAATCCTGCCCGAGGTCGACCGACCTTTGCATAGACGAGAAAATTCCACCCTTTACGTTTATGGCACAGAAGATCATTCAGCCCATCAAATCTGTGCCAACTCTAAGAGCAATTGACTGATCCCACTCCCCTATCCTTACTTCATGGTTCTGCATATGATTTCTCCTCAGCTGCTTATCCAATTCCCCTTTGAAAGTCATGATTGGATCTGTCTCCGCCACACTCTCGAGCAGTGAATTCCAGATATTTCGTAGAAGGACCAGAGGCGACATGTGCAAAATGATTTTATGCAACAAGTTTTTATGATCTGGAATGCACTGCCTCAAAAGGGGGTGGAAGCAGATTCAAAAGTTAAAAGTTAATTAGTGTCACAAGTCGGCTTACATTAACACAGCAATGAAGTTACTGTGAAAATCCCCTAGTTGCCACACTCCGGCGCCTGTTCGGGTACACTGAGGGAGAATTTAGCACGGCCAATGCACCTAACCGGCACATTTTTTGGGCTGTGCGAGGAAACCAGAGCACCTGAGGAAACCCACGCAGACACGGGGAGAACGTGCAGACTCCGCACGGACAGTCACCCAAACCGGGAATCGAACCCGGGCCTCTGGTACTGTGAGGCGGCAGTGCTAACCACTGTGCCACCGTTGAGCTGGATAAGTATCGAAGAAGGGAAATTTGGAGGCTTACATGAAAATACCAGGTTAACCCTTTTCGAGAGCTAGTGCAGGTATGATGGATTGAATGGCTCCTTCTGTCCTCTCTCTGTTCACCGCAATTGTGTGTGCCTTTGTCATTCCTCCCTCCATCCAGTTTCTGCTGTTGTCCACCCTTCCAGTCCTTCTCCACCCTGGCCTGTTCTTTCCTAATGTTTTACTTTCTATTGTCTATTGCACCCAACCCTCACCCCTACCTTTTTCAGTGGTTGTCATTTATCCACTTCCACTGCATTGTTCAGCTCAAAGCCAATGAGATGTTGGGACTCTGATTTTTCTGTGGACAAATTCATTGGTTCTTCACACTGTCCAGCTGATTCCAAGGACCCTTCAGTAGAGACAACTTTCAAGGGTTGTATTCCCCTTCTTATTAACCTTTCTAAGTGTCCAGCTCTCACCCACACTGCTTCACATTGGAGATTTTGCAAGTGCAGGCCAATGTTGGATGCTCTCCATATTTCATTCAGCAGATGGGCCCCCTGAAATAGCCTAGCAAGCCACTCAGTTCGAGGGCAACTCAGGGTGGGCAATAAATGCTGACCCAGCCAGTGACACCCGTGTCCCACGAATGAATGCAAAAAAAAACTAGTCTGTCGGCAGAGGCTCGAGGGACGCAACTCCGCATCAAACATGAATCCTCTCCAACTCTCACCACCTGCCATTGGCATGTGTTAGGAGGATTTAACAGGTTGATATTCAACCTGTCTGACCACATTATGAATGCTCCTTCCCTCGGCCATCAGGTCCTGGTGGCGTGGGGCTAGAACCAGAGCCTCTGGCTCAGAGACAAGACACTGCATCACAAGCGCCCCCTGGGCAGGCAGATGACACTTAAAGTGGAGCAATGTGAAGTAACAGCCAATCAGTTAATTTATTCCAGTTGCCATGGGCGAGGTGGAGAGAATGGACATGTTAGCTGACCAATGGCAGGATGGTGAGGGTGGGATGTTTGGTGAGGGGAAGTCATGTGCTGACACCTCCAAAAATACATTAACCAGAGATGGCATCGTTATCTGGTTATTACTTTTATTCATTGATTCCAAGATAGAAATAAATAAACTAGTAATTAAGGAGAGGTATTGGATACAAACACTCTGGTTGGGTCACAAGTAGAGTACTGTGCCCACTTTTGCTTACCATACTTTAGGAAGAATGTGAAGGTCCTTGAGAGGGTGTAGAGGCGATTTACCAGAAAGTTTCCGGGAATGGGGGCGGGGGTTTAGCTACAAGGTTAACTTAGAGAAGTTGGAGCTGTTCTACTTTGGCAGTGAGGGGCGATTTGATAGAAGTCACAGGGATTTACAACCCTGAAAAAGGCCCTTCGGCCCATCATATCTGCACTGGTCAAAGACAAACCACCCAACTATTCTCACCCCATTTTCCAGCACTTGACCCATAGTCTTGTATGCCTTAGCATTGCAAATACACACCTAAATACTTCTTAGAAATGTACAAGACTGTGACAGGTTTAGAGACGGTGGACATAGAAATGCTGTTCCCATTAGTTAATGGTCTGCAGGGGCACAGATTTAAAGCTTAGGGCACGTGATTCAGGGGAAGAGTTTTACTACGCAGCGAGTGGTGATGACCTGGAACTCAGTGCCCACGAGGCTGGTGGAAGCAGAGAAAATGAATCATTTCAAAGGGAAATTGGATGAACACTTGAGGGGAATAGGGATACAGGGATAAAGTTTATTTATTAGTGTCATAAGTTACATTACATTAACACTGCAATGAAGTTACTGTGAAAATCCCCTAGTCGCCACACTCCGGCGCCTGTTCGGGTACACAGAGGGAGAATTTAGCATGGCCAATGTACCTAACCAGCACGTCTTTCGGACTGTGGGAGGAAACCGGAGCACCCGGAGGAAACCCACACAGACATGGGGAGATCGTACAGTCTCCGCACAGACAGTGACCCATGCCGGGAATCAAGTCCAGGTCCCTGGCACTGTGAGGCAGTAGTGCTAACCACTGTGCCACCGTGCCACCCCAATAGATAGAACAGGGGTGGAACAGGGGAACGGGAGTAGCTGGATTGCTCTGTAGAAAAGGTGAGTGCAGCTGATGAAGGAGCGGCGCTCCGAAAGCTCGTGCTACCAAATAAACCTGTTGGACTTCAACCTGGTGTAATGGGACTACTTACTGTAGAAAACCAGCATGGCTTTGATGGGCTGAATGGCCTCCCTTTAAGCCATACTGTCTCTATGATGCTAAGTGATTAAAGCGCAGCTCAGTGTAGCATTGAGCTGCGTATTGACTGAATTGCTAGGCCTGACTCAGTTGCAGCAGTGGAAAGTTCTGAGTGTTCCAGAGCTAAAGAGAGGAAACCTTAGCCAACAATCTCACTTCACGTGTGACCATTGAAGATTCTTGTCCAACTGAAAGGAGCAAAAGAAGGGTGGAGTAGCACAAACTGTCTACGCAATGCTGAGGCTGAGGAGGGGGAGGCAGAGTCGAGCGGGATAGAGATGGAGCGCGCAGGACAGTTGAAATCCCAGGATCGAGATTTGCTTCTGAGGAACGTGCTTGGTCTGAAATCTGAGTGAATGAGTTAATGCCAGATTAACCTCTGCTTCAGGTCACCTACTGGCTTCTTGTTTGCCTCTGTGTTTCATGTCCTTCCTGCCCAGGACACCCAATTCGCACAGCGTCCCAAACACGCAGCCACACCCGCTAGTTAAGTTCCACTTATCCCCTGGTGACATGCTGCTGCCCATTCTGGTTTCTGCTGTGTTAATTAGACACCGAGGCCCCATTGTTGCGCGCTGGGAGGTTCACAACTTTTCCTTTTAATAATAGAACGTTCGAAAATAACCTGCCCATTTTACTGACGTACATTTTGGACTGCGAGACTGTCACTTACCCAAGGAGGGCTGAAAGAGCCCATTGCTTTCAAAGCAGACGCCTATTTTCTTCCATAGAACATCTGTAAATGTGATTTTCCATATAACTGTAGCACACTCGCTTCCTGTTCAGCAAGTAACCTGTTTTTCCAAAAATTCCACTCATTTCTCAGGAATCCAGGATATATAGAATTTTCTGTGCTATAATTTTGTGCCTGTTTTTAACTTAACATTTTTCCAAAATGTGAGCTGCCCCTTTTTAGCAATGGATATTAACCCTGTTTTCACAGCCGAATATCATTTACTTGATACTTTTGGGACTATAAGGCCCATTACTTGATTTGATTTATTGAATTGATTTATTATTGCCACATGTATTGGTATGCAGTGAAAAGTATTGTTTCTCGCGCGCTGTACAACAAAGCATACCATTCATAGAGAAGGAAAGGGGAGAGTGCAGAATGTAGTGTTACTCAGTATATGATTGGCCACCAGCCATTCTTGAAGCAATCACATCTCATGCATCGATCTTCATTCTGAATTCTGAATCTCAAAGCCAGCTTTCAGCTTACAAAAATATTCTGTTTCCAGATTAGAAAGCAACTTGATCTTACAGGGGTTGGGACAAAGAGAAAGAAGGAACTTGATTTCAGAGATGAGAAGGTTGTCCTATGAATCCATAGATTCCCTACAGAGCAGAAGGAGCCCATTCTCTGAAAGAGCATCTTACCCCAGGTCCAACCTACCCCCCCCCAGACCCAGTCTACCCACCCCCCCCCCAGGCCCAGCCTACCCCCCCAGGTCCAGCCTATCTCCCCCCCCACCCCCACCCCCACCCAGCTCCAGCCTCCCCCCCACCCCAGGTCCAGCCTACCCTCCCACCCTCCCCCCAAGTCCACTAGGTCCAGCCTAGCCCCCAGCCCTATCCCCGTAACCCCATACATTTACCATGGCTAATCCCCCCCAACCTACATATCTTGGAACACTAAGGGGCAATTTACCATGGTCAATCCACCTAACCTGTACATCTTTGGACACTGAGGGGCAATTTAGCATAGCCAATCCAAAGTAAAGTTTATTTATTAGTGTCACAAGTAGACTTACATTAACACTGCAATGAAGTTACTGTGAAAATCCCCTAGTTGCCACACTCCAGTTTGGATACACTGAGGGAGAATTTAGCATGGCGAATGCACCTAACCCGCACGTCGTTTGGACTGTGGGAGGAAACCTTTGGAGTGTGACAGGAAACTGGAGCACCCGGCGGAAACCCACATAGACATGGGGAGAATGTACAAACTCCACACAGACAGTGACCCAAGGCTGGAATTGAACGTGGGTCCCTGACGCTGTGAGGCAGCAGTGCTAACCACTGTGCCACCGTGCCCATATGGCACCTGTTATGTCCTCAGGTGGTCCCTAAACATTTTGTAGTTAAGATTCTGCAAGAACCAGCTAGGGCAGTGACCGGATCATCTGTTTTTGGTGGTGTTTTCTTGAGGGATTTTTTTTACTGTCCAGTTTAACATTCATCCAAAATTATAGCATTCCTTCACTGTGGCTCTCAGGCATCAAGCTCCAGGCTACAACAAGCATGTCCCAGTGTATGTTTCCACAGAAACTTGGGCACCTTGGCTGGCCAGTTGGATGGCTGGTGTGAATCAGATTAGTGCCAACAAGGGTTCAATCAGGCTGGGGTAGCTTTGGACCGGCCCTGTTGCCCTATCTGTGGTGGTGTTTGGGGTGCATGCTATGGATTGGACCTGCCTTCAGGCGGAGAACTGAGGAAGCGGCTTGCATCATTTTACTAAATTAAAGGTGCTGTAGAAATTCAAATTGTTGTTACTCCTCCCCCACTTCATTTAAAGTGCACCATTTTTCCCTTTAAGGTGGTAAGTGGGACGTACAAGGTCAGAGGTTGCTGGTAGGTGATCACATCACACTAAGTCCAATATGTCTGGTCAGATACACCCAAGGTCCAAGTATGGATGACTCATCGCAGACAAAATCACATACTTGTACTCTTCCTGCTCAGAAACATAGCAGCAAAGTTTGAAAGGATGCACTGTCCCCTTAAAGTAGGCATTAACATGGACCAGTCTTTTGATGGACAAGTTTACTTCACATTCTGCTTACAACTCTGATTTTCATTTTGCAAAAATGATATAGAGGCACTGAAGAAAGTGGAGGGAAGATTCACAAAGATGATACCAGAACTGGGCCATAACTATCAGGACAGATCGAACAAACTGGGATTTACTCTCCTGGAAAATTGATGGCTCTGCGAGGATTTGCTAGAAGTCTTTAAATTAATGGAGGGGTTTGATAAGGGAGGGTAAAGTGATCTTTTTGCTTGTTGGGGAGATTAGAAATGGTAATTCCAAATCTGAGATAGTCACTAAAAGATCCAATGAGGAAATTAAGGGAAACTTCTTTGCCCGGAGAGTAGGTAGACTACCTACGGAGTGGCACGGTGGTTAGCACTGCTGCTTCACAGCGCCAGGGACCCGGGTTCGATTCCCAGCTTGGGTCACTGTTGGTGTGGAGTTTGCACATTCTCCCCATGTCTGCGTGAGTTTCCTCCGGGTGCTCCGGTTTCCTCCCACATTCTGAAAGACGTGCTGGTTAGGTGAGTTGAACCGAACAGGCGCCAGAGTGTGGTGACGAGGGGAATTTCACAGTAACTTCAATGCAGTGTTAACGTAAGTCTTACTTCTGAATAATAAAAAAACTTTAAAAAAGATTCTGAGGGGGTTTGATAGGGTGGACACTGAGAGATTGTTTCTGTTGGTCTGGGAGTCTAAAACCAAGGGGCACAGTCTCAGCATAAGGAGCCAATTATTTAGGACTGAGATGAGGAGAAATTATTTCACTCAAAGGGTTGTGAATGCTTGGAATTCTCTACCCCAGGGGATTGTGGTTGCTCCACCACTGGGTTCATTTAGCACGGTGGCACAGTGGTTAGCATTGCTGCCTCACAATGCCAGGGACCTGGGTTCAATTCCCAGCTCAGGTCACTGTCTGTGCGGAGTTTGCACGTTCTTCCCGTGTCTGCGTGGGTTTCCTCCGGGTGCTCCGGTTTCCTCTCACATTCTGAAAGACGTGCTGGTTAGGGTGCATTGACCCAAACAGGCGCCAGACTGTGGCGACCAGGGGAATTTCACAGTAACTTCATTGCAGTGTTAATGAAAGCCTTACTTGTGACTAATAAATAAATAAACTTTATAAATAAATAAGGTTGGGATAGACAGATTTTTGGTCTCTCGGGGAATTAAGAGATATGGAGAGTGGGCGTGAAAATGGAGTTTGAAATTGAAGATCAGCCATGATGGTATTGAATAGCAGAGCAGGTTCGAGGGGCTGAGTGGTCTACGCCTGCTCCTATTTCTTCTGTTCTTGTGTATTAGTCCTGGTTACAAGTTACATGGTCAAAAAGAGATACGTTTCCCAAACAAATTAAGAGTGACGTAAGCCGTAATAATGGATCTATTTGTGGGCAATATTTACATCTTAATGCGCAAAGCAGAGAATTTGGATCTCCAGTCCAATTCTTGTGTGTAGAGTGAAATCGTTATCCCTCTGTTAAGGTAACTATTAAACAAATCTAGTTTACTAAGATGAACACAAAATGCTGGAAATTCTCAGCTGGTCAGGTATATCTGTGGAGAGAGAAGCAGAGTTAATATTCAGGTCTGTGACCTCACTAGTTTCTTGCTTCAAATGAGAATGAACGCAATTCCAGTATTCACAGCAGCTTTGACATCCCAAGCAAAAAATTTTTTATTCATTCGTGGGACATGAACGTCGCTGGCTAGGCCAACGTTTATTGCCCATCCCTAATTGCCCTTGAGAGGCTGGTGGTGAGCTGCCTTCGTGAACCGCTGCAGTCCACGTGTTGTGGGTTGACCCACGTTTGGGAGGGATTTCCGGGATTTTGACCCAGTGACTGCAAAGGAACGGCGATATATTTCCAAGTCAGGATGGTGGGTGGCTTGGGGGGGAACCTCCAGGTGGTGGTGTTCCCATGTCTCTGCTGCCTTGGTCCTTCTAGTTGGAAGTGGTTGTAGGCTTGGAAGGTGCTGTCTCAGGATCTTTGGTGAATGCCTACCACTTGCATCTTTTGACACATGACTGAGTCTTTCCTGGAAACTCTTCCGCAGGTAATTGAGCCTCAGCACTTCTTGGTATTTGCAAATTTCTGCTCTGAAAGAGTTGCTGAATCTATTTGTATACCACACTGCCCTCCAGTGGTAGCTGTGACAGTGGGCATTCATTTGAGGATACCAACACCAACAGCATTTATATCAGCACCTTTATTGCGGCGAAACATTCCAATGCACTCAACAGAAATATTGATCGAATGAAATTTGACACCAAACAGCATGAGGCTGTATCAGGGGCAGCACAGTGGTTAGCGCTGCTGCCTCACAGCTCCAGAGACCTGGGTTCCATTCCCATTTTGGGTCACTCTCTGTGTGGAGTTTGCACGTTCTCCCCATGTCTGCGTGGGTTTCCTCCGGGTGCTCCAGCTTCCTCCCACAATCCAAAGATGTGCGGTTTAGGTGCATTGGCTATGCTAAATTGCCCCCTTTGTGTCCTGGGATACATAGGTTAGAGGGAATACCAGCCTGGATATGTGGGGTTATGGGGATAGGGCCTGGGTGGGATTGTTGTCAGTACAGATGCGATGGGCTGAATGGCCTCCGTCTGCACTGCTGGGATTCTATGAAACTCTAAGGTGAACAAAGGTTTGTAGGTAAGTTTTAAGGAGAGGTAGAGAGGTTTAGGGAGGGCATTCCAAACTTCACTATCTGGGCTCAGCTGTCAAATCTGGTACGATTCCTGGCAAAGACAGATCTTTTGACCAAGATCTGTGCGATGTTGTGTTCTATGTTCAGCTAGCTCAGTTTGTGATAGCGAGTTGTTCCAGTCAGGATTAGGGAATGTGTCAGAAAGCAGCTCGCAAGGCCAGGCAACAAGAGAGGTGGAAATGACAGGGAAATAAGCACAGAAAAAGGATCAGGGCAGGAAGATGTGATGGACAAGGTGGAAAGTGTGGGGCAAAATAGGTTTTGGTTGTTTCATCAAAGGAAACAAGGTGTCTCAAACAACAACACAGACTAGCTGTATCTATATCTCACCTTTAACATGATAAAATTCCACGGAGAGCTTCATGGGAACATTAGAGAACACAGAGGCGCATAAGGAGATATTCAGTTGGACATTTGGTTTTAAGGAGTGTCTTAATGGAGAAATGCAAGGAAGGGAGGTGGAGAGGTATAGGGAGGGTATTGCAGAGCTTGGGGCCCGGGCAGCAGTGGCACAGTGGTTAGCGCTGCTGCCTCACAGCGCCAGGGATTCAGATTCAATTGTCTGTGCGGAGTCTGCACATTCTCCCCGTGTCTGCGTGGGTTTCCTCCGGTTGCTCCGCTTTCCGCCCACAGTCTGAAAGATGTGTGGATTAGGTTGATTGGCCGTGCTAAATTGCCCCTTAGTATCAGGGGGACTAGCAGTGTAAATGCATGGGTTATGGGGATAGGGCCTGGGTGGGATTGTGGTCTGTGCAGACTCGATGGGCTGAATGGCCCCCTTCTGCACTGTAGGGATTCTATGAACTGAAGGCATGTCTACCAGTAATGCAGCGATTAAAATCCGGGAAGCCAGAATTCGAGGAGCTCAGATATCTCTGAGGGCTGTGCAGCTGGAGGAGATGAGGGAGGGCTGATATCGTGGAGGGATTTGAAAACAAGGACCCAAATTTTAAAAAATAAGATGTTACTTAACCAGGAACCAATGTAGTGAGCCAGTGAGCACAGGGGTGATGGGGGAATGGGACTTGATGTGAGACAAGACACAGGCATTAATATTTAATAACTACAGACCCCTCCGTCGGCACATTTGTGTTAACCTGGTGGCCAGCAAATCGGTCTGAATGAGCGAACCGTGATCAAAGCAGCCTCGAGTCCCCATTGATTTCTGGCAAATTTAATTCTGTAGGAGGCAGCGGAGACATGGGGAAGCCTCAAACAGCTGATACGTGACATCACATCAGCCTCGACTGTGGTGCCCTGTGTGGTAAACCACTGTTAGCTTATTACCTGTACATGTGACATGCCTGGACACATCCCTGCCGGCCCTACCCGAGACTCCTCCCCCCCCCCGGTCCAGGTATAAAGGCGACTGCTCCCCACCCCCCTGCCTCAGTCTGGACCAGTTCATCGACATGGGTGTGCTCCAAGTCTTTTGCTAATAAAAGCCTATTTGTTCTTGCATACAAACTAGTCTTTGCTCGATTGATGGTGCATCACCCCGGTTCTGCTTTTGCCTCTGTAATTCTAACAACTGTTACACAGATTAGATCGTACATCACACAGGGAGGTCATTCACCTGATCGTGCTCTTTGCAAAACTGTTCCCACTTTCCCTGTTCTTTCTCCTGCAAATTTCTCCTTTCTGAAAGATACTATTGAACCTGCTTCCAGGTAGTGCATTCCAGATTGCGGGAATTTCTAACTCCGCCTCCACTTGCACTTTTACATCTATATCCTCTGCTTAACGACACTCCTGCCAGTGGCAACATTTCCTCCTCTCCATTCCATCAAAAACTGTGTTTTGTTTTAATTGATGGGATATGGGCATGACTGGTCGGTCAGCAGTTACTCCCCACCCCTAATTACTCTTGAACTGAGTGGCTTGTCAGAGCATTTAAGAGTCAACCTTATTGCTGTGGGTCTGGAGTCACATGTAGGCCAGACCGGGTAAGGATGGCAGATTTCCTTCCCTAAAGAATATTAGTGAACCAGATGGGTTTTTAATGACAATAGTTTCATGGCCATCAGTAGAGTTCTAATTCCAGATGTTTATCAAATTCAAATTTTAACATTTGCCACAGTGGGGTTTGAAACCGGGTCCTCAGAACATTACCCTGGGTTTCTGGATTACTAGTCTGGTGACAATACCACTACACCACTGCCTCCACACCAGCTGTGTGAAAGAGCCAATCACTTGACACCACATTTCTGCACTTTCTTCAGATGCTTAACTGCAAGCCAGAAAGATGAATGAATTTCCCACCAAGATATAAAAAAAGAGTTTTCGTTGAAGTATCTCCTTCTTTTCCTTAGAATGGCCATGAAATAAATCATCTCAAATCTTCACTGACTTCAATACATACATGAATACACACACGCGCACTCACACACACGCACTCACACACACATAAAATGGAGTTACAGATATAAATGATCCCATTCAGAGACAGGCAGAGGGCATTGGGAGACGGTTGTGTCAGTCAGGAAGCCCCCTGTTCAATCACTGAAGTTCGGGGGTTGATGATCCTAAGTATAGTCGAAGATCCGTAATGGTGGACTTCATAACCTTTGCAGGAATGGTTTCCTTGTTCAGTCTCTGGTAGGCAGCATATCGATGGCACCCTCCGAATGAATAGAAATAGTCCCCACCTTGACGACCTTTGATCCAGAGAACATCTATCGGAGGCACATTGTGCACTTTGCTCGGATCCTGTGGAAGAAAAAGAGTTTGTTTTCACCAGAGAACAACATCGACCAGACCCAGTGCAGGAAAACCTTCCTAACCCAGAAGAGGATCACATTTAGGAGTGATAAGGCAAAAGATTACCGGTTCTCTGATGCTCTTCATTCTAGTGCTGGGTTCTAGATCTCCAATGGCTAATCGCAGAACTGGGGAGGGGTGAGGAACTTAGAACAGTACAGCACAGGAACAGGCCCTTCGGCCCATGATACTGTGCCAAACGTGACACCAAATTAAACTAATCCCTTCTGCCTGCCCTTGCTCCGTCTCCCTCTATTCCTTGCATATTCATGTGCTTATCTAAAAGCCCCTTAAACGTCCCTATCGTATCTGCCACCACCCCAGCAGCGCGTTTCAGATACCTACTGCTCTCTGTGTAAAAAAACTTGCCCTTCACATCCCCTTTGAACTTTCTGCCTCTCACCTTATGTGAAGGGAGGGAGATGTCAAACACACGCACAACCTGGAGGTTTACAGACAGATCTGCCCAGTCACGTGGCTGGGGTTATTTCAAAAGCTCTGCGATCTAGTTTGGCGTGATTCACTATCAATAATACATACAACTTGTCCAGGTCCCTTCTGCAACAGGCCCACTATTTTCTCCCATTGACATTCAACTGCATTATCATTGCTGAATCCCCCACTGACAACATTCTGGGGGTTACCATTGAGCTGAAATTGAATTGTCCCAATTTGCCCACACAGGCTCTATACCCTTAACCCCAAGGATTTATCCCGCTAATCCCCCTAACCAACGCATCATTGAGAAAAACCCTTTGGACAGGATTCAAGCTTAGAAGGGGCAATTTAGCATGGCCAATCCACCTAACCCACACACCTTCGGACTATGGGAGGAAACCGGAGCACCCGGTGGAAACCCACGCAGACATGGGGAGAACGTGCAGACTCCACACAGACAGTCACCCGGATCCCTGGTGCTGTGAGGCAGCGGTGCTAACCACTGTGCCACTGTCTCGCCTGTCAAGGGGAGAAAATAGGTATTGGTGTATTATTATTGTGATATTAAATGAAATACATTTCTATTGAGGAAGAAAGAAAACATATTTTGTTTACACATTTAAGATGGGTAACTTGGTAATGTTGGAATAAGGAAGGACCTGGACAGTTTGGGGGTGGGTGGCAATGGGATGAGAGGATTGCGTCATTTAAAGGTTAAAATTGCTGAGTTGGGGAGTTGGAGAGGAGAAACAGAGTGAACTGAATGGGACTTGGGCACCGGATGTGCAAAGTACTGCAATCTGGATAAACTTCAGGGATAAACACCTTCAAACTGTTAGCACCATGAGCAGTGATAGTTAAAAAAAGCCAAATGGATTCTTAAACAGTGTAGCTTAAGGGATCTAGCACAAATCCAGGAAATTGATAGTTAGCTTGTACAAAGCACTGCCTCACCCCACCTTGAATATTGTTTACACTGCTGGACATCAGATCACAGGGGGGATATCCTGACCCTGGGCAGAATACAAAGAAGGGCAATCGAAGCAGACAGACGGGATTGGATGCCTGAACTATGAAGAAAGTCCAGGAATATTTACATTGGAACGAGGCAACTTCAGAGAGGACCTCGCTGAGACATTTGATGCCTTGAAGTGAATCCTAGAATGAAGAAAAAACTCTTGGACAGGATTCAAGCTCAAAGGGAAAAGCTAACTGTACAGATGAGCATATGACTTCTTCAGACCAATGTTTTAAGTTTATTTATTAGTGTCACAAGTAGGCTTACATTAACACTGCAATGAAGTTACTGCGAAAATCCCCTAGTCGCCACACTCGGGCACCTGTTCGGGTAACACTGAGGGAGAATTTAGCATTGCCAATGCACCTAACCAGCACGTCTTTCGGACGGTGGGAGGAAACCGGAGCACCCAGAGGAAATCCACACAAACACAGGGAGAATGTGCAGACTCCACACAGGCAGTGACCTGGGGCTGGAATTGAACCCAGATCCCTGGCGCTGCGAGGCAGCAGCGCTAACCACTGTGCCACCGTGCCTCCTGTCAATGGGAGAAAAAGGGTACTGGTGTATTATTATTGCGGTATTAAATGAAATACATTTCTATTGAGGAAGAAAGAAAGAAAACATATTTGTTTACACATTTAAAATGGGTAACTTAGTGATGTTTGATTAGGATGATTAGAAAAGAGGTCGGAGTCTCGCTAATTATGCCTGCGAGTAACCGCATTAAACCAGTTAGTGTCCTGGGATCCAAAAGTTCCAGCTCAAGTTCTAGAGCCTCCTCCCAGGCCTGGAAATAAGCACAGTTAGTGGAAGCTCCGAATAGTGATTGATTTGAACTGGGTGTGTGGCCAGTTTTGAGGGCAGGGTCTTCTTCTGGTGTGGTGTCTTAAAAACAAATGTAAAAGATTGTAGAAATGCGAGTAGCGCTGTACGCAATTTGCACTTCAAATTCTAGAACCTTTAGCTCTGCTCACCCTGAGTCCGGACAAGGTTTGCCTCCTGCCCCCCCCCCCCCCCCCCCCCCCCCCGCCAAAAGAAACTCCCATCCTCCAGAACCTCATCGCAAAGGAAATGTGGCAATTTGTGCATAGCAAGATCCCATACACTGAGCGATGGATAAATACAAAGATCAAAGAACAAAGAAAATTACAGCACAGGAAGAGGCCCTTTGGCCCTCCAAGCCTGCACCGACCACGCTGCCCATGTAAATGGGTCAAAACAGCGGGACAGAAATCCTCCCTGCTCCTGCAGAAGCAACTCACTGAGGACACCGGCAAAACCGAAACAATAAGGAAACGGAAAATACTGGAAGTGCTCAACAGGTCAAGCAGCAGCTGTGGAGAGAGGAACAGAGCTGACATTTCAGGTCCGTGATCTTTCAACAGAACAGCTTTTCTCCCCACTCCCCCCAACTCTTCTTCAAGTCGTGCGATGGAGTGTTTTACCTCCCTCCATACAGCCTCAGTTTATCGTGTCATCTGAAAAACATCACCCCCAACAGTTCAGCACTCCCTCTGTACTGTCCTGTCAATCGAGATCACGTCCTAAGTTCTCAATCTGGAGTGTGATTTGATTTGATTTATTATTGTCACATGTATTGGAGTACAGTGAAAAGTATTGTTTCTTGAGTGCTATACAGACAAGAACATACCATTCATAGAGTACAGAGGGGAGAAGGAAAGGGGAGGGGACAATGCCAGGGACCCGGGTTCAATTCTGGCCTCGGGTGACTGTGTGGAGTTTGCACATTCTACCCGTGTCTGGGGGAGGTTTCCTCCGGGTGCTCCGGTTTCCTCCCACACTCCAAAGGTGTGTGGATTAGATTCATTGGCCGTGTTAAATTGCCACTTACTGTCAGGGGAATCTTGAGGGTAAATATGTGGGGTTACAGGGATAGGACTATACCTGAGTGGGATTATTGTCGGTACAGACTCGATGGGCCAAATGGGCTCCTTCTGCACTGTAGATTCTATAATGTAGTGTTACAGTTAAAGCTAGGGTATTAAGTAAAGGAGTTAAGTTTTAAAAGCATAGAATGGGAGTAAAAGATGGAATTGGAGGGTACGCTGGGCACAGTTCTAGTCACCTCGCTTCAGTGGCATTTTTTTTTAGTCAGAACTTTTGGAGCTACATTTGCTATCTGCTGACCTCAAGCTGACGGGACCTAAAAGATCTGGGATCAAAAAAAACAAAAAGTGCTGGAAAAACTCAGCAGGTTTGGCAGCATCTGTGGAGATAAAAACAATTCTGAGTCCAGTGTACGAAGAACCACATTGGATTCAAAACAGTAACTGTTTCTCTCTCGACAGCTGTGATTGGACCCGCTGAGTATTTTTCCAGAGTTTTGTTTTTATTTCAGATCTCCGCCATCCTCGGTATTTTGCTTTTATCTAAGAGACATTGATGTGGAGATGCTGGCGTTGGACCAGAGTGGGCACAGTAAGAAGTTTCACAACACCAGGTTAAAGCCCAGCAGGTTCATCTGGAATCACGAGCTTTCGGAGCACTGCTCCTTCATCAGGTTAAAGATAGGTCTTGAAGAGGAATATCCCTCTCTGATTTGTTTTTAAGTTTATTTATTTGTCACAAGTAGGCCTACATGAACACTGCTGTGAAGTTACTGTGAAAATCCCCTAGTCGCCACACTCCAGTGCCTGTTCGGGTTACACTGAGGGAGAATTTAGCATGGCCAATGCACCCTAACCAGCACGTCTTTCGGACTGTGGGAGGAAACTGGAGCACCCGTAGGAAACCCACACAGACACGGGGAGAACGTGCAAACTCCGCACAGACAGTGACCCAAGCCGGGAATTGAACCTGGCTCCCTGGCACTGTGAGGCAGCAGTGCAAACCACTGTGCCAACCAAGACACTTTGATCAAGTGTCCTCTCTTACCCAAGAGATTAAAAGCTTATTCCGTGACTTTGGCAGGATGAAAACAAACGATGAAGTCTTGAGAAATGACTGGTACTGGTCTGAACTGGTCTTGCACAACTTCAAGTCGAACTCCCGTTCAGAGCAGTACTAGTTATTTCCGAGTGCCTTTTTGCTGTCTGCGCATTTGCTCACAGATCTTTTGGAAGGCGATTTTTTCAGTAAAAAGAGGCTGTCATTTTGCCTTCCCAAGTTTTAACATTACTGGGGGAGGATACTTCCTGAGGTTACATCATTTGATGGATCGAGGGGAGCTGTACTATTCCTCATTTTCCTTTCCCTCAGTGTCAGGACGCTGAACGTGAAGCGCAGGAGACAAGGCACTAAAATAAATTTAATTCTTCATATAAACCTGAGCTTTTAATTTCCCTCTGGGTGCCAACTCTGGGTTGGATCAGCTCCATAATTTAAGGTTCCTTAACTTCTTATTCAGCTTGTTCTGTCATTCCCCTGACCCGGAAGGTATCGAAGCAGGAAATCCCAATGCTGTCAATATCACAGCTGATCCATATCGACAATAAAATGAACACAAACCATCAACTGGAGTTCATTCTGTGACTGACATCCTCACCCCATTCTCCCCTCCCCACACACTATTCCCATTAACAGCACCCAGCAGATATTTAAACAAAAGGAGTGGAAATCTCGATATTAAAATAAAAGTAATTTCAAATGTTGTAAATTTCAATGGCAGGCATTTTTTTTGTGACATTGAGTAAAGTTAAAGTTTATTTATTAGTCACAGGTAAGGTTTACTAACACTGCAATGAAGTTGCGGTGAAATTCCCCTACTACGTTCTCAGAATGTATTTTATTAAATGTTTCTATACTCCACAGCAGCCTATTTATCCCCAGACACAGCTCCCACTTATTCAGGGATGGTCATTCCTTTAATATCACACGTAAATGAAAAGCTACACACCTTTATACTTTCCATTAAGCTGCTCACTTTGTCTTCGTCCAGTTCAGGCGGGAAGGGTCTGATGATAATTTTCATGGGCACATTGTGAATCTCTGGGATGTTTTGGGAGTGGATGCTGTCTACTCCTCCCTCTCCATCCTGAACGCCGCTGGTGCGGGAATGCCGCCGCATGTCTCGCCTTGAATTCCTCACGGTGTGAGCGAGGTTACAGAGTAGCGAACGGCGGCTGGATAGCCGGTGACTGAGACAATGTAACATTTCCTGGATGTTTGGGTTGCGAATTACCAGGGCGCGGAGACAATTGTATCATTTCCAGTCGCTACACAACCAGGGACTGATTCATTCAGAAACTCCCGGGGGGGAAGCGACTCGTAACCATCTCCCCGCTTAACACACATCGAATGGGGACGTGTTTCCATTCAAATTCAGGCGCTGAGATCTATCAGTCAACACTGATTTGTTTTTAAGCTACATTTATAATTAGTGCATCCAATTATAAAGCAAAGATTAACCCCCCCCCCCCCCCCCCGCCAGTTTTATTCTGGACTTTCTTTTTTGCTATGTCATCGTGAATAATACAAATAGTGATTCACCATAGGGCAGACTTTTATCTGTTCCCACAGTAATTCCCGGAACAAAAGTTTATTTATTAGTCTCAAGTAGGCTTACATTAACACTGCAATGAAGTTACTGTGAAACTCCCCTAGTCGCCACACTCCGGCACCTGTTGGGGTACACTGAGGTAGAATTTAGCACGGCCAATGTATCAAACCAGTGTGTCTTTCAGATCGTGGGAGGAAACTGGAGCACCCGGAGGAAACCCACGCAGACACGGGGAGAACCTGCAAACTCCACGGTGGACAGTGACCCAAGCCGGGAATCGAACCCAGGTCCCTGGTGCTGTGAGGCAGCAGTGTTAACCACTGTGCCAAGGTGCTGCCCATGGCACATTGTGAATCTCTAGGATGTTTGGGAATGGATGCTCTCTGCCACCTCTCTATCCTGGTGCGGGAATCCCGCCACATGTCTCCCCTTGAATTCCTCACCATTTAGCATGGCCAATCACCCTAATCCGCGCATCTTTGGACTGTGGGAGGAAACTGGAGCACCCGGAGGAAACCCACACAGATACGGGGAGAATGTGCAAACTCCACACAGACAGTGACCCAAGCCGGCAATCAAACCTGGGTTCCTGAAACTGTGAGGCAGCAGTGCTAACAATCATGCTGCCACTCTGAGCTTCTGGCTCAGATTTAGGGACGCTATCCATTGTACCACAGACCTTCACTTTGTAATGGGATGTGGGCATTGCTGACTCGGTCAGCATTTTTTTTATTGCCCATCCTTAATTGCCCTTGAGAGGTGGTGAGCTGTTTGGTTGGATTAGACACAGTAAGAAGTCTAACAACACCAGGTTAAAGTCCAACCGGTTTATTTGGTAGCAAAAGCCACTAGCTTTCGGAGCACTGCCCCTTCGTCACTCACCTGATGAAGGGGCAGCGCTCCGAAAGCTAGTGGCTTTTGCTACCAAATAAACCTGTTAGACTTTAACCTGGTGTTGTGAGATTTCTTACTGTGTTTACCCCAATCCAACACCGGCATCTCCACATCATGGTTGAATTAGTGCAGCTCCAACAACACTCGAAGTTTGATACCATCCAGGACAAAGCTGCCTGCTTATTTGGCATCCTACTGACCAACTTAAACATTCACTCCCTGCATCATTGTGCACAGTGACAGCAGGGTATATATAAGAAGGCACTGCAGCAACTCACCAAGCCTCCTTTGACAGCTGCACCTTCCAAACCTGGGACCTCTATCACCTAGAAGAATAAGGGCAGTAGACACATGAGAACACCACCACCTGAAAGTTCCCCTCCATGTCACACATCACCCTGACTTGGAAATATAGCCTTCATCCTGGGTTAAAATCCTGAAACTCTCTACCTAACAATGTTGTGGGTATATAGACACCAGAAGGACTGCAGCAGTTCAAGAATGCAGCTCACCACCACTTTTCCAAAGGCAATTGGAGATAAGAGCCAGTGATCCTTCACCTGTAATGAAAGAATAATAAAACACGCAATCCTTAGTAAGTTGAAGTTTATGTTTAAGTTTAAGGGTGGCATGGAGGCAAAGTGGTTAGCACAGCTGCTTCACAGCACCAGGGACCTGGCTTGGGTCACTGTCTGTGTGGAGTTTGCACATTCTCCCCGTGTCTGCGTGGGTTTCCTCCGGGTGCTCTGGTTTCCTCCCACGGTCCAAAGATGCGCAGGTTAGGTAGATTGGCCGTGCTAAATTGCTCCTTAGTATCAGGGGGACTAGCAGGATAAATGCATGGGGATAGGGCCTGGGTGGGATTGTGGTCGGTGCAGATTCAATGGGCCGAACGGCCTCTTTCTACACTGTAGGATTGTCTGAATTTATGTTTAAGGTTAAGTCTAAGTTTATTTATTAGTGTCACAAGAAGGCTTACATTTACACTGCAATGAAGTTACAATGTACAAAGGCCCAGATCCTGTGATATGGATCCAGGTTTTCCAATGTAACTTTGGTAATATGAGGTGAGTTAGATGTATATTAATAATCTAAAAGCAGTGGGTTAGGAAAAAATTATCCGGCCATTCACCACCCTGCTGTCGCTGCAAGTAAGCATGGAGAATTTGGTGCTCAGCCAAATCTCTGTTCCCTGCATCGGGGCGACAGAATCCAGCTGGCATGAATGACCAGAGAATTCCGGCTACTATTAATGAGGAATTGTGAACACTCAGTTCACAGTCTCTCACTGTCTTCTATGCAAATCCTTAGAGGAACCTTGTGTGCCTGTCCCTCACCAACAGCCCATCACACCCTCTGCTGATGTCCAATCCCCTGAGAAATAAGAAGAATCTCACATTTCAGCAACAAGAAGCTCCACCTCAGGACACCCAAGGATGCTCTGCAGCCAATGAGATGCTTCTTGAAGTGCAGTAACGTAGGAAACGTGACAGCCAATTTGTGCACAGGAAGCTGTAACACGGCCAAGTCGTCTCGTTTACTGACATTGGACAAAGGATGAATATTGCCTAGGACACGGTAGCACGGTAGCACGGAGGTTAGCACTGCTGCTTCACAGCTCCAGGGACCTGGGTTCGATTCCCGGCTTGGGTCACTGTCTGTGTGGAGTTTGCACATTCTCCTCGTGTCTGCGTGGGTTTCCTCCGGGTGCTCCGGTTTCCTCCCACAGTCCAAAGATGTGCGGGTTAGGTTGATTGGCCATGCTAAAAAAAAAATTGTCCTTAGTGTCCTGAGAGGCGTAGGTTAGAGGGATTAGTGGGGAAATCTGTAGGGATGTGGGGGTAGGGCCTGGGTGGGATTGTGGTCGGTGCAGACTCGATGGGCCGAATGGCCTCTTTCTGTACTGTAGGGTTTCTATGATTTCTATGACTGTAAGAGCAAACTCCCTAATCTTTAAATATTGAGCCTAGAGTCATTGACATCCACCTGAGAGAGCAGAAGAGGCCTCAGTTTAATGTCTCATCCAAAAAGACAGTGCCTCTGGCAGTGCAGCTCTCAACACCAGCTTTAACCTGGTGTTGTTAAACTTCTTACTGTGTTTACCCCAGTCCAACGCCGGCATCTCCACATCATGAGTGCAGCTCTCCCTCAGCTCTACACCTATGCCTTGTGTTGGCCTTGGTAACTTACTCAAGCAGCCGGAGTGGGACTTGAACCCAAATTCTACTAGGTAAGGCGAGAGCACTACTCGGAAAAGCCACAGCTGACACTGGCCACAATGCAAGTTCTTATAGCTTTATATATTCCAGTTTCCAATTCCCTTTCTGTTCCTAGTGGTGCACTAAGACAGACTTTTATCTGTTTCCACGGCTAGTAATTCCCGGAACAAAAGTTTTAGAAGCTTATTTATTAGTCACAAGTAAGGCTTACATTAACACTGCAATGAAGTTACTGTGAAATTCCCCTAGTCGCCGCACTCTGGTGCCTGTTCGGGCCAATGCACCCAACCAACACGTCTTTCGGACTGTGGGAGGAAACCGGAGCACATGGAGGAAACCCACGCAGACATGGGGAGAACGTGCAGACTCCACACAGACAGCGGCCCAAGCCAGGAATCGAACCCGGCTCCCTGGCACTGTGAGGCAGCGGTGCTAACCACTGTAACAGGTCACTACTTTGTCGCCAGAGACTTGAGGGTGGCCAATTCGCATCAAGCGTGGCTGACCAGGAGTCTCTTAGCACCAGCCATTGGTGTGTTGGAAGGATTTGCAGGTTGACACTCAACCTGTTTGGTTGCGTTATCAACGCACCTTCCTTGGCCATCAAGTCCTGGGGTGGGACTCGAACCCAGAGCTTCTGGCTCAGAGGCAGGGACGCCGCCCACTGCGCCGCAAGATCTCTCTATATATAATCTCCGATTCAGATTCCAATCTGTTTCTGATTTCTATGTATCTGTTATGCAATACGTAAGTGAGGTCTATTCTAGGAAGTCCCATTAACCTCTGATCTACTCCACTAAGTAAGCCAACTCTTTCATTTCCCCATCGTTTGCAGTGTGCTTTCAATACTGATTAAAATTGGACAGCCCCGAGGTTCCAATTTGTTTTCTTAAACCTTCTGCTGGCAGCAACGTGGAGCCAAAGCAAGGTCAATGAACGTCCTGGGAATCAAAATATTTGTCCTACGCCCATTTCTCTTTTTAAAAATCACTTTTTGTGTGGAAGGTTAAACTCACACGGTATCTGGCAGCTTTCAACACTTCTTTCCACTGCCACGGATTATTTTTCCATGCCGGTGCATAGATTTCTACAGACAGCAATCATGAATTATCCCCTTATAATTCTGCTTTGGAACAGCAATGCCAGCCACACGGTGACTGGGAGGGAGTCTGGAATTTAATCAGCCAGTGGGTGGAGGTAGCTGTATTGTGTCTGCATTTTTTTTTATCTCCAGGGGGGGGGTCTGAGGGGGGCTCCTTATTGTGTCTGATTTCTGCTAACCAACGGATAGCAGGATGCAGAAGGCGAGGAGGCAAAATAAAAGACCTAACTTGCGTTTATGTAGCAACTTCCACAGCCTGTAGAATAAATCAAACATTAAGCTCGGAGACCTCTTTCAGACCAACACGAAAGATTGCACTGGCACTATTTCGAAGAAGAGTAAGGAGGTTATCCTCAGCACCCACTCCCCAGCCATTATTTCCCCCTCAATCCACATCACAAGGAAAACAAATTATCATATTGCCGTGGGATCTTGCTGTGCATAAATTAAATGCTCTGTTTCCTACGCAACAGTAAGAAGTCTCACAACACCGGGTTAAAGTCCAACAGGATTATTTGGAATCACGAGCTTTCGGAGCGCTACTCCTTCCTCAGTCGATATGCGCGATCTTCTTGGAGATCCTCTCCACTTTGAGCCAGCGGTTTGCGGTGTCGGTGGTAGCCATGATATGGAGATGCCAGCGTTGGACTGGGGTGGGCACAGTAAGAAGTCTCACAACACCAGGTTAAAGTCCAACAGGTTTCTTTGGAATCACGAGCTTTCGGAGCGCTGCTCCTTCATCAGGTGGGTGGGATCTGCTTTGGTACGTTACAAATGGCGCTTTGAAAGTACTTTATTGGATGTAAAGTGCTTTGGGATGTCCTGAGGTAGTGAACAATTGGATAAATGTAAGTCTTTCCTTTTTGTTCTTTATCAGGGAATTCCTGAGTGTTGCACACCCAATTAGGACCTTGGCTGATTCTTCCACTTCCCTCGCAACCTTTCCCAGCACGGACTGTGACGATGCCTTGAGGTTAATCGAAAAGTCCGGTTTGGGCTGACTAATTGAAGACCTAGAGCAGGTCACAAAAATAATCCAGCATTTCCCTTCTCCCACTGTTTACTAATCAATGACTGATCTAATAAAAGTGCAAAACATCAAAAAGAACTCCACCTGCCCAGCCTCTTCCCAAATCATGAATAAAGGGGAGAAGGTGGCGTAGTGACAATGTTATTGCACGAGTAATCCAGACACTCTGTGGATGTGGCACAGTGGTTAGCACTGCTGCCTCACAGTGCCAGGGAGCCGGGTTCAATTCCGGCCTCAGGTCACTGTCTGTGTGGAGTTTGCACATTCTCCCCGTGTCTGCGTGGCTTTCCTCCGGGTGCTCCGGTTTCCTCCCACAGTCCAAAGATGTGCAGGTTATGTTGATTGGCCGTGCTAAATTGACCTTAGTGTCAGGGGGATTAGCAGGGTAAATATGTGGGGTTATGGGAATGGGGCCTGGGTGGGACTGTGGTTGGTACAGGCTTGATGGGCCAAATGGCCTCTTTCTGCACTGTAGGGATTCTATGATTCAACTCCCACTACTGCAGCCCCTGGAATTAAAGATAAGATCTGGAATTGAAAGCTCGTCTCAGGGCTAGTGACCTTGAGGCTATCATCGATTGTCGTAAAACCCCATCTGCTTCACTAGGGAAGGAAATCTACTGTCCTTACCTGGTCTGGTCTACATGTGGCTGCAGATCCACAGCAATGTGGTTGATGCTTCACTGTCCACTGAAATGGCTCAGCTAGCCACTCAAGGAACAGGCAGCAAAATGCCGGCTTTGTCAGTTCTGGCCACATCCCATGAAAGAATAAAAAAATCCAATGATTCCTTTTCCGCCCAAAAATCTTTTCAAAATAGAATCATATTTTCACAACCTTCTGAAGGAGAGAATGCCAAAGGTTCCCAACACTCTGAGTGAACAAAGAACAAAGAACAATACAGCACAGGAACAGGCCCTTCGGCCCTCCAATCCCGCGCCACTCCCTGGTCCAAACTAGACCATTCTTTTGTATCCCTCCATTCCCACTCCGTTCATGTGGCTATCTAGATAAGTCTTAAACGTTCCCAGTGTGTCCGCCTCCACCACCTTACCTGGCAACGCATTCCAAGCCCCCACCACCCTCTGTGTAAAATGTGTCCTTCTGATATCTGTGTTAAACTTCCCCCCCTTCAACTTGAACCTATGACCCCTCGTGAACGTCACCACCGACCCGGGGAAAAGCTTCCCACCGTTCACCCTATCTATGCCTTTCATAATTTTATACACCTCTATTAAGTCTCCCCTCATCCTCCGTCTTTCCAGGGAGAACAACGCCAGTTTACCCAATCTCTCCTCATAACTAAGCCCCTCCATACCAGGCAACATCCTGGTAAACCTCCTCTGTACTCTCTCCAAAGCCTCCACGTCCTTCTGGTAGTGTGGCGACCAGAACTGGATGCGGCCGAACCAACGTTCTATACATCTGCAACATCAGACCCCAACTTTTATACTCTATGCCCCGTCCTATAAAGGCAAGCATGCCATATGCCTTCTTCACCACCTTCTCCACCTGTGACGTCACCTTCAAGGATCTGTGGACTTGCACACCCAGGTCCCTCTGCATATCTACACCCTTTATGGTTCTGCCATTTATCGTATAGCTCCTCCCTACATTATTTCTACCAAAATGCATCACTTCGCATTTATCAGGATTGAACTCCATCTGCCATTTCTTCGCCCAAATTTCCAGCCTATCTATATCCTTCTGTAGCCTCTGACAATGCTCCTCACTATCTGCAAGTCCTGCCAATTTTGTGTCATCCGCAAACTTACTGATCACCCCAGTTACACCTTCTTCCAGATCGTTTATATAAGTGAAGACATTTCTGCTCATTACAGTGTTAAGTGGCTGACTACATATCCTAAGACTGTACTCCCTAGTTCCGGACTCTCCAGCCAGGAGAATCTGGCTGAGGTTCAGTGGAAACTTGGCCTGTTAATGGCAATTGGTTTTTCCGGGCACAAGTTGGGAGAAAGTCTGAATCCTTCCAGTCCTTTCAATAGAGACATCATTGACCTCATCTGAGAGTTTAACTGGCTACGGTAGTGAGGACACGGCCAGTGTCAGCCACATCTAGTCACATCATATACCCATAAAACTGATTGGGAGATGATTAAAGAGCACCATGGAAAATGGGCACTGCACATTCACAAAATGGGCTCCGGAGTGTCAGGTGACTTCTTTCTGTGGGTTTCTGTGCAGATACAGACAGACATGTTTGAACATAGCTCTGCAAAGTTACTTAACATGCAGATGACCTTCCCAGCTGCTAATTGACTGCCCCTCAATGGAAGAGATTTAGAAATTACTCTGGCTGCTGGACTTGCCAGCCCCATGAAGATTGAATTTCAAATAAAGATATTTCAGGAGGCTAATCATAGCTGGAATGTTGATGGGATATCATTAATTCCCTCATTGTGTGTCAATTACATAAGACATCAACCCATCCTGTAGATGATAGAAACATTAATACTGGCATCACATGACTGAAACTGGCTGGAGATAGTCAATACCTTATTAATACACAAGGGTAGCCTGGTAGATTAGTCTGGGATATTAAAAGGAAGTCATGTCTTACCCAGCACAAGATAGGACCCTGGCTCAAAAGCTACCTTAGACAGAGAACTGGTGCCTGGTATGGAGGACATTAGCTCTGAGGAGAGCTTGCAGAAACTTGGTTTGTTCTCACTGGAGCGACGGAGGTTGAGGGGAGACCTGATAGAAGTCTACAAGATTATGAGAGGCATGGACAGAGTGGATAGTCAGAAGCTTTTTCCCAGGGTGGAAGAGTCAATTACTAGGGACATAGGTTTAAGGTGTGAGGGGCAAGGAATAAAGGAGATGTACTAGACAAGTTTTTTTACAGAGTGTGGTGGGTGCCTGGAACTTGCTGCCGTGGGAGGTAGTGGAAGCAGATATGATAGTGAGTTTTAAAGGGCGTCTGTCCACAACAAGATGTATTTCAGAGGAGTGTTCTAACTCCTTTAGTGCTATGACCTTGAAGAACATTCTTTCTTGAAAGTTTAAATCAAAAAGGCAGATAAACATTTATCCCTAACAACAACAAAATGTAAATGCGACAACATTCACTCCTCAGACATACTAGATACACACACACACAAGAAAAAGATTATTCCTAAAGATGTAACATGCACATAAGTTACTTCAAGGGAAAAATATGTCACTTCTAATCAGCCCAAAAAATGGTAGGTAAAAGGTTGCAGGTCTGGAGGATCCCCCTTGATGTTCTGAAGAAAAATGAAAGTTGGAAGTTTCTGGTGATGAATTCTCACTGGTTCACCCCAATCAACAGCAAGCTTGTGGGTTTACAATCAAAGTTGGTCGAGCCCCTTTAAGGGAGAACAATGTTCTGACGGGTAAAATGAGTAAGCACCAGTTCTCAGGGCGGCACGGTAGCACAGTGGTTAGCACTGCTGCTTCACAGCTCCAGCGTCCTGGGTTCGATTCCCAGCTCGGGTCACTGTCTGTGTGGAGTTTGCACATTCTCCTCGTGTCTGCGTGGGTTTCCTCCGGGTGCTCCGGTTTCCTCCCACAGTCCAAAGATGTGCGGGTTAGGTTGATTGGCCAGGTTAAAAATTGCCCCTCAGAGTTCTGAGATGCGTAGGTTAGAGGGATTAGCGGGTAAATATGTGGGGGTAGGGCCTGGGTGGGATTGTGGTCGGTGCAGACTCGATGGGCCGAATGGCCTCCTTCTGCACTGTAGGGTTTCTATGGTTTCTAGGTAGCTTTTGAGCCAGGCTCCTATCTTGTGCTGGGTAAGACATGATTAGCCTCCTGAAATGTCTTTATTTGAAATTCAATCCTGTTAAATCTTCTCTGTACCCTCTTCAAAGCCTCCACATCCTTCTGGTAGTGTGGCGACCAGAATTAAACACTATATTCCAAGTGTGGCCAGGTGGGGAAAAGGGTGAAATATTATCCCACATCTCTCTCTATTCGTAACAAGTTTGTTGATGTTAGGTTTGGTAAGTATCACTGCCTATCCTCTCAAGCAGATGTAAAGGATACCAAGGCCTGCCGCGAGGACAGAAACCCACGTCCAAAGTCGATGGACTTTTTGCTGGTCCGTCAAATTCTCCGTTCCACCCACAACGATCCCAATGGTGGTCGGTACCAGAAATGTCTGCCCAATGAATGGGAAACAAAGCATTTGTGGATGCTGAACATTCTGAGATTCATACAGGAAGGTTTGGCTGGAAAAACCTTAAAACCACCAGAGGTGGGTAACCCCTGGTTGGAATGCACCTTTCAATTTTGATTGATGCGTTCTGCAAACTGTAGCGTTTTAGATTTACCGGTTCTTTGACTATTGATGGGACAAGATCGAGCACTGAGAGTCTGCTCCTAAAAAGAATGTCCTTGGTTCTGGTCACTTTGTGGGCAAAACGAAATGCCAAGAATATACACAACTGGTTGCCAATGTTGGCTGGATTTATTCCAGAAGCACTCCACCTCCTGATCCCATCCTGCTCCCAAGTGCCTCCAATTGGCCACCCAACGTGCCCAACATCTTCTCACACCGAATGGGAAAACAAACAGACGCTTCATTTCCTGACTGGGCAGTTCCTGACTATCGGTCAAATTTCTCCTTCCCCATCATTAAAACTTCAAAAGCTAATCAACGAAAGTGTTTAAATATATTTTCCTGAATACCCCGAGGAATGTGCTCGGGTTCCAACAGTGTCCTGGAGATTCATCTTCCCGGAAAGCTCCGGGACAAACCTGGGGGGGTGGGGGTTGGCAATCCTAACAACAAGGAAGGCTTACCCTCTTGGCAAAGGTGGGCCTCAACTTGCCCCGTGCATCCTCGGTTCTTTTGTTGCGGGAGCGGATTTATTTTGGCAATGTTTTTGTGTTTGGGATTGTTTTGGGATTTTAGAGTGCTGCTCCTGGCTCAAAGCCAGGGTAGCGCAAGTTACTTTTAATGGGAGTGCAGCTCAGGGAACTTGACAGAAAGCTGCATTAATCTTCTGGGAAAATGGAACTTGCATGCGGTACAGATGTTTTGGAAACAGAAAATTCGCTTTTTCCCACATACCCATCATAAAATAGAATTGGAGACTGCTTAAAGAAAAAATGAAATACATAATTCGCATAGACGGCCCTTCCCTGGAGTGTGGAAGGATTAGGGGTGATTGAATCGAGGTATTTAAAATGATTAAAGAAATTGATAAGGTAGGGAGAGAGATTTCCTCCAGTGCGGAAGGGTAGAGCAAGGGGGCATGATATTAAAATGAGAATTAGCCCACTCAAGGGTGCTGTCAGGAAACACTTCATTCTTTACAAAAAGGGTAGTGAAAATCTGGACTTCCCTCCTCCAATGTTAAAGCTCGGGGGGGAGGGGGGGGGGGGGAGCGGGGGTGCTGGGGGTCCATGGTTCTTAGAATGTAACCGGTGGCAACTTTGTATCGGATGTAATGTGACCAACGGTAACAAGCTGTAAGAGTCAGCTGACCTAGTAATCCATGGAACCAATTACAGAATGATGTGATGGTCAGCTGACCAGTTGAGTCACTATAAGTAAGAACCTGTTGGGAATTGTGGGGAGCTTGGATTGCTCCAGGGCGAGGCCCCAAGTTTGGAGTAATGATGTTTCTTTATTAAAACCCTTTCTTTGATTTATAAGTTGGAGTATGTTTTGTTATATTTTTATCGTCTGCATTTGAAGAGTTCCTTCTGGAGAAACATTGGTCAATTGAAAACCTCAAAGGAAATTGGTAGATTTTGATTAGACACCGGTATTAAAATGAAATGTAACCGAGGCAGGTAGATGGACTTAAGATGGAGAAGGTGGTGAAGAAGGCATATGGTATGCTTGCCTTTATAGGACGGGGTATAGAGTATAAAAGCTGGAGTCTGATGATGCAGCTGTATAGAACGCTGGTTAGGCCACATTTGGAGTACTGTGTCCAGTTCTGGTCGCCGCACTACCAGAAGGACATGGAGGCGTTAGAGAGAGTGCAGAGAAGGTTTACCAGGATGTTGCCTGGTATGGAGGGTCTTAGCTATGAGGAGAGATTGGGTAAACTGGGGTTGTTCTCCCTGGAAAGACGGAGAATGAGGGGAGATCTAATAGAGGTGTACAAGATTATGAAGGGTATAGATAGGGTGAACAGTGGGAAGCTTTTTCCCAGGTCGGAGGTGACGATCACGAGGGGTCACGGGCTCAAGGTGAGAGGGGCGAAGTACAACTCAGATATCAGAGGGACGTTTTTTATACAGAGGGTGGTGGAGGCCTGAAATGCGCTGCCAAGTAGGGTGGTGGAGGCAGGCACGCTGACATCGTTTAAGACTTACCTGGATAGTCACATGAGCAGCCTGGGAATGGAGGGATACAAACGATTGGTCTAGTTGGACCAAGGAGCGGCACAGGCTTGGAGGGCCGAAGGGCCTGTTTCCTGTGCTGTACTGTTCTTTATTCTTTGTTCTTTGTAAGACACAGCTCACTTAGGATCTAGTTGAATAGTGGGACAGACTTAGACCATAAGACCGTAAGATATAGGAGCAGAATTGGGCCATTTGGCCCATCGAGTCTGCTCCGCCATTCAATCATGGCTGACATGTTTCTCAACCCCATTGTCCCGTCTTTTCCCTGTAACCTTTGATTCCCCTTACCAATCAAGAACCTATCTGTCTATGTCTTAAATACACTCAATGACTGGGCCTCCGCAGCCTTCTGTGGCAATGAGTTCCACAGATTCACCACCCTCTGGCTGAAGAAATTCCTCCTCATCTCGGTTCTAAAGGGTCGTCCCTTTACTCTGAGGTTGTGCCCTCGGATCCGAGTCTCTCCCACTAATGAAAACAGCTTCCCCACATCCACCCTATCCAGGCCTTTCAGTATTCTGTAAGTTTCAATGAGATCCTCCCTCATCCTTTTAAACCCCATTGAGTACAGACCCAGAGTCCTCAGATGCTCCTCTTACGTCATGCTTTTCATTCCCGGGATTGTTCTCGTGAACGTCCTCTGGATCCTTGATGGGCTGAATTCCCTCCTGTTCCAATGTGATGATGGCATTTGAAACGTGTTACACTTTGGATCATGAAAGACTCCAAATAAATGGAAGCCTTTTGTGGAGATGAGATGATAATTCCTTTATTTTTAATATCCCACAGTAAAATTCCAAGTGTCATGTGCTGATCAAATGGTGATCATAATTCTTCCAGACACGTGCGGGGGGGGAACACTTGACACAAGTGTCAAAGTAGCTGCTGTTGTTTGCTGTCGGTCTCCAGTGATGCTGCAGCTCATTGAACAGCAGATCCAATATTAAAAGAGGAGATGCAATATATGGAGGTCACCTTGACCTCAAATCCTTCCTATTGCCAGGTGATGTGAGGAGTGTGGTCCCCATGGAGGGAATTTTTAAAAAGTCCCTTCTCTTTCTCTCGGAATTAACCCATGGGATGTGGTTGTTTCCTGGGGTAATGTGTTGTATCGGCATTGGTTATTATCTAATTCCTGAACATGTCAGTTCTGAGAGTTGACAAGCTATTCAAATGCAGCAGGTCATGGAATGATACAGGCCAGAAGGAGGCCACTCGGCCCACGGTGCCAATGCTGGCTTTTTAAAAGAGTTATCCAATTAATCCCGCTCACCTTCTCTTTCCCCATAACTCTGCAATTCTTTTCCCTTCAAGCACCTATCTGATTTGCTTTGAGAATTGCGATTGAATTTGCTTCCAACATGTTCCCGGGCAGTGCATTCTGGATCACAACAACCTTGTGTTAAAAAAAAGCCAACTCTAGTTCTCCCGCCAATCATTTTAAATCTTATCAGCACTGGGCCTTTTCCTGTCCCAGTCTAGTGTCCGTGCATGCAAACTTCCACCTGGGTTTTATTGGAAACTACAGGCGGGATATTCCTGCCGTGTATTCTAAGCCCGGAAATGCCCGCCCAAAGTCAACGGACCTTTAAATGGTCTGATGAATTTTCTGTCCCGCCCGCTCTGATTCCCACAGTGGGCAGGCAGGAAAATTCTGCCATACATCTCATCCTGGGGGTGCAACAATCATTTGTCGAATCCCCATGACTACCTGACTGAGATCAACTGTGGCACCATTGATTAGGAATTAAATCTGGAACCATTGAGGTCTAGAAGGTCGAGCTCTACCCGATGAGCTGCTGAGGGAATGACAGAGGGAACCACAGTAAGAAAGTTGGATGCTGTCTCCAAATCTGAGAGTGGCCCTTTGGCCAACACTTTCACTGGCACAGGACACAAGAAAAAATACTTTTCCGTGACAGATAACACTTCCCCAACTTCTTTCGATTCCTCTCTAACAATCTCTCCATTCTTAAGTTTTGATTCGTTCAAGGCATTTTAGTCAAGGCCAACACTTGCTGCCCATCCTTAACTGCCCTTGAGACAGTGGTGGTGAACTGACTCCCTAAACCGCTGCAGTCCATGTGGTGTAGGTACACCCATACTGCTGTTAGGGAAGGACTTCCAGGATTTTGACCTAGCAAGAGTGAAGGAATGGCGATATATTTCCAAGTCAGGATGGTGAGTGACTTGGAGGGGGAACTTGCAGGTGGTGGTGTTCCAGTGCAGATTCTTTTCATACAGTATAATGTGGACCCATGTGAGGTTATCCAATTCGGTAACAATAATAGGAAGGCAGATTATTATTTGAATGGGTGTAAATTGAGAGAGGTGGATACTGAATGAGACCTTGGTGTCCTCGTGCATCAGTCGCTGAAAGTAAGCGTGCAGTTACAGCAGGCAACAAAGAAGGCAAATGGTATGTTGGCCTTCATAGCAAGAGGATTTGAGTATCGGAATAGAGATGTTTTGCTGCAATTGTATAGGGCATTGGTGAGGCCACACCTGGAGTATTGTGTACAGTTTTGGTTTCCCTATCTAAGGAAAGATGTTCTTGCTATAGAGGGAGCGCAGCAAAGGTTTACCAGGCTGATTCCTGGGATGGTAGGACTGTCGTATGAGGAGAATCAGTTAGGGTTATATTCATTGGAGTTTAGAAGAGTGAGAGGGGATCTCACAAAAACTTATAAAATTCTAACAGGATTAGACAGAGAAGATTCAGAAAGAATGTTCCCGATGGTGGGGGAGTCCAGAACTAGTGGTCATTGTTTGAGGATAAGGGGTAAACCTCTTAGAACTGAAGGGAGGAGAAACCCTTTCACTCAGAGAGTGGTGAATGTGTGGAATTCACTACCACAGAATGTAGTTGAGGCCAAAATGTTGTGTGATTTCAAGAAGAAATTAGATAAAGCTCTTGGGGGCTAAAGGGATATGGGGGGAAGAGGGGATCAGAATATTGATTTTGATGATCAGCCGTGATCAAAATGAATGGTGGAGCACATTCAAAGGCCTGAACAGCCTACTCCTGCTTCCTTTTTCTATGTTTCCATGTCTAGTAATCTATCTATTTCTTTCTGAAATACATTCAGTGGCTTACCTCCACATCTTTCTGTGGTAGAGAATTCCACAGGTTCACCACACTCTGAATAAAGAAATTTCTCCTCATCTAGGTCCTAGCCTGCCTCCTGAGACTGTGTCCCCCCTGGTCCTAGCCCGCCTCCTGAGACTGTGTCCCCCCTGGTTCTAGCCCGCCTCCTGAGACTGTGTCCCCCCTGGTTCTAGCCCGCCTCCTGAGACTGTGTCCCCCCTGGTCCTACACCCCCTTGCCAGCCAGGGGAAACAATGTCTCTGCATCCGGTCTGTCCAGCCCTGTCAGAATTTGAAATGCTTCAATGAGATCCCCTCTCATTCTTCTAACATGTCAAACCAACCACATTGATGTGGACCTGGAGTCACGTAGAGCGGACTGGGTAAGGAGAGTGGGCCTCTCTCCTCTCCTGAAATGGGGATCAGTTAACCAATGAACCAGACGGGTTTTTAATGTCAGTCTGGTACCATGGCTACCTGTTGATATTCTAGATTTATTTAGCAAATTGGTCATGTTGGGATTTCAACTATGTCTCTGAATCATCAGCCGTGTGGTAATTATGTTGAATTATGCAGCAATTTTTCAGAAGGTCCTTAGAACTCAGTCTCTTGTTGTATTAGTTTGACGAAGGGACTGGATGTTCAAGAACAGCCACATAAAACCCTTCCTTAATGAAATTCCCTGGAACCCACTTCCTTTCAGCTGCGTCCATAGATCTTTCCTGCCACTTTTCCGAGCAAAATTAAGTAATAACGAATTCTCTTTTCCCTTATTTATTTTCCCCCAGCAATCCACAAAAATGTGATGTGTTACGAGAGAACGACTGCACTTCCATTTTAGAGTCCAGTAGGAAACTAAAGGGAGTGTGGGGGTGGGACGCACAGGGAGAATGAGAGGAAGAATAATTCTGGGGAAGTGTAAATTGAGTCCACCTCTTCCATTATAGGCTTTAAACCCATGGTGTTTTCTCACACAGCACTTAATGAATCTGTTCCCTTTCACACCCGTGATCTATTTCTCTCTCAATTTATCTGGAGGTTAAAAGCCGTCTCTGTTTCGACATTGCTCAAATATTGGGGGCCCCTGAGCTGTGCACGGTGTAATGAACATACATCCCCTTGATAGGGTATCAACTGAAACAATCAGCAATGTTCCCACCAGCTATTCGATTGCTGTTTGGTTATCTTAGCAAAGGGGCTCACCCAATGACCTGGCCAATATTTATCCCTCAGCAAACATTATTAAAAAAATAACCCAGGTCATCATATTTGTGGCAGTCTGCTGTATTCAAATTGCCAGCTGCGTTTCCTACATTACATCGGAACATAGGAATTAGGAGCAGAAGTCGGCAAATTCAGCCCTTCGAGTCTGCTCCGCCATTGAATCAGATCATGGCTGATCTCTCCCTGGTCTCAAATCCACCTCCCCACCTGTTCCCCATATCCCTTTAACCCAACCTTTAAAATCAGAAACCTATCTATCTCCTTCTTGAAACCACTTAATGATTCAGACTCCACTGCGCTATGGGGCAGCGAGTTCCACAAATTCACCACCCTCCGCGAGAAGTAGTTCCTCCTTTTCTCAGCTTTAAATCTACCGCCTCTCAGCCTATACCTGTGACCTCTTGTTCTAGATTGCCCCACAAGGGGAAACATTTGATCTACATTTACTCTATCAATCCCTTTAGTATTTTATATACCTCGATCAGATCCCCCCTCATCCTTCTAAACTCCAGCGAGTTTAAGCCCCAACTGCCCAATCTCTCCTCATATGGCACGGTAGCACAGTGGTTAGCCCTGCTGCGTCACAGGGTCCCGGGTTCGATTCCCGGCTCGGGTCACTGTCTGTGTGGAGTTTGCACATTCTCCTCGTGTCTGCGTGGGTTTTCTCCGGGTGCTCCGGTTTCCTCCCACAGTCCAAAGATGTGCGGGTTAGGTTGATTGGCCAGGTTAAAAATTGCCCCGTAGAGTCCTGAGATGCGTAGGGCAGCGGGGGAAGTCCGGAACTAAGGGTCATAGTTTGAGGATAAGGGGCAAACCATTCAGAACTGTGGTGAGGAGAAATGTCTTCACCCAGAGAGTGGTGAATGTGTGGAATTCACTCCCACAGAAAGTAGTTGAGGCCAAAACGTTGTCTGATTTCAAGAAGAAATTAGATGTCGCTCTTGGGGCTAAAGGGATCAAGGGACATGGGGGAAAGGGGGGAGATCAGGATATTGAATTCGATAATCAGCCATGATTGTGATGAATGGTGGAGCAGGCTCGAAGGGCCGAATGGCTTCCTCCTGCTTCTAGTTTCTCTGTTTCTATGTTATGAGTCTCTGTTGAAGCCAGCCTTCATCGCCCACACTGAGCTGCCCTTGAGGAAGTGCTGGTGAAGAACACAATGCTGTTCTTAAGGAAGGGGATTCGGGAGATGAAGGAGGGGATGATGTGTGACCGGGAGGGAATCTCCGAGACAATGATGTTCCAAGTGGCAGAAATGGGAGCTGGGTATCCAACAGTACTGATAGGATTTGGGAAGAAAGGTGATATATCCACATCGACATTGCAGTGAGCTTGCCATTCCTGGAAAATAAATAAACAGATCAAATATTTCACTCTCGCCCAAGGTTTAAGAAGTTGGCGGAATGGATTGACCTGCTGTCTGTCGAAGCTGCCAGATTAACAGTTAAGTTAAGTTTATTTATTTATTAGTGTCACAAGTAGGCTTACATTAACACTGCAATGAAGTTACTGTGAAAATCCCCTAGTCGCCACACTCCGGCGCCTGTTCGGGTACACTGAGGGAGAATTTAGCACGGCCAATGCACCCTAACCAGCATGTCTTTCGGACTGTGGGAGGAAACGGAGCGCCCGGAGGAAACCCATGCAGACACGGGGAGAACATGCAGACTCCGCACAGACAGCGACCTAAGCCGGTAAATGCTCAACAGGGCTGGCAACATCTGGGTGACAAATTCTGGTTTCCAGCACCCATCAATGGGTTCAAACAAAATCTCTGTTTTTGTTTGAACCCATTGATTTCAGTGGGGCAGCACGGTGGCACAGTGGTTAGCACTGCTGCCTCACAGCACCAGGGATCCACACAGGGACTGTCCTCAATGCCAGGGGGGCAGTGAATCATAGAATCAGAGAATCCCTAAGGTACAGAAGGAGTCTGCACCGCCTCTCTGATAGAGTATCTTACCCAGACCCTCTCCTGCCGCCCTATTCCCGTTACGCCAAACATTTACCATGGCCAATACACCCAACTTGGAACACTAAGGGACAACTTAGCATGGCGAATCCACCTAACCTGCATATCTTTGGACTGTGGGAGGAAACTGGAGCATAGAATCATAGAATTATAGATTCACTATATTGCAGAAGAAGGTCATTGGACCCATCGAGCCTGCAACAACAACAATCCCACCCAGGCCCTATCCCTGTAATCCCATGTATTTGCTCTGCTAATTTCCTTGACACTAAGGACAATTTAAGAACATAAGAACTAGGAGCAGGAGTAGGCCTTCTGGCCCCTCGAGCCTGCTCCGCCATTCAATAAGATCATGGCTGATCTTTTCGTGGACTCAGCTCCACTTACCCGCCCGCTCACCATAACCCTTAATTCCTTTACTGTTCAAAAATTTATCTATCCTTGCCTTAAAAACATTCAATGAGGTAGCCTCAACTGCTTCACTGGGCAGGGAATTCTACAGATGGAATGGCCAGTCAACTTAATCCGCACATCTTTGAAGTGTAAGATGAAACCAGAGCAGCCGGAGGAAACCCACGCAGACACGGGGAGAATGTGCAAACTGCATAGACAGTCACCCAAGCCCAGAATTGAACCCGGGACCCTGGCGCTGTGAGGCAGCAGTGCTAACCTCTAAGCCATCATGCCGCCCCAAAAGGAATTCCAAAAGGAATTGGATATAGACTCTACTTGAAGAAGAAAAATTTGCAGGCTCTGAGGAAAGAGTGGAGGACTGGGAATAATTAGAGAGTTCTTTCAAAGATCAGGAACACTAAGGGACAATTTAGCATGGCGAATCCACCTAACCTGCACATCTTTGGACTGTGGGAGGAAACTGGAGCATAGCATCATAGAATTATAGAAACATTATATTGCACAGGTCTCCTATAGTTCGATGAGTTGAACAACACAGAAAAGGTAAGTGTGCAGCAAACTAAACTGTGACAGGACATCAAGAGGAATACAAACCCCAACCAGGTAAAGATGAATATAAGACACTATCAGAAGAAATACAATCAACAGCAGAGTTGGGAATCCAAGAATAATGTCAGAGACAGTGTAAGGTGTGCTGAGGTCCAGAGCTGTAGGGTTGCTCAGGGAGGATCTTCCTCAATTTCAATGTAGTCACCTTGCATGTTGGTGCTAAAGTTGATGAACTTATTTGATGCCCCGAGAGAGGTGATTAAAACATTTTCATTTTGATCCTGTGCTCCAGGGTGAACATTTCTGAACAATAGACAGGAAAGATCCCACGGCATGAACTAATGACCCCATGACCGTGAACCTTGACTCCTTGAGTCTTCAGGGTCACAAAGAAGAACAGGTCCATGCCAACACATGCAACCACATAAAGAAAAGCCCTAAAGTAAACACAAGGGAGAGAGATATTTAAATCCTTTATTCTCCTTTTGAAGTTTGGCAAAGAGGTTTGGTACAATTGTGCTTTCTACAGTTGTGTGTTCAAATCCTGTTTTCTTTATAAAGAATAAAATAGTATGGAAAATTCCAGAAACTGTGTACATCTTGTAACACTGTGGAGTGTACAATAAAAACAGAGTGCAAGTACAAACTGATGCAGCAGAATATACATTTTTGCTTTATATACAAAATTACTTTTTCTAAAACTAACTATAATGCCAGCTATGTGAGTTATATAAATAGAAAAGAAGAGAGAGAGAGAGGAGGGTAGCAGAGGGGGAGAGACAATGAGAGAGTGGAGGACAGCAGGGAGAGGAAGTGAGATGAGAGAGAGTGGGATAGCAGAGAGAGAGAACAGGAGAGATAGAGGGATAGCAAAGAAAGAGGGGATAGCAGAGAGAGAGAGAGAGAACAGAGAGAGATGGCAATCACAGAGAGAGAGAATACAAGTTGGGGAGGGGATGGAAGAGCGAGAGAGCAGGAGAGATAGAGGGATAACAGAGAGAGAGAGAGAACAGAGAGAGATGGCAACTAAAGAGCGAGAGAACAGGCAAGAGAGAGGGGATAGCAGAGAAAGAACAGGAGAGATAGAGGGATAGCAAAGAGAGTGGGAGAAAACAGAAAGAAGGATATCAACAAGAGGGAGAGAGGAAATAGGAAATGGAGAGGGGAGATAGCAGAGAAAGAACATGGGAGAGAGAGAGGACAGGAAAGAGTGAGGAGGGTAACACTGGGAGAGTCAGAGAATGAGGAATGGAGAGAGGGAATAGTAGAAAAAGAGGGAATGGGAGAGAGAGAGGAGGATATCAGAATGAGTGAGAAATGACAGAGAGAGAAGCTAATGGCAGCATCTGAATCAGACTCAGAAATCTAGGTTGAATGTTCCATTACTTTTGACCATATATTTTAAATAGTTTTTGAGCTTATAATCTATAAAATGATTTGTGGTCATCACATACGACAGAAGATAGGACAATGTCCTTTAATGCAGGTTCTGTGAAGATTGCTGTTAGTGCTTTCAGAGAATGTTGACCCTGGGTTGAAATTGCTCACTCAGCATTTTTATTCCAGTTGCTGTGTTTTTTCCTGGAGTTTGCAGTGTGACAAGTTATGAATATTAATTTCATAAACATTGTTCCTGATGGTGAAAGGGGAAGTAACTCACATTACTGCCCTCCCTCCAGCCCTCAAACAAGTACTCTCACCACCTCCTCTCCCCGTAAGGGGTAGACCAGCCCTCAGATATCACCATGTGTTCCACTTTTCACTGGGTTGTAAGTTTCAGGATTGTATCAGAAATATCCAATGTTTCCAGTCTGCGCTGCAGCCGGAACTTGCTCCCTGGGCAGTGGAACCTCAGTCTACTGTACGTGATGTTCCCGGGTGCTAACTGCTGTCAGTCAGGCTTTTAAAAGTCACCACGGTGTCCATTAGTCTTGTTATGTAGGCCTGAACTTGGTCACATGCACCCATTCTAACCCCCTGCCACTTCTGCCTTTTGGATGAGATGTTAAACCAAGGCCTGTCTACCCCGGTTCTATTTTGAAGGAGAGTTTTTAATAGAATCCCTACAGTGCAGAAGGAGGCCATTTGGCCCATCAAGTCTGCACCGATTCTCTGACAGAGCATTGTACCCAGGCCCTCTCCCCCGCCCTATCCTGCAACCCCATATATTTACCATGGCTAATCCATTCAACCTACACATCTTTGGACACTAAGGGGCAATTTATCATGGCCAATCCACTTAACCTGCACATCTTTGGACTGTGGCCCGGAAGAAATCCATGCAGACACGGGGAGAATGTGCAAACTCCACACAGTCATCCAAGGCTGGAATCGAACCCAGGTCCCTGGAGGCGTGAGGCAGCAGTGCTAACCACTGTGCCACCGTGCCGCCAAGTTTTTTCAACTTCAAGCCCAACCTACTCATGGCTGATCTGATTGTGACTTTGATTCCACTTTCCTTGTCTGGCCCCCAGTCACCCTTGATCCCTTTGTTGATTAGAAATCTTTCTATCTCAGGCTGGAATCGGTTCGATGACCCAGCCTCTCTGAGAAAGGGAATTCCATAGTCTAAGCGCCCTCTGAAAGGAAAAATTCCTCCTCATTCCCAACTTAAATGGGACCAACTCCTAGTGAAAGAAAATAAGGTACACTTTGCCATGCAGAAACATAGGGCCAGGGATGGGGCTGTCCGCACTGTGGGAGTAGAGGGGTTATCCGGGGTGGGGGTGGGGGGGGGGGGAGAGAGGGGGGTCCCGGACTATGGGAGTGGACCATGAGGAGGGAGAGTGCAATGCTTATGCATGTAAATCAAGGCACTCCTGAAACCATGTCATCAGAGGCAGTGTCCGAAGCAATGGTTTGAAAATATGGACTAACAGCACCTCAGCATCGAACAACTTCGGGACACGGGACAACCATCTCAATTATGGGAGGGTCCCACAAAGTACAGGATGGCTGGTCACCCTGAATGGGAGATGCCTGATTGTGAAAGTAGGCTCCCTGGTTCTAGGTGACCTCGCAAGGGGGAAACATCTTCTCATCATCCGCACTGTCAAGCCCCCTCAGAATCTCATGTTCCAATGAAGTCAACTCCCAATCTTTTCAACTTCAAGCCCAACCTTCAACCTTTCTTCATAGGACAAATCCTTCTTCTCAGGAAACATCTGTTTTGCCCGGATCTGGTGGGCTGCAGTTTTAAACAGTCAGGGAAGCCGGGCAGGTAATCTGTTTAATAAAAATGTGTATGGTGTTTATGATCCTCATGGGCCAGGAGTGCCTGTCATTGCACCCTGCTGAAATATTCAATTGTTCTGCCTTTGATTAAGTCAGTCTGGTAACTGATCCATGCTCACTGTGCTCGATTAGTTAAGGCTGGGTGTGGACTTGGAGCAAAGTAAGCAGAAGCTCGGAGAAGCTGAGCTGTGAGCATGGTGCAGAGATATTTTAAAACTATGGCACACTTAGAAGCTCGAGTCATCCCTGTGTTGTTGTGAGATATTTAAAATACACAATATCCTGAGAAAACCTTCCGCCTCTCCTGCCTCAGACCTCTCTCACTCCCCACTTAGGCAAACCCTCCCCCCCCCTCTCCCCCCCCCCCCCACCCCTCCCCGATACACTTATTTTATGCCAGGGACAATTTCCTTGCATCCCCTGAAGCAACTGAGTGGGTAAAGGGGCTATGAGGGATATCAGGTTGCAATTAGGAGAGTTGCTATTAGAGACTGCTGTCGTGGACAGGGAAGACATTAGGGGGCAGATATTGCTGAGTCACGGACAGCCAGTGTGAGGTAAGCAGGGGATGAGGCCAACAAGTGGTTGGGACGCCACTTGTCTCGCCGGAATCATCAGCATCCTGACAACAACTTGCATTTATATCGTCCCCTTCAATCCAGTAAAACATCCGAAGGTGCTTCACAGGGGCAAAGTTGGACTGAAAATTGACACTGAACCAAAGGAGGAGACATTTGGACAGATGACCAAACACTTGGTCCCAGAGGTAGGTTTTCAGGAGCATTTGAAGGGAGAGGTAGAGAGGTGGCAGTGAGGTTTAGCGAGGGAAATTCCAGAGCTTCGGGCAGAGATGACTGAAGGCACGGCTATAAAGTGGGTGAGGAATGCACAAGAGGCGAGAAGCAGGGGAGTGCAGAGATCTCAGAGGGTTATCATCATAGAATCCCTACAGTGCAGAAGGAGGCCATTCAGCCCATTGAGTCTGCACCAACCACAATCCCACCCAGGCCCTATCCCTATAGGTCCACGTATATTTACCCCAGCTAGTCCTCCTGACACTAAGGGGCAATTTTTAGCATGGCCAATCAACCTAACCCACACATCTTTGGACTGTGGGAGGAAACCGGAGCACCCGGAGGAAACCCACGCAGACACGGGGAGAATGTGCAAACTCCACACAGACAGTGACCCAAGCCGGGAATCGAACCCAGGGTCCCTGGTGCTGTGAGGCAGCAGTGCTAACCACTGTGCCACTGTGCCGCCCTGTGTTCCAGGGTTAGGGAGAGGTGGGATCCCGGCGGGATTTGAACATAAGGATCAGGATTTTAACAATGAGGCATTGATGGACCAGGATGAGGTCAGAGAGTACGAGTTATATCTTTTGTAACTCAACCACAACACGTGACACACTGAATCTAATCAAATCTGTACTTATAAAAATAATGTTGGAAATGAAGTTTAAAGTAAAAATCATTGCAGATCTCCCAGAACTGGTTTTGCAGTGAGATCGAGAAGCCAATGGTACGAACAGTTAAAATACTGGCAATTCCCACTAGAGGGCAGAGTAACTCTAAAAGCCAGGTAGGTTTCTGATGCAGCAGAGTTCCTGTGGAATAAGGAAGTGATTCTCACAAACCAGCTTTCCAGCGCAGGGTGAGCTACTCTGGGACAGGTAGCCAGGCATCAGGGAACTAACATCAACCTGTCCCAATTGCTAACCAGCAAGTAGGACCTGCACTCAGCTGTGATGCCCCCTCAGGTCAAATAGTTTACCTCGATTCACTGCACCGGGGGGAGGGGTCAAGGTGTGAAGGATGGACACTTGGATGAGATTCTGTTTTACAATGTGACTGTTCTATTCCAGTCAGCAAATTCAGGAAGTGTTTAAGGTGATTAATTGAATAGAGGGGTATACAGAGAGAAACTATTTGCTCTCATTGGAGCGGGGAGTACAGAGCGAGGGAGTTTAACCCGGTAATTAGAGGTTGCTTGTTGAGGTGTGATGTCAGGATCCACCTGTTCACACAATGGGCAGTGGCAATGTGAAACTCTCTGCCCTCATCCACCACCCCCCCCCCCACCCCCAACCCTCCGCGCCCCCAAAACCTGACGTTGATCGATTTTGGGTGGGATTTTCCAGCCGATCATGCCCCCAAGACTGGAAATTTCCATCCAAGGTCAATGGACCTCCTTTGCACGGTCCGCCGAAGTTTCCGTCCCGCCCGTTACGATTCCCAGAACGGGACGGGAAAATTCCACCCTTTGTTTTGACAAGGAACCAAGGAAGGTAGGTGGAGTTAAGATACAATCAGTCCTGATCGAAGTGGATGGTGGGACAGGTTTGAGGGGTTGAATGTCCACCTCCCGATCCTACGAGGGGAGAAAATTGGAGGGAGGCGGAGAGAACAATGATTATATAGTTCACACCCATCAAATTAGCCCAGGGGAGATTAGTGAGAGGCTCAACAGAGTGAAACAGATACTGAGAACCAGATTACCAAATGTCCTGGTGAAGAAAGAGTAAATGATCATGTATCCTCCCCCCGCCCCCCCCTCCCCTCCCTCCCCACCGCCCCGCAAAATCTCCCGTGGGCGTAAGATGAGGCAAAGAGCACAACAGCAGCCTGACACAGACCTTGTGACCAAAGGAAGACTACTTTAATGCTTTGTCCGCAGATGCTTGCTCCACCCCCTGCGAGGTCCCTGATTTCCATTGTTAAGTAACACTGCAGTCAATCCCTGCATTCTCTTGTTAAAGATATAATAAACTAGACGAGGGAGGAAAGCCATGCATCATCGAATTATTGCTGGAATACAGCATAGTGCCTTATTTACAATATCGACATTCACTCAATTCTCCAAACTGTCTTTTCTCAAGTGACCCATGCACTGCAACAAGTACAACAAAATAGTTTAAAACCCTTAACCGTGCTTAAAAAAAGAATAGTTCAGAGCTGTCAGGAATTCAGCACAAACTCCCAGCCCTCTCAGTGATGTTCGCGCCTCATAAATATGTGACATGAATAAATAAATAATTAAATACATAAATAGTTAAATACATAAATAGTTAAATACATAAATAGCTGCGTAAACTTAAAAAAAAACATTTTTTTTCTTCAAAGTGGCAAGCGCTTTGGCAACACAAGGGTTAACAATCCATGGCTCATAGGTGATTGGCTCAATAAATTGAAAGGGGCACCATTTCATGGCAAGAAGACTTGGTTGGCACATTCGCAGTGCAGTGTGGGTGACGTTAAAACACACACACAATCAATCATTTCGGTCTGACTTCAGCACGGAAATTATATAAGGGTTTACACCTTCAGAAATATTGTTCCATGGAAAAAAAAAGTACCCCTTTAGTATTAACAATAATAATAAATAATCATAACAATACTTTACAATGCTCAAATACAGTAGAATCCAGTTATAGTGATTGATTCGGCCAACGGAGAATGAACTCGCGTTTCTATAGCACCTTTCACACTCCCCTCCCGCCACCCCTCGCCCCCCCCCTCCCACCCGCTCCCCCATTACGCCCCAACCCCCCAGGACATCCCAAAATGTTTCACAGCCAATGACTTACTTTCAAAGTGTGGTCAATGTTGGCAAGGCAGTGCAGATGACCGTCAGTCTGCAATGCCAAAGTTATCCCCAGTTGGTCACTTTGTCTGTGGTCGAGCATAGAGTCAGTTCCGTGTGGTTACTGTAAACTCAGCTGCTCCACCAAAGAGGGGGGTCTAAAATTCGGAACGCAGCTGCACAAGTTATATTCATCTTGACGGTAAGAATTGTACAAGTAATTCAAGAAAGCCGATCCAATTACCAGCTGCGTGACAGGAAAGCTGAATCAAAAGGGCAGCACGGTGGCACAGTGGTTAGCACTGACACCTCACGGCGCCAGGGACCCGGGTTCAATTCTGGCCTCGGGTCACTGTCTGTGCGGAGTTTGCACGTTCTCCCGGTGTCTGTGCGGGTTTCCTCCTGCAGTCCGAAGATGTGCAGGTTGGGCGGATTGGCCGTGATAAATTGCCCCTTAGTGTCAGGGGGACTAGAAGGGTAAATACGTGGGGTTACGGGAATAGGGCCAGGTTGAGATAGAGCCTGTGGTCGGTGCAGACTTGATGGGCTGAATGGCCTTCTTCTGCACTGTAGGGATTCTATGATTCTAAAATACCAGAAAACGTAGGATACATGTTCAAATAATGAAGGAAATTAGATAGATTAGTGGGGGGTTCTGCATTTTGGTAAGAGGAATAAGACCACAAACTCCTTATATCAAAGTCTACACGGGGTCATGGGATTTAGAGGTTACTGAACACATTACTGAAAGTAGGGATACAAGTTCAGAAGGCCATAAATACTTCAAACAAAGCACTGGAGTTCATTTGTAAAGGAATAGAATTAAAAAGCAGGGATAGTTTGTTAAATTTGCATAGAACCCTTGGGTAGACTAGATTTGACGCACTGTGCGCAGCTCTGATCTCCAGGTTATGAAAAGTTTAAAGTTTATTTATTGGTGTCACAAGCAGGCTTACATTAACCCTGCAATGAAGTTACTGTGAAAATCCCCCAGTCGCCACACTCCGGTGCCTGTTCGGGTTACACTGAGGGAGAATTTTAACACGGCCTCGAAAGATGAATCAATAAGAGTAATACTGATGTGGTTTGATAAATTATGATTAGAGAAGGCTGGTATGGATATAAACGCTGCTTACACCAGCTGGGCTAAATGGCTTTCTTCTGTAACCCAAAAGAGAAAACGCTGGAAAATCTCAGCAGGTCTGGGCAGCATCTGTAAGGAGAGAAAAGAGCTGACGTTTCGAGTCCAGATGACCCTTTGTCAAAACTTTCTTCAAGGCTTTCTTCTGTGTTGCAAATTCTATGTTGAGATGAATATAACTTGCAGCAATAATGTCTTTACTTCTATTCCATACCTGTTGCTGACTAATCAACCGCTTAAGTTGCTAGTTAGCTTTGGGTAGCACAGGATTCCAGCACCAACTGCTAAGGTTGTATGCGTGTAGGAGACTCCATTCACTTTTGGCAGCCAATCTACATGGTCACTGTAGATAGATTCTACTGTAGATCAATTCAATGAAATGGCACGAAGTGTTACTTTATCTGTTGAGAAAAAAAATGGTCAGCCTTAACACTCACTGCTGGCTGACGGGCCCAGTCCTGGGAACACACTTGGAAATGTTGCATTGTCTTCGGATCAATGAAAAAAAAGTTTACCCTTTTGAAAAAGTCGAGTACAATTCAGTCGCCGTGGAAGATGCAATAAATATATCCCGTCCAGTAGCAAAGAGCAGCATAAAAAATACAGAGGTCATCTTTGCGTGTTTGTGCCTGTGTGTGTGTATGTGTGTGCATGCATCCGTAAGCACGTGTTGTTGGCATGTTCTGGAAGAGTGACTATACCTGTGCGTGCATATGTATCCATGTCTGTATGTGCGGTTGTATGTGTGGGTGCATACATGCCTTATTTGTAAATGTGCATGTATCTGCATGCGCATGCATATGTCTGCATGTTCATGCTCAGGTGCATGGTCGCACTTGTTGTTGGCGTGTTCTGGGAGACTGACCATACCTGCGTGTGGCATACATGTCCCTGTGCACGCACATGCCTTTTTGTACAGGACTATGTACAGAGGGGTGCGCCACAGTCAGCAATGATCCCAGTGCTTTTGTTTCAATTCTTCTTTCTTCCATTGTTGGTTGAAGTATAGAAAGAGCAATCCAAAAAAAAATTTGTTCCTGGTGCATGACAAAAATATAATCTTCATGTCATGTCAACAGTTCTGAAGTGGTTGCAGTTTTCTCTTTTCTTTTCCAAAAAAAGAGCAAATCCAGCATATATTTATTTTTATTAAAAAAAACAAGTTTTTAAGTAATCTCAAGAAGTATTGCTTTGAGGTGGAGAGAAGTTTTTTTTTCTCCCCCTCCCTTTAGGAGGTTTGCATTCGTCTGTCTCTCTTTTATCTCTCAGGACTCCCCCTCCTGGGGGCCCTTGAAGCAGGCAGACTCATAGTGCTTGTTCAGGTAGGACTTCAGGGCGAAAGTCTTGTTGCACCGCTTGCATCGGAAATGCTTGAAGGCAGAGTGTGTCTGCATGTGTGCTCGTAGGTTGGAGCGGTCAGCGAAGGCCTTCCCGCAGTGGGCGCAGCCAAAGGGCTTCTCTCCTGTGTGCGAGCGCAGGTGACCCTGCAGCAGCCAGGGGCGGCTGAAAGCCTTGCCGCAGGTGCCGCACTTGTGCTTGAGGTCGTGGGTGAGGACATGCATGGCGAGGGCTGGCATGGAGACGTAGACCTTGGCGCAGGTCGGGCACTTGCGGGCCAGCTGGCTGTCCAGGCTGCGGTGGGTCTGCTTGTGGCGGCTCAGGTTGGACGAGGTGGCGTACGTCTTGCCGCACTCCCCGCAGCGGTGGCGTTGGGCAGCCTGGCGGCCGCCGCTGCCGCTCCTCCTCGACCGGCCATCCGTGATGAAGAAGGCATCCATGCTGTAGCCCTCGCTGACCGCTGCCTCGCCGCTGAAGTAGCCGCTGGCCAGCCCCGATTGCGGGCTGTCGGGCCCCAGCCCCTCTGGCTCCCCATAGACCTCGCCGACTTTGGTATAGACAGGCTGGGGGGTTGTCAGACTCTCCCCTCCGCTTTCATACACCACGGGGCTGATGTAACTGTGAATGTAACCTAGAGACAGATAGGCAACAATATCGATTAATTCACACAGGAATAATACTGCTGGAAATAACCATGATGTGGAAAAGCTTTCGGAGCGCTGCTCCTTCCTCAGGTGAGTCATTGCCCCTCACCTGATGAAGGGGCAGTGCTCCGAAAGCTCATGCTATCAAATAAACCTGTTGGACTTTAACCTGGTGTTGTGAGACTTCTTACTGTGCTGGAAATAACAACAGGAAATGCTAGAGATACCCAACAAGTCTGACAACACCTGTGGAGAGTGACACAAAGTTAATGGGTGAAACTCTCTGGCCATTCACACCAGCAGGATTCTCCAGTCCCGCTGCAGTGAACAGAGAATGAGTGAATGGAGCGGAACAGTGGTTAGCACTGCTGCCTCACAGCACCAGGGACTTGGGTTCGATTCCCGGGTTGGTCACTGTCTGTGTGGAGTCCGCATGTTCTCCCGTGTCTGCACAGGTTTCATCCGGGTGCTCCGGTTTTCTCCCACAGTCCGAAAGACGTGCTGGTTAGGGTGCACTGGCCATGCTAAATTCTCCCTCAGTGTAACCGAACAGGCGCCGGAGTGTGGCGACGAGGGGATTTTCACAGCATCTTAATTTCAGTGTTAACGTAAGCCTACTTGTGACACTAATAAATAAACTAAACTTTACTTTAGATTTGGCTGAGCACCAAATTTTCCATCCTCTCTGGCAGCGCCAGCAGGAGCGTGAATGGCCAGAGAATTCCATCCATATTTCAGGTCAATGATCTTTCATCATAGACTTCCAACAGTCTCTCCAAAAGGACATCTTACTCAAGCCCTGTCCCGCACCCTATCCCTGTAAGCCCACACATTTACCATGGCTAATCCACCTAACCTACACATCTAGGGGCAATTTAGCACGGCCAATCCACCTAACCTGCACATATTTGGACTGTGGTAGGAAACCGGAGCACCCGGAGGAAACCCACGCAGACACGGGGAGAACGTGCAGACTCCACACAGCCCAAGCTGGAATTGAACCCAGCTGCCTGGCGCTGTGAGGCAGCAGTGCTGACCACTGTGCCACTCAGTACTTCAAAACTGGGAGAAAGTAGAAATGTAAATGCCGGGTATGGAGGGCCTTAGCTATGAGGAGAGATTGGGTAAACTGGGCTTGTTCTCCCTGGAAAGACGGAGAATGAGGGGAGACCTAATCGAGGTGTACAAAATTATGAAGGGTATAGATAGGGCGAACAGTGGGAAGCTTTTCCCCGGGTCGGAGGTGACGATCACGAGGGGTCACGGGCTCAAGGTGAGAGGGGCGAGGTATAACTCAGATATCAGAGGGACGTTTTTTACACAGAGGGTGGTGGGGGTCTGGAATGCGCTGCCAAGTAGGGAGGGGAGGGGGGACAGAGTGAAGGACAAAAGGGAAGATCTTTGATAAAGTGGCGGGTTGGTGAAATTAAATGATAAAAGGGTTCATGATGCGAGGCGATTGGAATTGGCAATGAGGCTAATAAAGAGACAAAAAATGTACCTAGACGAGGTGTGAATGGCCACCTCCCATTGGCCATTCTGTCATTCACGCCTCCTTGAGACACATTCATCTCAGTTTTGGTGAAAGGTCACGAAAATATAAACTCGGCAGATACTGCCTGAGCTGCGGAACATTAGCTTATTTTTAATATTTCACTCATTCACACTGAAACAGACTTAATGACTTGCATTTCTATAGCTGCACAGGACCTCCCAGTGGGCCTCGAAACCAATGAAACATTTCTCAACTGTTGTAATGTAGGAAAGTCAGCAGCCATTTTTGGGCACAGCAATCTCCCACCACAGCAATGTGCTAATCACTAGATAGTTCTTTTGTGGCGTGATTGAGGGATAAACATGGGCTCCCCCTGCTCTCCTCCAAAGTAATGCCCTGGGATCTTATACATCGAGTAAAAGTTTTAACAACACCAGGTTAAAGTCCAACAGGTTTATTTGGTAGCAAATGCCATTAGCTTTCGGAGCGCTGCCCCTTCGTCAGATGGAGTGGATATCATCTTATACATCCCCCAGAGAAGGCATACTGCACTCCTTCAGAACTGCACTGGAAAAGTCCGCTTAGATTAAGTGTTGGAAGTTTTGGAGCATGCAGTGATTGTTCCTTTAAGAGCAACAAAGCAGATTAAGGGTCACCTGGCCAGGGGAACCAATAGGGAACTCCCCCAGGGGGTGGATCCCTCTGAGGCAAGAAACATAGAACATAGAAAAACGACAGCACAAAACAGGCCCTTCGGCCCACAAGTTGTGCCGAACACATCCCTACCTTCTCGACCTACCTATAACCCTCCATCCTATTAAGTTCCATGTACTCATCCAGGAGTCTCTTAAAAGACCCTATTGAGTTTGCCTCCACCACCACTGACGGCAGCCGATTCCACTCGCCCACCACCCTCTGTGTGAAAAACTTACCCCTAACATCTCCCCTGTACCTACCCCCCAGCACCCTAAACCTGTGTCCTCTTGTAGCAGACATTTCCACCCTGGGAAAAAGCCTCTGAGAGTCCACCCGATCTATGCCTCTCAACATCTTATACACCTCTATTAGGTCTCCTCTCATCCTTCGTCTCTCCAAGGAGAAAAGACCAATCTCCCTCAGCCTATCCTCATAAGGCATGCCACTCAATCCAGGCAACATCCTTGTAAATCTCCTCTGCACCCTTTCAATCTTTTCCACATCCTTCCTGTAGTGAGGCGACCAGAACTGAGCACAGTACTCCAAGTGGGGTCTAACGAGGGTCTGATGTAGCTGCATCATTATACCCGGACTCCTAAACTCAATCCCTCGATTGATAAAGGCCAGCACACCATACGCCTTCTTAACCACCTCCTCCACCTGCGGGGCCAATTTCAGAGTCCTATGTAGGGAACAAGCTGCAGCCAGAAGGTTGCTGTACAATTCTTAATTAATAAATCCTTCCTGTGTTCGTTAATTGAGTCTCTGAAAGTGCATCTTTACAGAGTGGGACTTGAACCCAAAACCTTTAATCTGCATATAGATTGGACAAATCAAATTAGTTGCAATACCATAGAGGAGGAATTCCTGGAGTGCACATGGGATGTTTTTCTGGACCAATAGGTTAAGGAACCAACTAGAGAACAGGCCATCCTAGACTGGGTACTGTGTAATGAGAAAGCAATAATTGGCAATCTAGTTGTGAGAGACCCCTTGGGGACGAGCGACCATAACATGATAGAATTCTTCATCAAGGTGGAGAGTGACATCGTTGATTCTGAGACTAGCTTAGTTTTTTATGTATTAGTGTCACAAGTAGGCTTACGTTAACACTGTAATGAGGTTACTGTGAAAATCCCCTAGTCGCCACACTCCGGCGCCTGTTTGGGTTCACTGAGGGAGAATTTAGCATGGCTAATGCACCCTAACCAGCACGTCTTTCGGACTGTGGGAGGAAACCGGAGCACCAGGAGGAAACCCACGCAGACACGGGGGGAATGTGCAGACTCCGCACAGACAGTGACCCAAGCTGGGAATTGAACCTGGGTCGCTGGCGCTGTGAGGCAGGAGTGCTAACCACTGTGCCACCGTGCCACCTTTAAGGAAACAATGATGGTATGAGGTGCGAGTTTGCTATGGTGGATTGGGAAATATTATTTAAAGGAATGATGGTGGATAGACAATGGCAAAGGTTCAAACAGTGCATAGGTGAACGGCAGCATTCGTTTATTCCTGTTAGGTGCAAAGGTAAAATGGGAATGGTGGTCAAACCAGGGCTCACAAGGGAAATTAGTGATAGTGTTAGATCCAAGGAAGAAGCAGACAAATTGACCAGAGAAAAACAACCGACTTGAGAACTGGGAGCAGTTTAGAATTCAGCAAAGGAGGACCAAGGGGTTGATTAAGATGAGGAAAATAGAGTACGAGAGTAATCTTGCAGGGAACATAAAAACTGACCGTAAAAGTTTCTCTCAGTATTTGAGGAGAAAAAGATTGTAAAGTAAAGTTTATTTATTAATGTCACGAGTAGGCTTACATTAACACTGCAATGAAGTTACTGTGAAAATCCCCTAGTCGCCACACTCTGGCGCCTGTTTGAATACACTGAGGGGAAATTTAGCGTGGCCAATTCACCTAACCAGCACGTCTTTGGACTGTGGGAGGAAACGGAAGCACCCAGAGGAAACCCACGCAGACACGAGGAGAACATGCACACAGACAGTGACCCAAGCCGGGAATCGAACCCGGTTCTCTGGCGCAGTGAGGCAGCAGTGCTAACCAGTGCTAGCCATCGGTTGGCATTGGCATTGGCACCAGTTGCAGTAATTCCTCACTGATGTGTGAGTTTGCTGATACAGCCAGTTAAAGAATATAGTGAATGTTATTCAGCAGTTTGGTACAGAAATGCATTGTGAAAAGTCACCGGAGCCAACGAGGTTTGTTGCAGTGACAGTACAGCTGTCTTAACGCATCAGTTTAAATAACTCCCACTGTCACCGTCATCAACAACTGAGTATAATACAACATCAAATGCTCTCTCCACACAATACAACTATTGATGGGTGGGATCAATAAATTGTCATCCATCACCTCATCAAAGGGCAAATCGATCCATCTGGTGCTGATAGAAACCTGGTTTTACCGGAAATAACTATTATTTCCTCACAACCGCCTTCTTACTTCCTGACACATTCCGACATCGCCGTGTACAAACCACTACCCCAGTGACATTGCTCTAATTACCAAGTGCTTTCCTGCACCAACTCCCTCCTACTCCAAAAGCATCTTCATTTGCACATCCCACCCTCTTCTGACCCTTCCACTCTCCCATTTGACCCACATCACCAAAACTGATTCTCTGGACGTTTACAACTGTGTCCACTTAATTAGCTCTAATTTGCTATTGTGTGTCCTCATAGAAATCATAGAAACCCTACAGTGCAGAAAGAGGCCATTGGGCCCATCGAGTCTGCACCGACCACAATCCCACCCAGGCCCTACCCCCACATATTTACCCGCTAATCCCTCTAACCTATGCATCTCAGGATTCTAAGGGGCAATTTTTAACCTGGCCAATCGACCTAACCCGCACATCTTTGGACTGTGGGAGGAAACCGGAGCACCCGGAGGAAACCCACGCAGACACGAGAAGAATGTGTGCAAACTCCACACAGACAGTGACCCAAGCCGGGAATCGAACCCAGGTGCCTGGAGCTGTGAAAAAGCAGTGCTAACCACTGTGCTACCTGAGGGCATGAAAGGTGCTATATAAATGCAATACTTTCTTTGGTTCATTTTTTAGTTAAAATCATTATCATGGATTCCCTCGCAAGTTTTTTTTTAACCGATATTCCCTCCCTCAGTTTCTCCACTGAATGACTTTGTATCCTTGATGACTTCAACTTATTATCTTCTGACCTACAACCTTTCTGTCATAAAATCATAGAATCGCTACAGTACAGAAGGAGGCCATTTGGCCCATCGAGTCTGTACCGACCACAATCCCACCCAGGCCCTATTCCCGTAATCCCACACATTTACCCTGCTGATCCCCCTCACACTAGGGTCAATTTAGCCAATCAACCTAACCTGCACATCTTTGGAGTGTGGGAGGAAACTGGAGCACCCGAAGGAAACCCACGCAGGCACGGGGAGAATGTGCAAACCACCCAGACAGTCACCCGAGGCTGGAATTGAACCTGGAGCCCTGATGCTGTGAGGCAGCAATGCTAACCACTGTGCTATTGTGCTACCCTCACCATGTCCTTTTACTGAACTTTACTCTTTCCATAACTTCTACCACTCTATACCTATGCACACCCTCACAACCTCACTAACTTGCTGAACTTCTAACTTGCAAGGTCACAATCAAACATGGCTACCTCTGTCCAACTCATCGTTGCCTTACCAACCAGATTATCCTTCATTCTGCCTCCCAACTCCACCAATGCTCACAATCTGCCCAGGGGGAGAAAACATCAATTGCCCAGTTCCCCTGGAAAAACACTTCCAAATTTGCAGCTCCCTCTCTCCATCCTTACCTCTGGTACCATTACCCTGTTGAATGATCTCTGCTTTGGGAATTCTAGTTCCTGCTGATTGTCCACTGTCTCCCAACCCTGCAACTCACTTCCTACATTCCCCATTTTCACTCTCTTAATCCTGAGGCTTGGCTCAGTCATACATGATCTGACTTGACTTAAAACTGAGAGATTTGCACCTTTCATGACCTCAGGACCTCCATAAACCTGAGCCAATCCAAAACTCTGCTGCCCCTCTAGTACAGTAAGAAGTCTCACAACACCAGGTTAAAGTCCAACAGGTTTATTTGGTAGCAAATACCATAAGCTTTCGGAGCAATGCCCCTTCGTCAGATGGAGTCTCCATCTGACGAAGGAGCATTGCTCCGAAAGCTTATGGTATTTGCTACCAAATAAACCTGTTGGACTTTAACCTGGTGTTGTGAGACTTCTTACTGTGCTTACCCCAGTCCAACGCCGGCATCTCCACATCATGACTGCCCCTCTAGTAACCAGTGGACTGCACGGTGGCACAGTGGTTAGCACGGCTGCCTCACAGCGCCAGGGTCCTGGGTTCAATTCCAGCCTTGGGTGACTGTGTGGAGTTTGCACGTTCTCCCCGTGTCTGTGTGGGTTTCCTCCGGGCGCTCCGGTTTCCTCCCACACTCCAAAGATGTGCAGGTAAGGTGGATTGGTCGTGATAAATTACCTGTTAGTGTCCCAAGATGTGTAGGTTAGATAGATTAGCAGGGTTGTGGCACAGTGGTTAGCACTGTTGCCTCACAGCGCCAGGGACCCGGGTTCGATTCCCGACTTGGGTCACTGTCTGTGTGGAGTTTGCACATTCTCCCCGTGTCTGCATGGGTTTCCTCTGGGCGCTCCGGTTTCCTCCCACAGTCCGAAAGACGTGCTGGTTAGGGTGCTTTGGCCGTGCTAAATTCTCCCTCAGTGTACCCGAACAGGCGACGGAGTGTGGCGACTAGGGGATTTTCACAGTAACTTCATTGCAGTGTTAATGTAAGCCTGCTTGTGACTAATAAAAAAACTTTTAACACGTGAGGTTACAGAGATGGGGCCTGGGTGGGATGCTTGGTGTTGGTGCAGACTTGATGGACCGAATGGCCTCCTTTTGCACTGTAGGGATTCTAACTTGTACTAAATCCTGCTCAACTATCATGTCTGCTCACTGACCTTCATTGGCTCCCAGTCTGCTAATGCCTCAGTTTTAACAATTACACCTTTGTTTTCAAACTCCCCCATTGTCTCATTCCTGCCTTATTCTGTAATCTCCTCCGATCCTACAGCCCTCTGAGATATCGGCATTCCTCCAGTCCTGGCCTCTTGAGCATTCCCGATTTTAACCCCACAATTTCTGGTGGCCGTGCCTTCAGCAGCTGAGGCGCCAAGCTCTGGAATTCCATTCACAAAATCCTTTCTGCCTCTCCATCACATTCTCCTCCATAAAGAGGTGGTTAAGACCTACCTCTTTGATCAGTCTTCTTGTTATCTGCCCCAATAACCCCTTATGTGGCTCAGTGTCAAATTTTGTTTGGTCCTGTTTCTGTCGTGTGAAAGGTCATGGGGTCTTTTACTGCAATAAATGGAATGTGGAATTGCTGTTATTGTATCAAACACTTTACAGTCGATGGATAATCTGGGTAACACATTGTCTGACTGGATATGATGAAGGTGGTTGAGGGGAGGCTTATGTGGAGCATAAGCATGGACCAGTTGGGCCGAATGGCCTGTTTCTGTGCTGCAAATACGATATAATTCTATATAATACTGCCCTCTCCTTCTCCCAATCATTGCTGTTTATGTAATTCCCTGTTATCAATATGACAGTTTAAAGTTTATTTATCAGTGTCACAAGTAGGCTTACATTAACACTGCAGTGAAGTTACTGTGAAAGTCCCCTAGCCGTCACACTCTGGCGCCTGTTCGGGTACACTGAGGGAGAATTTAGCACGGCCGATGCACCCTAACCAGCATGTCTTTCGGACTGTGGGAGGAAACCGGAGCACCTGGAGGAAACCCACGCAGGTACGGGGAGAATGTGCAGACTCCGCACAGACAGTGACCCAAGCTGGAAATTGAACCCGGGTCCCTGGCGCTGTGAGGCAGCAGTGTTAACCACTGTGCCACTGTGCTTCTCTTCATCTTGTCCTCCAGAGATTCAATACAGAAAATTGTCTGTGGTTTCCACAGAGTAAATAACGTGAAATCGTTCACAGTGGCAGAACAATCAGAAAGCAGGGAACACAGAGATCGGCACTGTGGGGGGTTGGGGGAGTCGGCACTGCGGGCGGTTGGGAGGGTCGGCACTGTGGGGGGATTGGGGGGAATCGGCACTGTGGGGGGTTGGGGGAGTCAGCACTGTGGGGGGTTGGGGGAATCGGTCATGCGGGGGGGTTCAGGGAATCGGCACTGCGGGGGATTGGGGGAGTCGGTACTGTGGGGGGTTGGGGGGGTCGGCACTGTGGGGGGTTGGGGGAATCGGTACTGCGGGGGGTTCAGGGAATCGGCACTGCGGGGGATTGGGGGAGTCGGCACTGTGGGGGGTTGGGGGGGTCGGCACTGTGGGGGGATGGGGGAATCGGCACTGTGGGGGGTTGGGGGAATCGGCACTGCGGAGGGTTGGGGGAATCGGCACTGCGGGGGGTTGGGGGTCGGCACTGTGGGGGATTGGGGGAGTCGGCACTGTGGGAGGTTGGGGGAATCGGCACTGCGGGGGGTTGGGGGGTCGGTACTGTGCGGGGTTGGGGGAATCGGCACTGTGGGGGGTTGGGGGGTCGGTACTGTGCGGGGTTGGGGGAATCGGCACTGCGGGGGGTTGGGGGTCGGCACTGTGGGGGATTGGGGGAGTCGGCACTGGTTGGGGTTGGGGGGGTCGGCACTGCAGGGGATTGGGGGAATCGGCACTGTGGGGGGTTGGGGGAATCGGCACTGTGGGGGGTTGGGGGAATCGGCACTGTGGGGGGTTGGGGGAATCGGCACTGTGGGGGGTTGGGGGGGTCGGCACTGTGGGGGGTTGGGGGGGTCGGCACTGTGGGGGGTTGGGGGAATCGGCACTGTGGGGGGTTGGGGGAATCGGCACTGTGGGGGGTTGGGGGAATCGGCACTGTGGGGGATTGGGGGAATCGGCACTATGGGGGGTTGGGGGAATTGGCACTGTGGGGGGTTGGGGGAATCGGCACTGCGGGGGGTTGGGGGGGTCGGCACTGTGGGGGGTTGGGGGGGTCGGCACTGTGGGGGGTTGGGGGAATCGGCACTGCGGGGGGTTGGGGGGGTCGGCACTGTGGGGGGTTGGGGGGGTCGGCACTGTGGGGGGTTGGGGGAATCGGCACTGTGGGGGGTTGGGGGGGTCGGCACTGTGGGGGGTTGGGGGAATCGGCACTGTGGGGGGTTGGGGGAGTCGGCACTGCGGGGGGTTGGGGGAGTTGGCACTGTGGGGGGTTGGGGGAATCGGCACTGTGGGGGGTTGGGGGAGTCGGCACTGTGGGGGGTTGGGGGAGTCGGCACTGCGGGGGGTTGGGGGAGTCGGCACTGTGGGGGGTTGGGGGAATCGGCACTGTGGGGGGTTGGGGGAGTCGGCACTGTGGGGGGTTGGGGGGGTCGGCACTGCGGGGCGTTGGGGGAATCGGCACTGTGGGGGGTTGGGGGAATCGGCACTGTGGGGGGTTGGGGGAATCGGCACTGTGGGGGGTTGGGGGATACAGCACTGCGGGGGGTTGGGGGAGTCGGCACTGCGGGGGGTTGGGGGATACGGCACTGCGGGGGGTTGGGGGAATCGGCACTGTGGGGGGTTGGGGGAATCGGCACTGTGGGGGCTTGGGGGGGTCGGCACTGTGGGGGGTTGGGGCAATCGGCACTGTGGGGGGTTGGGGGGGTCGGCACTGCGGAGGGTTGGGGGAATCGGCACTGTGGGGGGTTGGGGGAATCGGCACTGTGGAGGGCTGGGGGAATCGGCACTGTGGGGGGTTGGGGGAATCGGCACTGCGGGGGGTTGGGGGAATCGGCACTGTGGGGGGTTGGGGGAATCGGCACTGTGGGGGGTTGGGGGAATCGGCACTGTGGGGGGTTGGGGGAATCGGCACTGTGGGGGGTTGGGGGGAATCGGCACTGCGGGGGGTTGGGGAAGTCGGCACTGCGGGGGGTTGGGGGAATCGGCACTGTGGGGGGTTGGGGGAGTCGGCACTGTGGGGGGTTGGGGGAGTCGGCACTGCGGGGGGTTGGGGGAGTCGGCACTGTGGGGGGTTGGGGGAATCGGCACTGTGGGGGGTTGGGGGAGTCGGCACTGTGGGGGGTTGGGGGGGTCGGCACTGCGGGGCGTTGGGGGAATCGGCACTGTGGGGGGTTGGGGGAATCGGCACTGTGGGGGGTTGGGGGAATCGGCACTGTGGGGGGTTGGGGGATACAGCACTGCGGGGGGTTGGGGGAGTCGGCACTGCGGGGGGTTGGTGGATACGGCACTGCGGGGGGTTGGGGGAATCGGCACTGTGGGGGGTTGGGGGAATCGGCACTGTGGGGGCTTGGGGGGGTCGGCACTGTGGGGGGTTGGGGGAATCGGCACTGTGGGGGGTTGGGGGAATCGGCACTGCGGGGGGTTGGGGGAATCGGCACTGCGGGGGGTTGGGGGAATCGGCACTGCGAGGGGTTGGGGGAATCGGCACTGGGTGGGGTTGGGGGTGTCGGCACTGCGGGGGGTTGGGGAATCGGCACTGTGGGGGGTTGGGGGAATCGGAACTGTGGGGGGTTGGGGGAGTTGGCACTGTGGGGGGTTGGGGGAATCGGCACTGTGGGGGGTTGGGGGAATCGGCACTGTGGGGGGTTGGGGGAATCGGCACTGTGGGGGGTTGGGGGAATCGGCAATGTGGGGGGTTGGGGGAATCGGCACTGCGGGGGGTTGGGGGAATCGGCACTGGGTGGGGTTGGGGGTGTCGGCACTGCGGGGGGTTGGGGAATCGGCACTGTGGGGGGTTGGGGGAATCGGAACTGTGGGGGGTTGGGGGAGTTGGCACTGTGGGGGGTTGGGGGAATCGGCACTGCGGGGGGTTGGGGGAGTCGGCACTGTGGGGGGTTGGGGGAATCGGCACCGCGGGGGGTTGGGGGAATCGGCACTGCGGGGGGTTGGGGGAATCGGCACTGCGGGGGGTTGGGGGAATCGGCACTGGGTGGGGTTGGGGGGGTCGGCACTGTGGGGGGTTGGGGGAGTCGGCACTGCGGGGGGTTGGGGGAATCGGCACTGGGTGGGGTTGGGGGAGTCGGCACTGCGGGGGGTTGGGGAATCGGCACTGTGGGGGGTTGGGGGAATCGGAACTGTGGGGGGTTCGGGGAGTTGGCACTGTGGGGGGTTGGGGGAATCGGCACTGCGGGGGGTTGGGGAATCGGCACTGTGGGGAGTTGGGGGAATCGGCACTGTGGGGGGTTGGCGGAGTTGGTACTGTGGGGGGTTGGGGGAGTCGGCACTGTGGGGTGTTGGGGGAATCGGCACTGTGGGGCGTTGGGGGGGTCGGCACTGTGGGGGATTGGGGGAATCGGCACTGTGGGGGGTTGGGGGAGTTGGTACTGTGGGGGGTTGGGGGAATCGGCACTGTGGGGGGTTGGGGGGATCGGCACTGTGGGGGGTTGGGGGAATCGGCACTGTGGGGGGTTGGGGGGGTCGGCACTGTGGGGGGTTGGGGGGGTCGGCACTGTGGGGGGTTGGGGGAATCGGCACTGTGGGGGGTTGAGGGGGTCGGCACTGTGGGGGGTTGGGGGAATCGGCACTGTGGGGGGTTGGGGGGGTCGGCACTGTGGGGGGTTGGGGGAATCGGCACTGTGGGGGGTTGGGGGAATCGGCACTGTGGGGGGTTGGGGGGGTCGGCACTGTGGGGGGTTGGGGGAGTCGGCACTGTGGGGGGTTGGGGGAATCGGCACTGTGGGGGCTTGGGGGGGTCGGCACTGTGGGGGGTTGGGGGGGTCGGCACTGTGGGGGGTTGGGGGAGTCGGCACTGTGGGGGGTTGGGGGAGTCGGCACTGTGGGGGGTTGGGGGAATCGGCACTGTGGGGGGTTGGGGGGGTCGGCACTGTGGGGGGTTGGGGGAGTCGGCACTGTGGGGGGTTGGGGGAATCGGCACTGTGGGGGGTTGGGGGAGTCGGCACTGTGGGGGGTTGGGGGAATCGGCACTGTGGGGGGTTGGGGGGGTCGGCACTGTGGGGGGTTGGGGAGTCGGCACTGTGGGGGGTTGGGGGAGTCGGCACTGCGGGGGGTTGGGGGAGTCGGCACTGTGGGGGGTTGGGGAGTCGGCACTGCGGGGGGTTGGGGGAATCGGCACTGCGGGGGGTTGGGGGAGTCGGCACTGTGGGGGGTTGGGGGAGTCGTCACTGTGGGGGGTTGGGGGAGTCGGCACTGTGGGGGGTTGGGGGGGTCGGCACTGTGGGGGGTTGGGGGGGTCGGCACTGCGGGGGGTTGGGGGGGTCGGCACTGTGGGGGGTTGGGGGAGTCGGTACTGCGGGGGGTTGGGGGGGTCGGCACTGCGGGGGGTTGGGGGGGTCGGCACTGTGGGGGGTTGGGGGAGTCGGCACTGCGGGCGGTTGGGGGGGTCGGCACTGTGGGATGGGGTTAACTGTCGGGGGGGAAATCGGGGGAGTACTGGATATCGGGGCGGGCCGGGAATGGTCGGGGGCCAGTGATCAGGCCATGGGGGGGCCAGAGGGCCGGAGTTGGGGGAGTTGCGGGCCTGGCCAGTGATCAAGCTTGCCAGTAATCGGGAGGCCAGCAGTGCGGGTCCACTGCGCATGCGCAGATCTCGGTACTGACAGATCAGCGCATGCGTAGTGGCTCGCTCAGCACTATGCTGCCGGCCTCTCCATCGGGAATAGGTCCCGCCCACTGACTTATAATGATATACACGCCAGTGACCTCTGCAGTGCACAGAGTGTGGGAGACTCGAGTCTGAACACCCACTGAAAAACCAATGTGAATTACTCCAGTTTTCACTAGAATTCGGCCGTGGTGTAGACATAATTTGTTGAGGTCATCCTTCTCCGATCAACAGTACAGCCTCATATCCACAACCATTGTTACCAGGAACTGTTCACAAAAGAGCAAAAGGCTTCATCTGTGCAGGACAAGTGTTGTTGGGTATAAGTTATCCTAGCACGGCTGCACTTATTACCCACATGCACCCGCTCTTGATTTTATTAGTGAGCCCACTCAGAAGTACAAAAAGTAAACCAAACCAAGCAGCGTGATGCCAGTGTCAAAGACAGGTCGGACCAGGTGAGGGGGTGTGTCAGGTTGCTCCCCCCCCACCCACTCTCCCCCCCTCCCCCCCTTCCCCAAGGCCATGAGTTAACCTGTCGGATTTTTATTATACTGTGATAATGTTTTTGTTAATGTTCCTGCCACTTGCTCACAGTTGGCCACTAGCTGCTATGGCGGGATTTGAACCTGTGATCATCTGGATTGTTAACCTCGAGCAAGAGAATTGGTTCCTGCTTGGACCACAAGATGTGCTGATTGCATCTTGGTAGCAGTATTTTATCCCGTGTCTGGTTGTCCTTTTTCTGGCAGTCAGTGTAACGCAGAGTAAAGCCAGGGAACAATCTGCTTTTGGCTTGTTTCATGGTACCTGGGGAGCAGTTTCACCCCTTCTCTGAGATACAGTTCCATAGAATCCCTACAATGCAAAAGGTGGCCATTCAGCCCATTGACTCTCCACTGATTTTTTTTTAATACTTTTCCAATTCAATCAAATCAAATCCAATTCAGAGTCTCAACAAGTTGAGACATTTCAGATCCAGGCTGACAAGACAGGACGGGAGACCAAAACCACCCTGTCCTGGGCCTGATCTACATGAGTCAAGCTGATTGGAGAAGGGGGAGGATCCTCCTCCAAGACTTGAGCTCATTTGCACCTTAGCCAAAAGGCCGAGATGCCGCTTTTAAAAATTGCTTCATATGAAACATATGAAGCCTCAGTGTAACCTAATGACCTCGACCAAGTGCAGGCGATCCATACTACACTTGATCTTAGCCAAAAGGCCGAGAAGCGAAAGATTATCTTACCCAAGTCGACCTCTTCACCCTATCCCAGTAACCCGTGCATTTACCATGGCTAACCTACACATCTTTGTGACACTAAGGCTGGAATTTTACCAGCACGTCCGCTCCGATTCCGGGGGCAGGCAAGGCTCAGAGAACGGCATTCTCCATTGGCCTCGGGTGGGATTATACGAACCTCGGGCGGACGTGCCGGTAAAATTCCGGCCTAAGAGTCAAGTTACCATGGCAAGTCCATCTAACCAGCACATCTTTGGACTGTGGGAGGAAACCGGAGCACCCGGAGGAAACCCACGCAGACACGGGGAGAATGTGGAGACTCCACACAGACAGTGACCCAAGGCTGGAATCAAACCAGGTGCTGCGAGGCAGCAGTGCTAACCACTGTGCCACCGTGCCGCCCCCCCCCTGTGCTACCATGCCACCTCCACCTTGAACATTCCTAATTGGTTGAATATTTGGCATGGTGGTTAGCACTGCTGCTTCACAGCGCCAGGGACTGGGGTTCGATTCCCGGCTTGGGTCACTGTCTGTGTGGAGTTTGCACATTCTCCCCGTGTCTGCGTGGGTTTCCTCCGGGTGCTCTGGGTTCCTCCTACAGTCCGAAAGACGTGCTGGTTAGCATTGGCCTTGCTAAATTCTCCCTCCGTGTGCCCGAACAGGCGCCGGAGTGTGGAGACTAGGGCATTTTCACAGTAACTTCACTGCAGTGTTAATGTAAGCCTGCTTGTGACTAATAAATAAAATAAATATTCCTCATTTAGTTTCAGCATACAGCCACATTGTGCAGTGTATCTTCATGCTTCAATATTTCTAAAAGACGTTAACCCGTTTCATAAAAGGAGAGGCTTTCATTTATATAACACATTATCACATCTTTCAAAGCACTTGATATGCAGTGAATTGCTTTCAACTGCAATGAGTGCTGTTGCGCAGGATTGTGTTATTCACCTGTGAAAGCAACAGCCAAATGAATATAAATGTACTGGTTACTAATATCACACAGTGTGATTTAAGCCCCTAAGACTGTATTTAGCAAACTATCAATGTGGAACCCGCTGCAGCTCCAGCATCATGATTGATTAGTTTTATTTTTAGCCCTCATGACGCACGCTGTGTCAAGCTGCAGGTTCCCTCCAGTTCTCTGCGGAAGCATTGTCTTGCAGTTATCCACTTCAGAGTGGGGCAGTCTACTGCTTGTGATACCAGAGAGCGTGGATTCGAATCCCAGCCCGGCACTTTGAGAATCTCAATTCAGCCTAAAATAAGACGGTGTCGGTAAAGGTCCACCGTGAGTAATGTTGGATTGTCGTTAATAAACCTAACTGCTTCACTGATGTCCTATAGGGAGGGGAACCTGCCGTTCCCACCTGGTCTGGGTCTATATGTAACTGCGGTTTCATACCAGCGTGATTGACTCTTTATTGCCTCTGACGTGGCCAAGTAAGTCACTCAGTTCTGAGCCGTCAAGGGATGAACAATAAATGTTGGCCTTACCGGCGAGGTCCTCAGAGTTAATTTGTTTTTAATTGTACTGCAGTAGATAGACATGCAGGAACAACAAAACAACTTGAATTCATATAGCACCTTCAATGTGGAAAAACATCCTTAGGCATCTTACAAGTGCATTATCAGACATTCGACACTAAGCCACATAAGGAGATATTAGAAAAAAACCCCAGAAAATGCTGGAAAAACTTAGCCAAATTTGGCAGCATTTTTGGAGAGAGAAACACGCATCCCGGACATACTGGGGGGGGGGGGGGATTTTTCCAGTCCCATCCGCCATGGGAATCATAACAGGCTGTTGGCGGGGGTAGTGGTGGGGGGGGGGGGGGGGGGGTGGGGGGTGCAGGCAGTGGGGGGAGGGGGGGTTGCAGGCGGGAGGGGTGGGGGTGGAGGGAGGGTGGGGACATGTAAAGGTCTGTTGACCTCAGGCAAGATTGTCCGGTTTTGGGGCGAGCGCGGCGGGAAAATCCCACCCGCTCTCTTCCACCTTCTTCCACCGGGAAAAAGATGCAAAAGTCTGAGAACATGAACCAACAGATTCAAGAACAGCTTCTTCCCTGCTGTCATCAGACTTTTCAATGGTCCCATCAGACATTAAGCTGACCTTTCTCTTCACCTTATCTGTAACTGCAACACTATATTCTGCAGCCTATCCTTTTTCTTTTCCCCTATGTACTCTATGAACAGTATGCGTTATCTGTGTAGCGCGTAAGAAACAATACTTATCACTGGATCCAAATGCATGTGACAATAATAAATCAAATCAAGAGTTGACATTTCAAGTCCAATGTGACTTCTTTGGACCTGCCCAATATGTCATGTGACTTGGTGTTAAATTTTGTTGGATAACACTCCTGTGAAGTACCTTGGGATGTTTCTTAATGTTAAACCTGCTATCTCCATACAAATAGTTGTTGTTGACGAATTCCATGTTCCTGAAGGAATGTGGACAAGAGGAGATATTAAAGTTGGCTTGCCTATAAACACATGAATTAGGGGCAGGAGTCGGCCACTCAGCCCCTCAAGCTTGCTCTGCCATTTGATAAGATCACGGCTGATCTAATTTGGCCTCAACCCCACGTTCCTGCCTGCCCACCAATGCCCTTCGATCCCTTCATCAGTCAACAATCTATCAAACTCAGCCTCCACTGTTCTCTGGGAGAGAGTCGCACAGACACTAGAATGTGGTGCAGACTTGTTCAGGGAAAGAGCTGCAAGTTCTTTGACTTCCCCAGAAATTAACAATACCTGGGGTGGATGCTTCCATCCTCTAAATCTTTCCTCATTTTGTTTTGTACGTATAGAATCACTGGGTGTATCTGTGATCTCTTTCATTCCGTTTGCCCCATGTTGTTCAGTTTGCAAACCTTGTGAGCTCTGCCAAGGTCACTCAGGTAGTGCGACTAAAGAAAAACCGCAATTATCCAGCACTTTTCAATGTCCTCAGGACATCGCAAAGGACTTCACAGCCAATGAAGCATCTTTGAATTGTAGTCATTGTTGTAATGAAGGAAACACAGCAGCTAAATTGCGTGGTCACCTCCCTCAGAGATGAGCTACAGACCAGATAATTGATTTCTTAGTGTTGCTGCTTGAGGGATCAATGCAGTCCCAGGACACCTGGGGAAAAGACCCCTGCTTTTCGAAATCGTGCCATGGGATCTTTTATGCCATGATGTGGAGATGCCGGCGTTGGACTGAGGTAAACACAGTAAGAAGTTTAACAACACCAGGTTAAAGTCCAACAGGTCCCTGTTGGACTTTAACCTGGTGTTGTTAAACTTCTTACTATCTTTTATGCCCACATGAATGGTCTCATTTGAATGTCTCAGCTGAGAGATGGCACATCTGACAGTGCGGCACTCCCCCAGTACTGCACAGGGGATTATAAGCTTGGGTTATGTGCTCAAGTTCCTGGGATTGTTGGAGAGGACAAATGGCAGTAAGGTGGTGGCACTTTGGATTAAAGTTTATTTATTAGCCACAAGTAGGCTTACATTAACACTGCAATGAAGTTACTGTGAAAATCCTGTAGTCGCCACACTCCGGCACCTGTTCAGGTACACGGAGGGAGAATTTAGCATGGCCAATCCACCGAGCCAGCACATCTTTGGACAGTAGGAGGAAACCAGAGCACCCGGAGGAAACCCTCGCAGACACGGGGAGAATGTGCAAACTCCACACAGACAGTGACTCAAGCCAGGAATTGAACCCAGGTCCCTTGCTCTGTAAGGCAGCAGTGCTAACCACTGTGCCAGCTTGCCGCCCGATCTTCAGTCAGTGAACCCAATTCTTAACTGAGAACCAATCCACACGGGAAGAACGACGGCCTACTGGTGTTATTGCTAGACTATCAATCCAGAAACTCAGCTAATGTTCTGGCGATCTGGGTTCGAATCCTGCCACGGCAGGTGGTGGAATTTGAATTCAATTAAAAATATCTGGAATTAAGAATCTACTGATGACCATGAAACCATTGTCGGAAAAACCCATGCGGTTCACTAATGTCCTTTAGGGAAGGGAAATCTGCCGTCCTTACCCCGGTCTGGCCTACATGTGACTCCAGAGCCACAGCAATGTGATTGGTACTCAACTGCCCTCCAAGGGCAACTACAGATGGGCAATAAATGCTCACCGGCCAGTGAGGCCCCTGTCTCATGAATGAATAAATAAATTTACATCTCTTAGAAAAGCCCTTTAAAGAACTGCTTCATCTTTCACAATAAGAACTTTGGAGGCTGAAATGGGTGGGCAGGAATAACTCAAAATGGGAGAGATCATTAGGTTCACTTTAACCTTTGTATAATACTACACAAGTCCAATTTATGTAAATCACCTCTTAAAATTGTAGCAAGAAATTCATTGCAATAATTCCAAGAGGACACGGTTTTGTGGCAGGTAGGTCGTGCCTTACTAACCTTATTGAGTTTTTTGAGAAAGTGACCAAGGAGGTGGATGGGGGCAAGGCAGTGGACGTGGTATATATGGATTTTAGTAAGGCGTTTGATAAGGTTCACCATGGTAGGCTTCTGCAGAAAATGCAGATGTATGGGATTGGGGGTGATCTAGGAAATTGGATCAGGAATTGGCTAGCGGATAGGAAACAGAGGGTGGTGGTTGATAGTAAATATTCATCATGGAGTGCGGTTACAAGTGGTGTACCTCAGGGATCTGTTTTGGGGCCACTGCTGTTTGTAATATTTATTAATGATCTGGATGAGGGTATAGTTGGGTGGATTAGCAAATTTGCTGATGACACCAAAGTCGGTGGTGTGGTAGACAGTGAGGAAGGGTGTCGTAGTTTGCAGGAAGACTTAGACAGGTTGCAAAGTTGGGCCGAGAGGTGGCGGATGGAGTTTAATGCGGAGAAGTGTGAGGTAATTCACTTTGGTAGGAATAACAGATGTGTTGAGTATAGGGCTAACGGGAGGACTTTGAATAGTGTGGAGGAGCAGAGGGATCTAGGTGTATGTGTGCATAGATCCCTGAAAGTTGGGAATCAAGTAGATAAGGTTGTTAAGAAGGCATATGGTGTCTTGGCGTTTATTGGTAGGGGGATTGAATTTAGGAGTCGTAGCGTTATGTTGCAACTGTACACAACTCTGGTGCGGCCGCACTTGGAGTACTGTGTGCAGTTCTGGTCCCCACATTACAGGAAGGATGTGGAGGCTTTGGAGAGGGTGCAGAGGAGGTTTACCAGGATGTTGCCTGGTATGGAGGGGAGATCCTATGAGGAGAGGCTGAGGGATTTGGGATTGTTTTCGCTGGAAAGGCGGCGGCTAAGAGGGGATCTTATTGAAACATATAAGATGATTAGAGGTTTAGATAGGGTGGATAGTGATAGCCTTTTTCCTCTGATGGAGAAATCCAGCACGAGGGGGCATGGCTTTAAATTGAGGGGGGGTAGTTATAGAACCGATGTCAGGGGTAGGTTCTTTACCCAGAGGGTGGTGAGGGATTGGAATGCCCTGCCAGCATCAGTAGTAAATGCGCCTAGTTTGGGGGCGTTTAAGAGATCCGTAGATAGGTTCATGGACGAAAAGAAATTGGTTTAGGTTGGAGGGTCACAGTTTTTTTTTTTACTGGTCGGTGCAACATCGTGGGCCGAAGGGCCTGTTCTGCGCTGTAATGTTCTATGTTCTATGTTCTATGACACGGTTACTGCTGCCAAGTGGAATATCCCTAAATTGGTCACTGATTTTTTATTTGATCTTGCAAGACCTTGTTAAGTGACAAATCCTCATTGCTGAAATATCAGCGGTGTTTTACAGCCAGGGACTTTCAGAGTTTATTTAAAACAGTAACGTTCTGCAGTGTGATGAAGCGGTGAGTGAGTTCACAAAAAGAGTTACAGGCATTACAAATGCTGGTCTGTCAGAATACTCAACCTGCTGGGTTAGCACTGGACGTGGATTTAAATGATGTAATTGCAGACAAATGAGAGAATCTGCATTTATATAGCACCTATCACAACCCCCCCCGGACATCCTGAAGCGTTTTGCAGTCGGTTAAATATATTTTGGAGTCTGGTCGAGATTGCAATGGAATGTAGTTAAAAGCTGCACAGTGATTTTTTTTTCAATAAGGTTTAATCTGGATCCCAGAGTCTGCACGCTGATTGCTATGTCAAGCATCACAATCCCGGGCCGTGATCTGATTTCTCTCTCTCACCCGTCATCATCTGAATCCATGTGCTTACATTATTTTTTTAATATCCTTGTTAAGTGACAAGCACTAACTGCTAAAATGTCGCAGATGTTGTGCAGTCTGGGATCTGCAGTGTATGTTTAACACTGTGATGTACCGCAGTCTGGTGCAGCACTACATGGAATCATAGAATCCCTACAGTGCAGAAGGAGGCCCTTTGGTCCATCGAGTCTGCACCAACAACAATCCCACCTAGGCTCTATCCCCATAACCCCACGCAATTACCCCACTAGTCCCCCCGACACTAAGAGTAATTTAGCATGGCCAATCAACCTTACCTGCAAATCTTTGGAATGTGGGAGGAAACCGGAGCAACCGGAGGAAGTCCACACAGAGAACTCCACACAGACAGTCACCCAAAGCCGGAATTGAACCCAGGTCCTTGGCACTGTGCTAACCATTGTGCCACCATGCTGCCGCACCTAAGAAGGTTATTGTCACTAAAGTGGTGAGGCAGTCGGGTTAATTCACCTGCGAACTTGAGTTCAGAATCTGTTTCCGCAAATGTTTTCTTAGGGAGGGATTTACGGAGAAACCCGCCGCATGTTTTACGGTGGCGGGATGTTCTGGTCTCGCCCTTGTCAACAGGATTTCACATTGAATGCACCCCTAGCTGCTGGGAATCTCCTGTGCCATCGGCGGTACAGGAAGATCCCGTCAACTTGAATGGCCGGAATTCTTTCTCTCTGTCTTTTCCCATTCTTTTCCTGAATCCCGGCTGTAATGATACCCCAGAGCTGGCATAATGTCCAGGAATATGTGGAGCGGAGCTCCAAGAGAGAGGGAAAAGAGAAAGGGACAGACAGAGGGAGAGAGAGAGAGAAGTGGAATCTGTACCATATTTAGTCTATTACTGTACTAAGGATAGGATATTGGAACAAGAGGAGAATTGAGAGACACCTAGAAGCACAATGACATCCTTTGTGCCTTTATTGCTTTAATTGAAGAACAGTTGGACATTTTTACATTGAATTACATAGAAATTACAGCACAGCAACAGGCTATTTGGTCTATATTGTATTTTATGTCCCACATGAGCCTTCTTCCATCCCTCTTCATCCAACCTCATCAGCTATTCCTTTCCCATCTCTATATTTCTAGTTCTCCTTACATATATTTATTGTATTCACCTCAACTATTCCCTATGTCGACAAGTTCCACATTTCAATGACTTCCTGTGTGAAGAGGTTTCTTCTGAATTCCCTGGATTTACGGTGGCACAGTGGCTAGCGCTGCCACCTCCCAGCGCCAGGGACCCGGGTATAATTCCTGGTTTGGGTCACTGTCTGTGTGGAGTTTGCACATTCTCCCCGTGTCTGTGTGGGTTTCCTCCGGGTGCTCCAGTTTCCTCCCACAGTCCGAAAGACGTGCTGGTTAGATTCATTGGCCGTGCTAAATTCTCCCTCAGTGTACCCGAACAGGCACTGGACTGTGGCGACTAGTTGATTTTCATAGTAACTTCATTGCAGTGTTAATGTAAGCCTACTTGTGACACTAATAAATAAACTTAATACTGGCCTTACATGCAGATGGAAATTATAAAATCCTACAGTGCAGAAAGAGGCCATTCGGCCCACCAAATCTGCATCAATAACAATCCTACCCAGGCTCTATCCCCATAACCCTGCATATTTACCCCACTAATCTACACATCCTGGGTCACTAAGGGGCAATTTAGCATGGCCAATGCACCTAACCCGTACATCTTTGGACTGTGGGAGGAAACCGGAGCACCCGGAGGAAACCCACGCAGAGAACGTCCAAACTCCACATGGACAGTGACCCAAGCCGGGAATCGAACCCAGGCCCCGGGTGCTGTGAGGCAACAGTGCTAACCACTGTGCCACAGTGCCGCCCATAGTGGTCATAGTTTGAGGATAAGGGGTATCTTTTAGAACTGAAGTGAGGAGAAATTTCTTCCCACAGAGGGTGGCGAATGTGTAGAATTCACTCCCACAGAAAGTAGTTGAGGTCAAAACATTGTCTGATTTCAAAGAACAAAGAACAAAGAAAATGACAGCACAGGAACAGGCCCTTCAGCCCTCCAAGCCTGCACCGACCATGCTGCCCGACTTAACTAAAACCCCCTACCCTTCTGGGGACCATATCCCTCTATTCCCATCCTATTCATGAACTTGTCAAGATGTCCCTTAAAGGTCACTACCGTATCCGCTTCCACTACCTCCCCCGGCAATGAGTTCCAGGCACCCACTACTCCCTGTGTAAAACATCTGCCTTGTACATCTCCTTTAAACCTTGCCCCTCACACCTTAAACCTGTGCCCCCCAGTAATTGGCACTTCCTTCCTGGGAAAAAGCTTCTGACTATCCACACTGTCCATGCCCCTCATAATCTTGTAGACTTCTATCAGGTCTCCCCTCAACCTCCGCCACTCCAGTGAGAACAAACAAAGTTTCTCCAACCTCTCCTCATAGCTAATGCCCTCCATACCAGGCAACATCCTGGTAAATCTTTTCTGTACCCTCTCCAAAGCCTCCACATCCTTCTGGTAGTGTGGCGACCAGAATTGAACACCATATTCCAAGTGCGGCCTAACCAAGGTTCTATAAAGCTGTAACATGACTTGCCAATTTTTAAACTCAATACCCCGGCCGATAAAGGCAAGCATGGCGTATGCCTTCTTGACCTGCATTTCCACTTTGTGACCTGTGTACCTGTACACCCAGATCCCTTTGCCTATCAATACTCTTAAGGGTTCTGCCATTTACTGTATACTTCCTATCTGTATTCGACCTTCCAAAATGCATTACTTCACATTTGTCCGGATTAAACTCCATCTGCCATCGTTCCGCCCAAGTCTCCAGCTGATCTATATCCTGCTGTATCCTCTGATAGTCCTCATCGCTATCCGCAAATCCACCAACCTTTGTGTCGTCCGCAAACTTACTAATCAATTCAGTTACATTTTCCTCCAAATCATTTATATATATTACAAGCAGCAAAGGTCCCAGCACTGATCCCTGAGGAACACCACTTGTCACAGCCCTCCATTCAGAAATGCACCCTTCCACTGCTACCCTCTGTCTTCTTTGACCGAACCAGTTTAGTATCCACCTTGCCAGCTCACCTCTAATCCCATGTGAATTTCAAGAAGAAATTAGATGTAGCTTTTGGGGCTAAAGGGATTAAGGGATATGGAGGGATGGGGGATCAGGGTATTTAATTTGATGATCAACCATGATCAAAATCAATGGCGGAGCAGGCTCGAAGGGCCAAATGGCCTCTTCCTGCTTCTAGTTTCAGTGATTCTATGTTTCTAAATAGAGATGGGCAATAAATGTTGGCCTAACCAGCAGCACTTACATCCAATTAAATGGTAGCATAGTGGTAATGTCACTGGACTAGTAATCCAGAGGCCCAGGCTGATGTTCTGTGGGGATGGGTTCAAATCCCACCATGGCAGCTGGTGGAATTTAAACTCAATTAATAAAATTTTGAATTGAAAGCTAGTCACCGAATAACAGAATAGTTACAGTGCAGCAAAAAACAATGTTCCCATCATATCTGCATTTGTTCTCCTGATGAGCATCACTGCTTGGTGCCATTCCAAAACGAAGGAGATTGTCATCGACTTCAGGAAGTGTAAAGGAGAACATGCCCCTGTCTACATCAACAGGGACGAAGTAGAAAGGGTCGAGAGCTTCAGGTTTTTAGGTGTCCAGATCACCAACAACCTGTCCTGGGCCCCCATGCTGGCATTATAGTTAAGAAAGCCCACCAACGCCTCTATTTCTCAGAAGACAAAGGAAATTAGACATGTCAGCTATGACTCTCACCAACTTTTACAAATGCACCATAGAAAGCATTCTTTCCGGTTGTATCACAGCTTGGTATGGGCTCCTGCTCTGCCCAAGACCACAAGGAACTACAAAAGGTCGTGAATGTAGCCCAATCCATCACGCAAACCAGCCTCCCATCCATTGACTCTGTCTACACTTCCTGCTGCCTCGGCAAAGCAGTCAGCATAATTAAGGACCCCACGCACCCCGGACATTCTCTCTTCCACCTTCTCCCGTCAGGAAAAAGATACAAAAGTCTGAGGTCACGTACCAACCAACTCAAGAACAGCTTCTTCCCTGCTGCTGGACTTACCTTGCATTAAGTTGATCTTTCTCTACACCCTAGCTATGACTGTAACACTACATTCTGCACCCTCTCGTTTCCTTCTCTATGAACGGTATGCTTTGTCTGTATAGCGCGCAAGAATACTTTTCACTGTATACTAATACATGTGACAATAATAAATCAAATCACATCCCCTGTCTTTTCCCCGTACCCCTACACATTGTTTTCTACTTAAGCAATCATCTAATGCCCTCTTGAATGGTTGGATTGAATCTGCCCCCACCACACTTCCAGACAGTGCATTCCAGACCCGAATCACTCACTGTGTGAAAATGTTTTTCCATACATCACATTTGCTTCTTTTGCAAATCACTTGAAATCTGTATCCTCTCATTCTTGATCCTTTTACGAGCAGGAGCAACCTCTCCCTATCGACTCTGTCCAAACCCGCCAAGATTTTGAACATCTCTAACAAATCTCCTCTTAGCCTTCTTCTCTCCAAGGAGAACAGTCCCAACCTCTCCAAAGTATCCTCACAACCGAACATTCTCATCCATGGAACCATTTTTGTAAACCTCTTCTGCACTCTCTCCAATGTGTTCACATCCTTCCTATAGTGCGGCGCCCAGAACTGTACACAATATTCCAGTAACCTCAGTAATGGTGGCCATGACAATTACCATTAAATGTCATAAAAACCCATTTAATTCACTAATGTCCTTTAGGGAAGGAAATCTGCCACCCTTAGCTGGTCTGGCCTATATGTGACTCCAGACTCACAGCAATGTGGTTGACCCTTAAAATGCTCTGAAATGAACCAGCAAACCAGTCAGCTCAAGGGCAATTAGGAATGGGCAACAATTACTGGCCTTGCCAGCGATGCCCATATCCCATGAAAGAGTAAAGAAAAAAAGAGTTTCCAAAAGCCTACTCCAAAGTTAAAGTAAAAGTTAGAGTAAAGTTTTTTTTATTAGTCACAAGTAAGGCTTACATTAACACTGCAATGAAGTTACTGTGAAATTCCCCTCGACGCCACACTCCGGCGCCTGTTCGGGTCAATGCACCTAACCAGCACGTCTTTCAGACTGTGGGAGGAAACCGGAGCACCCGGAGGAAACCCACGCAGACAGGGGGAGAATGTGCAGACTCCACACAGACAGTGACCCAAGCTGGGAATCGAACCCGGGTCCCTGGCGCTGCGAGGCAGCAGAGCTAACCACTGTGCCTCCGTGCTGCCCACTGTGCCGCTCCAAATGCTAATACGAAAGGCTTCAACTGTTCTTGTGCAAAAAGACTCAGCTTTTTTAAAAAATCCTTCCTTCCAATAAGGCCAGCATATCTGAAAAGCTATCCGATTGAAAAGTAGCAAATATAAGCCCTCTGCTCAAGAAGGAAAAGAGGTAGAAAATCGGAAACTGTAGGCTAGTTAGCTTGACATCTGTCGTGGGGAAGTTGTTAGAATCGATTATTAAACAGATTATAGCTGGGTTCCCAGACAAGCTCAAGATAATCGGGAAGAGTCAGCATGGTTTTATAAAAGGAAAATCATGTTTGACTAATTTACCAGCGTCCTTTGAAGAAATAACATGTGCTGTGAATAAAGGGGAACCCAGAGATGTACTGTACTTGGATTTCCAGAAGGCATTTGATAAGGTGCCACATCAAAGGTCATGGCACAAAAATAGAAGCTCATGGTGTAGGGAGCAACATGTTAACCTGGATTGAAGATTGGCTGGCTCGAGTATGCATAAATGGGTCTTTGTCTGATTGGCAGGATGTGACAAATGGAGTTCTGCAGGGGCAACAACATTTTACAACATCAATGACTTAGATGAGGGGAGCGAAGGTATGTTAGCTACATTTGCAGATGACACAAAGATAAATAGGAAAGCATGCTGTGAAGGAGAAAACACAGAGTTTGCAGGTGTGTGACGTGGCAAAGTGTGGAGTTGTTCACTTTGGCAGGAAGCAGAGTATAACTGCTGGAGAAATGGAGAATGACTGCAGAATGCCGAGGTGCAGAGGGATCTGGGTGTTCCAGTGCATGAGTCACAAAAAGGTTAGTAGGCAGGCACAGCAAGTAATCAAGAAAACTAATGGAATGCTATCCTTTATTACAGGAGGAATTGAACAGAAAAGTTAGGATGTTATGCTTCAGTTATACAGAGTAAGAAGTTTAACAACACCAGGTTAAAGTCCAACAGGTTTATTTGGTAGCAAAAGCCACACAAGCTTTTGGAGCTCCAAGCCCCTTCTTCAGGTGAGTGGGAATTCTGTTCACAAACAGGGCATATAAAGACGCAGACTCAATTTACATGAATAATGGTTGGAATGCGAATACTTACAACTAATCAAGTCTTTAAGATACAAACAATGTGAGTGGAGAGAGCATCAAGACAGGCTAAAAAGATGTGTATTGTCTCCAGACAAGACAGCCAGTGAAGCTCTGCAGGTTCAGACAACTGTGGGGGTTACAGATAGTGTGACATGAACCCAATATCCCGGTTGAGGCCGTCCTCGTGTGTGCGGAACTTGGCTATCAGTTTCTGCTCAGCGACTCTGCGCCGTCGTGTGTCGCGAAGGCCGCCTTGGAGAACGCTTACCCGAATATCAGAGGCCGAATGCCCGTGACCGCTGAAGTGCTCCCCAACAGGAAGAGAACAGTCTTGCCTGGTATACAGGACATTGGTGATCGCGAATACTGTGTGCGGTTTTGGTCTCCTCATTTATGTAATGATGTAAGTGTGTTGAAGATAGTTCAGAGAATGTTTACTAGATTTATGCCTGGAATGAGTTGGTTGTCTATGACGATAGGTTGAGGGGTGACTTGACTGAAGGATATAATATCCTGAACGGTATGGACTAGGTGGATGTCGAAAGGATGTTTCCTCTTGTGGGTGAGTCCAGAACTAGGGGGCACAGTTTTAAAATTAGGGGTTGCACTTGTAGGACAGAAATGAGGAGAAATTCTTTCTCTCAGAGGGTTGTACAGCTTTGGAGTTCTCTACCTCGGAAAGCACTGGGAGCCGGGTCATTGAAAATTGTTAAGGTGGAGGTAGATACATTCTTGTTGGGCGAGGAAATCAAATCTTGTTGGGCAAGGAAATCAAAGGTAGATGGGGAAAGTGGAACTCAACACAAACTGATCAACCATGGGCTTATTGAATAGTGGAACAGAATCGAGGGGCTGAATGGCCTACTTCTGCTCCTATTTTGTATGTTAGTATTTTTTGTCCATCCCTAGAAGGCTGGGGTGATCTGCCTTGTCAGAGCTCACTAGGTTTGCAAACTGATCAGAAAAAGACAAAAGCAGTGGGAAAGATCACAGCTGCACCCGTGATTATATACATAGAAAGTAAGGTAAACATCTAAAAAATGATATAACTCGCGAAGAATCCTCCCCAAGTATTAGTAATTTCTGGGGCGGTGGTATAACTTACAGTCCTGACACTGAAAATATTCGTCCAGCTATATCACTTTCCAGTGTCTGCAGAACTCTGTTCCCCAGGGAACAGTGGAGGGAAAATGATAAAAATATCATTGAATATTTCAAAGGCTGTGTTTTATAGATTCCTAACTGACCAGGTAGTCAATGAGTATCAAGGGATAGGAAGGAAAGCAGAGTTAAAGGTGTACGTTTTTTATTTAAACTTCATAATGTGAGCCGGTGTCCTGGCTGATTTACTTTTCCTCACTACTTCAGGACCAACCTCGTAAACTATCACTCACTGAGACCATAACTGGAGGCAGTGGTCCCCTGCAAAATATTCGATTGTTAACTTGGCCATTGCACAGAGGATGAAGAGCCACAACAGGTCGACATGAATCAGATGCAACAAGAAAGCTAAGGATGAGAACAGGCAGAGATAAGTGAATTGCCCAAGGGTGAGTGGGAAGTCCAGTCTGTCCTTGAATGACCCTGAACACCTTCCTAACAGGAGATCCTTTTACATCTACTTGAAGATCTGTCCAAACTGAAATGCCTCACCACACTGGTGGATATTTCTACAATAGTATATCGGGTGGCACGGTAGCGCAGTGGTTAGCACTGCTGCTTCATAGCTCTAGGGTCCCGGGTTCGATTCCCGGCTCGGGTCACTGTCTGTGTGGAGTTTGCACATTCTCCTCGTGTCTGCGTGGGTTTCCTCTGGGTGCTCTAGTTTCCTCCCACAGTCCAAAGATGTGCGGGTTAGGTTGATTGGCCAGGTTAAAAATTGCCCCCTAGAATCCTGAGATGCATAGGTTAGAGGGCTTAGCGGGTAAATATGTGGGGGTAGGGCCTGGGTGGGATTGTGGTCGGTGCAGACTCGATGGGCTAAATGGCCTCCTTCTGCACTGTAGGGTTTCTATGATTCTATGAGAACTGTATCTAAGGGCAGGAGGGTCAGTAACCAGAGTACAGAATGTTGCTGTGCTCCATGATATGCTTTCTGAAAGGACTGTGGAATCATAGAATCCCTACAGTGCAGAAGGAGGCCATTCAGCCCAATGAATTTGTATCAACTCTCCGAACAGCATTTTACCCAAGCATACCCATACACTTATCATAGTTAATCCACCTAGCCAACATACCTTTGGACATCAAGGGACAATATAGCATGGCCAGCCCACCTAACCTGCACATCTTTGGGCTGTGGGAGGAAACTGGAGCCCCCGGAGGAAACCCACGCAGACACAGGGAGAACGTGCAAACTCCACGGGGAGAACGTGCAGACTCCACACAGACATTGACCTGAGCCGGGAATCGAACCCAGCTCCCTGGCGCTGTGAGGCAGGAGTGCGAACCATCAGTGCTAGTCAGCTGCAACATTAACTTTCAAAAGGAAACTGGAGAAATATTTTAATGGAGAATGTTGCCGGGCTATGGGGAAAGAGCAGGAGGGGTGCGACTGACTGGATAACTCCTTCAAAGAGCTGGCACAAGCACAATGGACTGATAGGCCTCCTATTGTGCTATCAGCTCGATGGAGCTACACAATATCTGCACAGCCAGTTCAATGCAGGGGGAGGTAATCTGGTCTAATCCAGGAAGAAATGGCTGAATGAATTTCACTGATGCACCACCCGACTGCCATCCCTTCCTCCAGCCTATAAAGTCCAGCACCTCCTTGTGGCCAGATCAAAAACAGCACTGCCAGTGCCTCAATCAGAGCTAGCTTCTTGGCTGATGGAAACACTTTTTCTTGAAGAGTGGTTTCCATTAATTTTTGAAGTTATTTTTTGTTAAGTTACTGAGGCCTGTTCTGAATTGTCCTAGTTTCACTATTGAAGACTATGCAATGTCCCCAGATTAGGTTAATAAGAAGTCAGGGAGTACAGGACATACTGGTTTAGTGAAAGGCGCTATAAAAATGGAAGCCTTCCTTTATTTCTAATGAAACATTTACCCTATGCTTTCTTTGGTATTAAAAGTAGTTTTTAAATTAAGCCCTATTTCCAGAAAGAAGGCAGCTCTTTACATAAATTTGAAACACTCAGCTGTTCAGCCACGGCCTAGTGCGTGGGCCATGACCAAGGGGGCAAAGAGGGGATGGGAAAGTGAAGTCAATCAACAGAAAGAGGTTAGAAACATAGGAACTTCTTGACAAAAGTACATCTAATTTGTCTTCTATCATCCTGGAAGTCACAAGATGCAATAATGATGAAGTTGTTGACTAATCATGGCAATTGCTCTCTATTAGTTAGTCTATCAGTGGCGGAGAATCTTAGGAACCGCAGGTTAAATCATAGAATCCCTACTGTGCTGAAGGAGGCCATTCAGTCCATCGAGTCTACACCAGCAACAATCCCACCTAGGCCCTATCCCTGCAACCCCACATATTTACCCAGTTAATCCCTCTAACGTACACACCCCCGGGACACTAAGGGGCAATTTAGCATGGTCAATGCATCTAGCCCGCACATCTTTGGACTGTGGGAGGAAACTGGAGCAGACTCCCTACATCTGCGTGGGAGGAAACCCATGCAGACGCGGAGAGAACGTGCAATCTCCACGCAGACAGTGACCCAAACCACGAATCGAACTCAGGTCCCAAGAGCTGGGAGGCAGCAGTGCTAACCACTGTGCCACCATGCTGCCCAAGACAACCATTCCTCCTGAGTACACAACACTCATTGTTATTTATTTGTTCTTGGGGTGTGAGCGAGGCCAGCATGGATCACCCATACTTAATTACCCTTGAGCAGGTAGTGGCAATGAGCCACACACAACGGAGAGATCACTTAAGAGAGTCAACCACACAGCTGAGGGTCCAGAGTCAGACATAGGCCGGACCAGGCAACGGCAGCAGATTTCCTTTCCTAAAGGACATTCGTGAACCAGATAGGTTTTTAAACAAGAACATTGCAGTTTCATGATTATTGATTATTACTTGTATGGGTGTAAATTGAGAGAGGTGGATACTCAACGAGCCCTTAGACCATAAGACCATAAGACATAGGAGCAGAATTAGGCCACTCAGCCCATCGAGTCTGCTCTGTCATTCAATCATGGTTGATATTTTTCTCATCCCCATTCTCCTGCCTTTTCCCCATTACCCCTGATCCCCTTATTAATCAAGAACCTATCTATCTCTGTCTTAAAGACACTCAATGACCTAGCCTCCATAGCCTTCTGCGGCAAAGAGTTCCACAGACTCACCACTCTCTGGCTGAAGAAATTCCTCCTCATCTCTGTTTTAAAGGATCATCCCTTTAGCTTGAGGTTGTGCCCTCTGGTTCTAGTTTTTCCTACTAGTGGAAACATCCTCTCCATGTCCACTCTATCCAGGCCTTGGGAGTCCTTGTGCATCAGTCGCTGAAAGTACAGCAGGCAGTAAAGAAGGCAAATGGTATGTTGGCTTTCATTGTGAGAGTATTTGAGTATAGCGATAGCGATGTTTTGCTGCAATTGTATAGAGCGTTGGTAAGGCCACACCTGGAGTATTGTGTGCAGTTTTGGTGTCCTTATCTGAGGAAGGGTGACCTTGCTATAGAGGGAGTACAGCGAAGGTTCACCAGGCTGATTCCTGGGATGGCAGGTCTGTCATATGAGGAGAGAATAAGTGGGTTAGGATTATATTCACTGGAGTTTAGGAGAGTGAAAGAGGATCGCATGGAAATGTATAAAATTCTAACAGCGTTGGAAAGGGTAGATTCAGAAAGAATGTTCCCAATGGTGGGGGAGTTCAGAACTAAGGGTCATAGTTTGAGGATAAGGGATAAACCTTTTAGAACTGAGGTGAGGAGAAATTTCTTCACCCAGAGGATGGTGAATGTGTAGAATTCACTCCCACAGAATGTAGTTGAGGCCACAACGTTGTGTGATTTCAAGAAGAAATTAGATATAGCTCTTGGGGCTAAAGGAATCAAGGGATTTGGGCGTGTGGCGGGTGTGGGGAGGGAGGGGGTGGAGGCGGGGATTAGGATATTGAATTCGATGATCAGCCATGATCAAGATGAATGGCGGTGCAGGCTCAAAGGGCCGAATGGCCTCCTCCTGCTTCTAGTTTCTATGTTTCTATGATAACAAGACACTCTAGCTCCAATGGTAGAATTTCAGCTCATGTCTACAGAGCACTATTCCAGGCTTGTGATCTATTACTGCACGAACTTTGCCACAAAGCTTCACGGAGCCTGTCTGATGTTACATATCTGCCACATTCCACCATATTATTTTCTGATAGAAATCTCATTTGCACGAAGCAACACTCTTTTCTTCCTGAGGGAACCTGTTCCATGCATTGTCCACTTACTCCACTGAATTCAGGTGAGTTGATTGCCAAGGATTTGAATGTTCTTTTTTTCAGTTTAGGAGGAAGAAAGGACTGCTAGGAGTGAACTGCTCCTTATATATTAGAAGTGAGCTCAGTGAACCTTGTCTTGTGGGTGGAGAGAGTCAGGAGGAACTGCCCCCTTCAAAGGCAGAAAGAGGAGAGTTTTCCAGCAGTCTCATGTCACACGGCAGAAAAAAAAAGGAAACAATCTTCTTGTGTCAAAGACAACTGGCAAGTCCAGTGAAAAAATAATTAATTAAACATTGACTATTTGTTAATGCTGCTTCGTAGCGGAATGATCAATAAAGCACGCGGGCACCACATGTCGGGTATGGTTGACAACCATGGCTGCATGTGTCTGGACACTGTTAACTGAACGCGGTTTACATTTGCAGTAAGTTGGATGTAACTGCGTTAATGCTGCACCTTGCTGAGTGGGAGAACAGTACCACAATACTTTGTGTATAGGACTTGACCTGGCCTCATTTCTAACTCCACAAGAATGTGACTTCTAACACCAGATTTTATGGTAATCCATTTCAAGTGCAGCCAAGTCAATAAATGAAGCTGGCAGGGAGTTACTCAGGGGTTAACCAAATTGGGCAGGAATCACCGGGACGCAGCTGGGCAGTTTGTGATACGCTCGAGCCTTGAATCTCAATGCTCACTGTCACATACTTGTTTTTATATTATGTATCTTCTAGTTCATTTTAAAGCAATACTCCCTATTCTGTCTTGCCATTAGGAAGCAGAGCATGCTGAGAGTACGAGAGGCTGGCTAATATAAGGTAAAGGATTATTTTGAAGATCTTCGATAGCGACACTGAATTCCCTCCGTAATCTCAAGATGTCCCCAAAGCATCTTACAGCTGCAAAAGTATTTTTGAAGTGTGGTCGCTGTTGTAATGCAGGAACCAGGGCAGTTACTGTGAACACAGCAAACAGCAGTGTTGGCTGGATGGCTGGTTTGTGATGCAGAGCAACGACGCGGGTTCAATTCTCATAGCAGCTGAGGTTATCCATGAAGGCCCTGCCTTCTCAACCTTGCCCCTCACCTAAGGTGTGATGACCCGCAGGTTAAATTGAGGTGAGTTGATGCCCAGGATTTTAATGGGGTTTTTTTCAGTTCAGGAGAAAGAAAGAACTGCAAGGAGTGAACTGCTCCTTACGTATTAGAAGTGAGCTCAATGAACCTTGTCTTGTGGGTGGAGAGAGTCAGGAGGAACCGCCTCCTTCAAAGGCAGAAAGAGGAGAGTTTTCTAGCAGTGGGAGGCGATGGCTTAGTGGTATTATCGCTAGGCTATTAATCCAGAAACTCAGCTAATGTTCTGGGGTCCTGGGTTTGAATCCCACCATGGTAGATGCTGGAATTTGAATTAAATAAAAAAATACACATATATTTGGAATTAAGAATCTACTGATGACCATGAAACCATTGTCGGGAAAAACCCATCGGGTTCACTAATGTCCTTTAGGGAAGGAAATCTGCCGTCCTTACAAGGTCTGGCCTACATGTGACTCCAGAGCCGCAGCAATGTCATAGAGGTCACAGAATCCTACAGTGCAGAAGGAGGCCATTCGGCCCATCTGCACCAACCACAATCCCACCCATAACCCCGTGCTTTTTATGCTGCTAAACTCCCTGACACTAAGGAGCAATTTATCATGGCCAATCCACCTAACGCACAAATCTTTGGACTGTGAAAAGAAACTGGAGCACCTAGGGGAAACCCACGCAGACACAGGGAGAATGTGCAAACTCCGCACAGACAGTGTCCCAAGCCGGGAATCGAACCCAGGTTCCTAGTGCTGTGAGGCAGCAGTGCTAACCACTGTGCCACCGTGCCACCCCAATGTGGTTGACTCTTAACTTCCCTCTGAACAAGTCCAACTAGGGATGGGCAATAAATGCTGGCCCAACCAGCGATGCCCATGTCCCATGAATGAATAAAAAAAAAATCCACATCAGTCAGCTCTCTCCCTGAAAAAGGGAGTGAGCAGCCTATGGTCCTCTAGGACTTTGCAATATTCAGTGAGCAGATAGTTACATTTTTTTTCATGTTGATTGAGGGATAAATATGGACCAGCCAGAACACCAGGGTTAACCCCGCTCCTGAACAGTGTGAAAAGATCTTTTATCCATCTGAAGGGGCCTTCTTCTGACTTCTCATCCAACAACAAGAATGGGATTATAATAGTTCAAAGGTAATCGGGGGTGGGCAGGAAAGTAGAATTGAAACCACAATCAAATCATCCATGATCTTACTGAATGGCGGAAGTGCTCGAAGGGCTGAGTGGCCTACTCCTGCTCTTAATTCATATGTACGTTCCTATAAAGCAGCAGTATCGAATTGGCAACCTTTACTTACACAATGCTTTTAATGTAGTGAACATTCCCAAGTCATTCTTCAAAAAGTGGAATTGGGCACCAGGCATGAGGTTTGAGGAACTGATCCAAGTCACATTTGAAAATATATGTTTTGAGGTGTTTGTCTTTTATGTATCATTACACACACACTGCAAGTGTTGTGTAATAACTGCTGACCTTTGAAGGCATAGCTCACAGTGATTTAGAGGATGCGTTGTTTCAATATAATAGTGTTATCATTACAATGTGACAGGGTATGTATGATGGGAAAGTGGTGACAGGAGGTAAATGTGATGTTTACAGCAACCTTTACCACAGTATCAGATGATATCACATAGTAATCGTGGGAGAGGGGGGATTTTCACAGTAACTTCATTGTAGTGTTAATGTAGGCTTACTTGCGAAATAAACTTTACTAGTATAATTTTGACGTTGTAAACTGTGATAGAATCTTGCACCCTCCAAATGTTGTGGCCTGTCAATGCTCAATCATCCCTGTTATTCCATCACACAAGATCAAAGAAACCAGGGGCTTGAAGGTTTGGACTCTTCATTGGTCCCCTTATTTGTGAAAGGATATATTGGCCTTGGAGGGAGTGCAGAGAAGGTTCACCAGGTTGATACCGGAGATGAGGGGTGTAGCTTATGAGGAGAGATTGAACAGATTGGGTCTGTACTCGTTGGAGTTTAGAAGGCTGAGGAGTGATCTTATAGAGACATATAAGATAATGAAGGGGCTGGATAGGGTAGAGGTAGAGAGATTCTTTCCACTTAGAAGGGAAACCAGAACTAGAGGGCACAGCCTCAAAATAAGTGGGGGCCGGTTCAGAACAGAGTTGAGGGGGAATTTCTTCTCTCAGAGGGTAGTGAATCTCTGGAATTCTCTGCCCACTGAAGTGGTGGAGGCTACCTCGTTGAATATGTTTAAATCACGGGTAGATAGATTTCTGATCGATATGGGAATTAAGGGATGTGGGGAGCAGGCGGGTAAGTGGAACTGATTCGCTTCAGATCAGCCATGATCTTGTTGAATGGCGGGGTAGGCTCGAGGGGCTAGATGGCCTACTCCTGCTCCTATTTCTTATGTTCTTATGTTCACATATTATATAATATATAGTCATTGTTGAAAAAGCTCAATCTATTACTGGTCATACTTTCTATATATTGAATATTATCGAATGTTCTAAAGCATGTCATGTTCTATGCACTGAAGGCCATGTTCTGCATTGGTGATTGGTCACCATACCATAACATCCCAGAGGGCACATCCTGGTTTTCTGATATGTGCTGACATTGGGGCCGGATTTCCTCTCGGCTGCTCCTTTTCCTTAATCTACATGTGTACAAATAATAAAGAGCTTCCTTTCCCCTAACAGTAGGATGAGGGATTCACCTTTGCTACACTCTGAGAGAAGCAAATCCCTTCCGAGGAATTCACCTGTTTTTTAGGAAAGCACATCAGATTATGAATATAGGACGTGCAGGACATACAAGAACATGTTGGATTGTCGTATATCAAATAACAGCTTGGTAGATCAAAGCAACACATTGCAGATTACTGTTTAAGAGGCTCAAGCAGGGGAAGGGGCCATTACAGGTGGTTCATTGTGGGGGAGGGAGCGAGTGTTTAATACCACTCTCCTTATGTACGTTTAACAAAACCTCAGGGCACACTGGTTGTCCTTGGATTATTATTCAGCTAGAAGCCTGGACCAATGACACGGTGGTGAGATTTCACATCCCCCCCTTGACAGCTGGGAATTTATTTATTTATTGTTATTGTCACAAGTAGGCTTACATTAACACTGCAATGAAGATACTGTGAAAATCCCCCAGTTGCCACACTGGGGCACCTGTTCAGAAACACTAAGGGAGAATTTAGCGTGGGCAATGCATCTACCTAACCAGCACGTCTTTCAGACTGTGGGAGGAAACCGGAGCACCCGGAGGAAACCCACGCAGACACAGGTAGAACGTGCAGACTCCGTGCAGACAGTGACCCAAGCCAGGAATTGAACCTGAGTCCCTGGCGCTGTGAGGCAGCAGTGCTAACCACTGCGCCACCGTGCCACCCTTAAATGCCAACGATAAAATAGCTGGAATTTTTAAAATTGTGAGACCGTTGAATTGACTTGAAAGGCCAACTGATTCCCTCATGTCCTTTTTGAAAGGAGATCTACCTTCCTTACCCTAGTCTGGTTTCCACGTGACTCCAGACCCATAGTCATGTGACTGATTCTTGACTAACTTCTGAAATGGCCCAGCAACTCACTCAATTGTATCCAAAGAGGCGGCCCATCCACATGCAACAGGGGGCGGGGTAATAAGCGATGACCTTCCCAGTAATGCCCACACCCTGTGAATGAATTAGAAGCAGAATGGGACTGCTCCACGAACTGAGCTGAACACACAGCGAGAAGGGTTTGGAGGGAGGAAGGGGTGAGTTTTAAAAATTCTGACAGCTTAATGGGGAGGGGGGGGATTCCTTACTGAGCAGTACATGTGTAGGTAGAACATTGAATAATATGAGAGGTCAAAGAGTGGACCAGGTATAAGAAAACACTAGCTAAAACTGGGAGACACTGCTGTTTCACAAATTCTATATTCCAGAGGGGAAACCAACATCCTCCCTCTCTCTTACAGTGTAATTATATATTATTATCTAACACAACTATCTATAGTATACTCTTTTGTCACTATTCTTAGTTTCTCCTGGGCTAGAGGTTACCTCAAGCAGTCTGTAAAAGGTTGATTTTTTTTCAAATCAGCAGGAATTATTCAGAAATTGAAAACTCAGTACTTTTCTTCCCCTCCCTCCCTCCCTCTTTGTTCTCTCCTGGAGACACTGATTTATATTTCCTGGGATATGGTTCCACAGGTTCAGAGAACACTCTGACACACCACCCCACATATAAAATGAGGAGTGAAATTGGTCTTTGTCAGTTGCCGATAATGGACTCATAGCCAATGGCCAGCCCCGTTACAACCCATTTTCTGTTCCACTTAGGGTGGCACGGTGGCACAGTGGTTAGCACTGCTGCCTCACAGCGCCAGGGACCCAGGTTCAATTCCGGTCTCGGGTCACCGTCTGTGTGGAGTTTGCACATTCTCCCCGTGTCTGCGTGGGTTTCCTCTGGGTGCTCTGGTTTCCTCCCACAGTCCAAAGATGTGTGGGTTAGGTTAATTGGCCATGCTAAAATTGACCCTAGTGTCGGACAGATTAGCAGGGTAAATGTGTGGGGTTACGGGAATAGGGCTTGGGTGGGATTGTGGGTGGTACAGACTCAATGGGCTGAATGGCCTCCTTCTGTACAAATCACTTAACAGTCCAGGTGAATGTATTCCTCGCCCAGTTTCTCCACACACACACTCAATCAGGGCTCACCAGACAGTGATCAGCAGCAGGAACCCTGATTGTTATTCTTCCACCTCTATTACAAGGGGATGAACTGAAGCCAACTGTTGCAGCTGTAGTGTGTGTCCAGCAGAGATCAGCGAGCTCGGCAGACTGGGGCTTTAATTAACCCTTGGACCCACTTGCCTCAATCAGGACTTGCATTATAGAGTCATCCCGAAGCAGCCCACCCGAACAATTATCAAACAAAATTTGACACTGAGCCACAAAGGGAGATCCTAGGTCAGACTGGTCCACGCAGCAGGTTTTAAGTAGCATCCTAAAGCAGAAGACAGGGTGGCACGATTGCTAAGTTTGCCTGGGAAACAGAGGGCTATCTGCTCCACAGTTGCCATTCCAGACTCCACCCACTCCAATACTTTGCTTTTCAAAGTAACAGGCTATACACATGGTTTCTCCAATCTCACCCACTGTCCAGGGAAGCAAGCTATCAGAGAATAAGATAGTATTGCTTCCCTGGGGAATGGGGAAGGATTGATGTGGGGTTGGGAGGGGGATGGGGGAGGATAAAGTTAGAGAAAAATCCAAAGATAGGTCAAATGTACAGCCAAGTGAGAGACTTTCACATCAGCCGGTGATAACAGTGGGGTCCTGGGGATAGATGCCTTCCAGTAACACTGGTTAAGGAATGGAAGTGACCTTATAGCTTAGCATGGGGGGAGGAGGGTACCAAGGGGTTGAGAGCAAATCGTACAAAATAAATTAAATAATAAATCAATCCATGGAAAGGGCTATTTGATCTGTTTAAACCAGGGGGCTTGTTCTCAAAATCACATTCAGGAAATCAAGTGCGGGCTCCAATCCAAAGGCAAATCCATGCATGTCATAAACAGAGACAGGATCCCGGTTTGAAAGTAAGTTGACTGTCAGTTTTCCAACATAAGAGTTTTCACTGAGAAAACTGGGAAAGGACAAATTGAATGTCCCTACATTTCAAATATAATATTGAAAATTATTGCTCAGCGAGACATTAGCAAGTTCGAAATGTATACATGAAACATTCTGAGGATAGATGGATAGATAGATAGATAGAGATAGAAAGAAAGTTCAAAATGTATACATTAAACATTCTGAGAATAGACAGACAAATAGATAGATAGATAGATAGATATAGATAGATGATAGATAGATAGTTCGAAATGTATACATTAAACATTCTGAGAATAGATAGATAGATAGGTAGAGAGATAGATAGAAAGTTCAAAATGTAGACGTGAAACATTCTGAAAATATATAGATAGATACATAGAAAGTTCGAAATGTATACATTAAACACTCTGAGAATAGATAGATAGATAGATAGATAGATAGATAGATAGATAGATAGATAGATAGATAGATAGATAGATAGATAGATAGATAGATAGATATTTCTGGGATGTCAATTCAACACTGTCTCCTCAAAATATACATTTTCCTTTTTAAAGGAAATACTATTATATTGTATCCCAATATGCAGAGTCAGCAAGTTCGACGCTCTGTTTGTTAGGGATATCCTCGGCTAATTTTAAAGGAAACATTGCTCCTTTGTCTAACAGGCGGAACGGGGCAACTCCTGGCGTTTAGTATGGGTCATTGTGGAAAATCTCACACTGACAGATCAACAAGTTTTTTAACTGATAAATCTCAATAAAACTCGGCCCTCCCCCACAACCTTACCCTGTGACTACAAAGCAAAACAAAAAATAAATAAACCCAGCACCACACCCCCCCCCCCCCCCAACCCCACTCCCCACCCCACACACACCCTCGCCTTTCTCCCACCATCAACAATCCGTTGCTCCAGAAGTTTCACTGTAACAGATTTTCTGGGGGGGGGGGTTGGACAAGAGAAGATTATTCTCTGTGTGAGCTCTGATCTCTATAGGCGTACAGATTGGCATTATGTAAGGTGTAGAGCGAGAGAGGACTAGTGCACACGAATGCATAAAGAGAATCTCTCTGCCCCCAGCCCCCTCCACACACACACACACATACATAAATACATACATACATACATACAGTACATATATGAAATCAGCACAATACAATGAAGGAAGCACATTTTTTTTCTTTACACATTTAGGCTAGGCTATTTAATATAGATTACAGATAAGGAAGCTGATCTGTGAACTCACCGTTCTCACTGACCCGGACTCCTAAACTCCCCACAGTGTCTGTGACAGACCTGCTTATTGCGTACGAGTTATCAAGGTGCTGCTCAGAAGCTGACACTGCAGTCGAGGGAGAGTGAAAACCATCCAATTTCACCTTCTTGACGAGAAACGATCGAGGCATGTTTTTTTAAAAAAGAAAGCAAAGCAGAAAAAAAAAAGCACCAAACGATAATACTTAGAAAAAAAAAGCCCCCCTCCCCACACACACACACACACACACTCTGTGTGATTCCTGTATCGTTTTATTGTTCTGAATTTTCAGTACCAGGACAGCTCCAGAATGGTGTTGCACAAACCCTTGTGTGGAGGGGAGGGGAGGGGAGGGAGGGAGGAGGGATTGCCAAGAGAAGCTGAGGTCAGCAGACAAACAGCATTTATATGGAGCGCAGCCTCTGATATCAGGTGGTGCGTGCAAACGGGAGCTGCTTAAGTTTAATCCATCAAATGTCTCGGGAGACACACATCAAACTGCAACTGAACAGTCTGTGCATACGCGAGGCGCACACAATGCAAGTGCGCCCGAGAGAGGAAAAAAAATAGTCCTTGCGAAGAGAACACACGGCCACTGGGAAAATCCCATGTCCCAACATTGCAAAATGTACACGGCCAATGTTGTGAATAGGAAAGTCACCCCCACCAACGCACACACAGCACCACCCCCCCCACCCCCACCACATGTGTAATAAACACTACACCTAGCAGACTTTCACTTTTCTCTCTCTCTCCAAAGACTTAAAATAGGACGCGTGGGTTTCTCCAATATTGTTTGAAACTGGCAGCTTAAAATAAAAACGCCGCTATCAAGAAATCTCAATGTGCATTTGGAAAGCTGTAACCCTAATTAATAATCACAATTAATTATTAATGTGTTGTCTGATATTGTAACAACAATCTCCCCCCAACTCCACCCCTTAGGATTTTAAACTGTCCTTGTAGGATGATATTAGATGCTGAAATATACAGAGGGGAATAGGATATATCCGGATCTCTTAAGATTCAGGATATATCCTGTAAGATTTGAAGCTCGCTGGCTCTTGAGTTTTAAAACAAAAATCATCTGTATCTTCCGGGAGAAAGGTTCCAGATTTGTCTTTTCTAAGTTAGATTCCGACTGGGACAGCTGGGGTTCTGACAATTGCTCCCAGCGCCTGCAGATCAAACAAGGGGGGGATGGGAGGGGGGAGGAAATTAGCTCCTGCTCCCCTCTTCTGATTGTTAGACATTGACCCCTGCTGGAAGTCTGGGTCAATGGATGTTTGATGAGGATAGGTTTGGGGTCAGTTATGACGTCCTCTACAGTCACACAGCCTGCCAGCGTCCATTGTGCAGACTGACAGATCAATGAATAATCGCCTCCTGGGTTAGATATAGGGAGAATGCCAAGCCGCCTGTAGTACTGCACTCCAGTGAGGGAATCGAACCTTTCCTGGGAGCCGCTGACAAAAGAAAATGGGAACTGTCCCCAGCAGATCCTATTAGGTCATACATGATTCACCGGTTTAAAAAGATCACTTGTCTCGCTGTCCAGAGAACGACACTCCAAACAATTAGTCTCGAATCTGTATCAATAGGACCACCTGTTTACAAAGGCCGGTCCTGGTCACCCCCAGAGGGTTTTTAAGAAACCCATCCCCGCCACCCCAGGGTTGTGACTCGGTTATCCTGACCCGAATGGGAGGTGGACAGTGAGGAGGCGAATTTTCAGCCTGCTGTTTAGTCAAACTGTTCTTGGACACCAAACTGTGGAACATACTATACAGCCAGGTTTGATAAAGGTTACACGAAAACTGAGAGTACAGCTGAATCTACATAGCTCACACCGACAGACACTGAGCAACAGATCACTGACATACAGCAGTAGCCATGATGTGGAGTTGCCGGCGTTGTGCTGTGAGGCACAAGCTTTTGGAGCACTGCCCCTTCATCAGGTGAGTGAAGGAGCAGCGCTCTGAAAGCTCGTGATACCAAATAAACCTGTTGGACTTTAACCTGGTGTTGTGAGACTGTATAGTATGCTCCACAGTTTGGTGTCCAAGAACATGGAGTCTGCACTGACCACAATCCCACCCAGGCCCTATCCCCGTAACCCCACATATTTACCCTGCTAACCCCCCTGACACTAAGGGGCAATTTAGCATGGCCAATCAATCTAATCCGCACGTCTTTGGACTGTGGGTGGGAACTGGAGTACCCGGAGGAAACCCATGCAGACACGGGGAGAATGTGCAAACTCCACACAGACAGTGACCCAAGGTCGGAATCAAACCCGGGTCCCTGGCGTTGTGAAGCAGCAGTGCTAACCACCATGCCACCGTGCTGCCCATGGGGTGATGGAAATGGGGCATGAACAAAAGGCCAAGAATTTGAAGAACGCAAAATTCTTGGGAGGGTTGCAGGGCTCCGTTAGTGAATGGGACATGATAACATAACACAGCAGTTGTCATTCTTGTCTTGCTCAGCCTGAAGTGCCTTAATGATAAAAGGATTGAATCACAATGTAGTAGATTTTCTTTCAATTTGCTGAGTAGAGTTGCTACGACAATAAAGAGCATTTCTGAAACTTGCCAGTGTTTAATGTCTGGAGCGTCATTAATCACGGAACACTGGTGACACTATTACTTCAAAGTTTGCTTAATTCCTGTTTCACAGGAACACAGATTTTCAGCTCAGTCCAGTTGCGATGTCAGTGGACTCAGTTTCACATTAGCTGCCCCAAGAAAAAGTCATATTGTAGAAGTAGCCTCAGTAACTTGCAGATGATGGAGGAATATGCTCAAGGGGTGTAGTAGAGACAAAATGACTACATTGCAGGTTGATTCAAATACATTAGGTGATTGATGGCGGCATTGGCGGTGGCACAGTGGTTAGCACTGCTGCCTCAGAGATCTAGGGTCCCGGGTTCGATTCCAGCCTCGGGTGACTGTTTGTGTGGAGTTTGCACATTCTCCCCGTGCCTGCATGGGTTTCCTCCGGGTGCTCCGGTTTCCTCCCACAGTCCAAAGATGTGCAGGTTGGCTATGCTAAATTGCCCCTTAGTATCCCAAGGTGTATAGGTTAGATGGATTAGCCATGAAAAATGTGCGGGGTTACAGGGAAAGGGCGGGAGGGAGGACCTGGTAAGATACTCTGTCAGAAAGTCAGTGCAAACATGATGGGCCAAATGGCCTCCTCTGCACTGTAGGGATTCTATGATTCAATGATTGAGTCCAGATGTTATTAATAATAAGGATAATTGTTGCATCATGAGATCAGCCCTGGACATATTTATACTTTACATCGTGAAGCACGGTGGGCTGAGTTCGTAGCTGAACTCTATTTGAAGGGGACACAAATGGGTATGGGGGTTTTAAGTCCACTGCTCGGATCACTGAGTATGAATGGAAGAATGCTGTTCTTAAGCTATGTCAGACTTTGGCACATAAGCACTTGGAAAATTGTGTCAAATCCTGATCTGCACAGATGGCGAATGATGACAAAGGCTCTGGAGAGAATATTGGTAATAGCAACCAAGATAATAACAATGCCTGTTATTATCTCTTAATTATTAGCTCTGAATTGAGAGGGTAATCGCCGAAAGTTGGGGCTATTTACGTTGGAGAAGCTCAAATGAGAGGTGAAAAGATTGAGGATTTGAAAATGATGAAGGGATTAGATGCAGTTTGGTTGGATAGGTTATTTGTAATAAAGAAGGATGGTGAAGGTTAGAGGTCATGCCTGTAAAACCTGTCAGTGAAACTCTAGATAAAAATACAAAGGGAAAGGCTTGCATTTATCTAGCACCCCCTGGCCACAGAACATCCCAAAGCAGCATTTTTAAAAATTCATTTACAGGATGTGGATGTCGCTGGCTAGGCAGCATTTCTTGTCCATCCCTAATTGCCCTTCAGAACGTGGTGGTGAGCTGCCTCCTGGAGCTGCTGCAGTCCCTGGGGCGTAGGTACACTCACAGTGCTGTTAGGGAGGGAGGTGGAAGCAGGCAGTATTAATGATGGTCAAAAGCTCAGCTCAACATTGTGAAAGGATTAGCTCAGTTAGTGGTCAGTTGCCAAGGGTGGTTTGAGTTAGTAGACATGGAATGGAGTTTGGAACACAGTGGCTTCCATTAAAGGAAATTTCAGCACATCCAGTGCCTGGTGTCAGATAAGCAGCCTGATTGTTTAGTTACAGGAGAGGAGTTGGGAGATGTGGTTGTGAGGTGGAGCTGGGAGCCACTGGTGCATAAATGAAAACTAACGTTACATTTAAGGGGCGTCTTGACAAATACATGAATAGGACGGGAATAGAGGGATATGGTCCCCGGAAGGGTAGGGGGTTTTCGTTCAGTCGGGCAGCATTGTCGGTGCAGGCTTGGAGGGCCGAAGGGCCTGTTCTTGTGTTGTAATTTTCTTTGTTCTTTGTTTTCAGATCATGTTGCCCGAGGGGCAGCGGGCAGATGAGAAATGGGACAGGCCAAGGGGACCAGAAGTAATGGTGCAGGAGTGGAAAGAGAAGCCATTGCAAGCTGGCTACGGTTAAAGTTAAAAGTTTATTTATTAGTCACATGGTTTACATTCACACTGCCATGAAGTTACTGTGAAAATCCCCTAGTCACCACATTCCGACGTCTGTTCGGGTACACTGAGGGAGAATTTAGCATGGCCAATTCACCTAACCCGCACATCCTTGGACTGTGGGAGGAAACCTGAGCACCCAGAGGAAACCCACGGAGACACGGGGAGAACGTGCAAACTCCGCACAAACAGTGATCCAAGCCGGGTATCAGACCCAGGTCCCTGGCGCTGTGAGGCAGTAGTGCTAACCGCAGTGCCACCGTGCCGCCCCATTGGATTAGATGGAGAAGAATGGAACCAGACAACTGCAGCTGGACAATGGTGGACAAGCTTTGGAGGAGCATGGTGTGGTCACCAGGGTCAAAGGCTGCAAACAGGCTGTGAAAGACAAGGAGGTAAAGATTACCTTTGTCACAGTCACATAGGATGTCACTTGTGATTTTGATAAGAGCTGTTTGAGAGGTGAAAGTCAAACAACAAGATATTAAATTGCTGCAAGCTAATAATTAATAAAGCCAACTGTACAGATAATGGGAAGGAAACAACAAGGCGCTGAGAAGAGCTTAATTTCTATCTGAACTTGTGAAAGGATTCAATTGACCTGCTGATGGATTCATGATGTTTCAATTACAAAATACATATTGGATATTTTGCTCCCAACTGTCTGGTTTGAAAACTCAGTGACTGCATTTATTGTATCTTACTGGACTTGTTTCATTTTTTTTGTTTAGTTTATTATGTCGGTACATTTATACGATTTTAAATGGAATTCCACTGAAGCGGTTAGCGCTGCTGCCTCACAGCGTCAGGGACCCGAATTCAATTCCAGCCTCAGGTCACTGTCTGTGTGGAGTCTGCACATTCTCCCCGTGTCTGCGTGGGTTTCCTCCGGGTGCTCTGGTTTCCTCCCACACTCAAAAGATACGCAGGTTAAGTTTATTTATTAGTGTCACAAGTAAGCTTACATTAACACTGCAATGAAGTTACTGTGAAAATCCCCTAAGTCGCCACACTCCAGCAGCTGTTCGGGTACACTGAGGGCGAATTTAGCATGACCAATGCACCTAACCAGACTGTGGGAGGAAACCAGAGCACCCGGAGGAAATCCACGCAGACACGGGGAGAACGTGCAGACGCCACACAGATAGTGACCCAAGCTGGGAATCGAACCTGGGCCCCTGGCGCTGTGAGGCAGTGCTAAGCACTGTGCTACCTTGCCACCCCTAGATGGATAGGCCATGATAAATTGACCATTAGTTTCAGGGGGATTAGCAGAGTAAATACGTGGGGTTATGGGGATAAGGTCTGGGTGGGATTGTTGTCAGTGGAGGCTCGATGGGCCGAATGGCCTCCTCCTGCACTGAGGCATTCTATGAGTACTTAAGAATTCCTTTTGAGCAATGTGTGTGTGAGTGTGTGTGTGTGTGCATGCGTGTGTGCGTGTGCATGCATGCATGTGTGTGTGTGCATGCATGCGTGTGTGTGTGCGTGTGTGTGCGTGTATGCGTGTGTGTGTGTATGTGCATGTGTGTGTGTGTGCATGCATGCGTGTGTGCGTGTGTGTGACAATGTATTACTGGTGAGCTTCTCAAAAGCAAACAAAAGGTGTCACATTCAACATGATCAGCTTCTCAATGCACTGTGATTGTGAGATTCCACCCCCCCCCCCCCCCCAACCAGCCCCCGACCCCCCTCCAACCCGCCACCTTTTTTCAACAGTTGCTATTGTTACTCTACTGAATGTTATCGTGGGCCAGGGAGCAAAAACTGTGTTAACACCACATCAAATAAAGTTTTAATGATGTAGTACTTCACTGCCACGTGTTTTCTGATGCACCACGGGTGTCTGGCAAGGTAGGGAGGAACATGGATACAGGGAGTGGGGTGGGGGGGTGGGGGGGGGGGAGTAGGGTGGTGGCCACATGAGTGGGTTTAGGGAGAGCCCTTGATCATACAGGGCTCTTGTCATCTGTCACAACAGCTTCCATCATATATTCATGTGGCCATGCATTATTCAACCTTCATAAATCAAAAACTCACCCAGCTCAGCAGAGTGGTTGGAGACCGGATTTATTCTGATAGTTGGGAATTCAAATTTACTCGTCATCCCAATTCAACAGTAGAAATCTTGCAGAAAAAGTGCCGCATATTTATTTGTCAATCTATTTATTTCCCAATAGGGTGCAATATGCTATCAGCAGAAACTGATGGGACAATATTATATACAACGAGCACCGTAGCAAGGTGAAATGTCACCCCTGCACCCTGAACTAACATGCCAGTATTTCCATAATGTCCATCCTGTAATTCTGCCTCTGTGTCTCTGCCCCTGACTCTACCTCTGCCCCCATCAGCATCCCCGCCTTCCCGTATCCCTATCCTTGCCTGTCTCTCCCTTCCACCTAGATCCTGCTCCCCTGCCACCCTGTCCCTGCCTCCTTGTTGCTCTACCCCAGAATGTGTCTCTACCCACTGCATCCCTGTCCCTGTCTCCCTGTCCCTCTATCCCAGTATGTGTCTCTACCCTCTGTATCCCTGTCTCCCTGTCCCTCTATCCCAGTATGTATCTCTACCCTCTGTATCCCTGTCCCTGTCCCTCCCTGTCCCTCTATCCCAGTATGTATCCCTACCCTCTGTATCCCTGTCCCTCCCTGTCCCTCTATCCCAGTATGTGTCTCTATCCCCTGCATCCCTGTCCATTCCTATCCCTCTATCCCAGTATGTGTCTCTACCCCCTGTATCCCTGTCTCTCCCTGTCCCTCTATCCCAGTATGTGTCTCTACCCCCTGTATCCCTGTCTCTCCCTGTCCCTCTATCCCAGTATGTGTCTCTATCCCCTGCATCCCTGTCCATTCCTATCCCTCTATCCCAGTATGTGTCTCTACCCCCTGTATCCCTGTCTCTCCCTGTCCCTCTATCCCAGTATGTGTCTCTACCCCCTGTATCCCTGTCTCTCCCTGTCCCTCTATCCCAGTATGTGTCTCTATCCCCTGCATCCCTGTCCATTCCTATCCCTCTATCCCAGTATGTGTCTCTACCCCCTGTATCCCTGTCTCTCCCTGTCCCTCTATCCCAGTATGTGTCTCTACCCCCTGTATCCCTGTCTCTCCCTGTCCCTCTATCCCAGTATGTGTCTCTACCCCCTGTATCCCTGTCCATTCCTATCCCTCTATCCCAGTATGTGTCTCTACCCCCTGTATCCCTGTCTCTCCCTGTCCCTCTATCCCAGTATGTGTCTCTACCCCCTGTATCCCTGTCTCTCCCTGTCCCTCTATCCCAGTATGTGTCTCTACCCCCTGTATCCCTGTCTCTCCCTGTCCCTCTATCCCAGTATGTGTCTCTACCCCCTGTATCCCTGTCTCTCCCTGTCCCTCTATCCCAGTATGTGTCTCTACCCCCTGTATCCCTGTCTCTCCCTGTCCCTCTATCCCAGTATGTGTCTCTATCCCCTGCATCCCTGTCCATTCCTATCCCTCTATCCCAGTATGTGTCTCTATCCCCTGCATCCCTGTCCATTCCTATCCCTCTATCCCAGTATGTGTCTCTATCCCCTGCATCCCTGTCCATTCCTATCCCTCTATCCCAGTATGTGTCTCTACCCCCTGTATCCCTGTCCATTCCTATCCCTCTATCCCAGTATGTGTCTCTACCCCCTGTATCCCTGTCCATTCCTATCCCTCTATCCCAGTATGTGTCTCTACCCCCTGTATCCCTGTCCATTCCTATCCCTCTATCCCAGTATGTGTCTCTACCCCCTGTATCCCTGTCTCTCCCTGTCCCTCTATCCCAGTATGTGTCTCTATCCCCTGCATCCCTGTCCATTCCTATCCCTCTATCCCAGTATGTGTCTCTACCCCCTGTATCCCTGTCTCTCCCTGTCCCTCTATCCCAGTATGTGTCTCTACCCCCTGTATCCCTGTCTCTCCCTGTCCCTCTATCCCAGTATGTGTCTCTACCCCCTGTATCCCTGTCTCTCCCTGTCCCTCTATCCCAGTATGTGTCTCTACCCCCTGTATCCCTGTCTCTCCCTGTCCCTCTATCCCAGTATGTGTCTCTACCCCCTGTATCCCTGACCCTGTCTGACTCCCTCCAGTTGTGCTCCTTGCACCTCGGTCTCTGCTCTCGCCTGTGTCTCTCCCTCCCTTGTAGCCCTGCTCAGCCGATATCCCTGTCTTTACCTCCATATATTATACTTCTATTGGTCTATTGCTAACTCTCTTTCTGGCAATCCAACAAGAAATGAGAGTTATTTTTAACTCAAACACACTATTTGCTCAGTTGATCAGAAATTAAATTCAAGTGTAAACAAGTGTAATTGATATAACAGAATTGTAGCAAACTACTTGTGATTTATATTGAGGATCAGGAAAGTCAATTCATGGAATTTAAAACTGCATAAACCTATTTCCATTGTGTCATTTATATACAATTGCCTCAAGAATGCCTGTGGACTTGACAATGTCTCAATCAAGGACTTGTGATTTTTTAACATTTTATACAAAAGTTGATTATCCTTATATTGTCTTGTAATTTGCTACATAGTTTGATTTGATTTAATTTATTATCGTCACATTCATTGGGTTACAGTGAAAAGTAATGTTTCTTGCGCGTTATACAGACAAAGCATACAGTACATAGAGTGCATAGGTTTAAGTTTATTTATTGGTGTCACAAGTAGACTTACATTAACATTGCAATGAAGTTACTGTGTAAATCCCCTAATCGCCGCACTCCGGCGCCTGTTTAGGTACACTGAGGGAGGATTGAGCATGGCCAATGCACCTAACCAACACGTCTTTCAGACTGTGAGAGGAAACCCACGCAGACACGGGGAGAACGTGCAGACTCCGCACAGACAGTGACCCAAGCCAGGAATTGAACCCTGGTCCCTGGAGCTGTGAGGCAGCAATCCTGACCATTGTGCCACCATGCCGCCCTTAGGGGAGAAGCAAACGAGAGAGCCATACAGAGCTGCTTATAAGCAATGTTCATCTTCTTTAATAAAAGGGAAAAAAAATGTAGGAGAAAGAGCAAGGGCTGTGAGAATAATTAGATAGCTTTTCAAGAGCTATCATAAGCAGTGTTTTGAGATTCAATGGCCCCAGTGGGTGCAGAGAGGCTGACTACTCAGCAGGAAGGTCTGCTGTGCCAGGCTACAGCCTGGGAATGGGCAAGAGGGAGGGAGAGATTGTTGGTTTGGGGCCATAGCTCAATCGGACTGGTGGAGACAGTAGGGTTGCAGGGGAGGGGGAAGGGAAGAGGCTTATCTGGAGCCTACAGACAGTGTTGGTGGGGGGAGGGGAGGGGGGGGGGGTAGTGTCAGAGAAAACATTTGTATGGCAACTTTCATGGAGCGAAATGTCCAAGATGCTGAAGACGGACATTATCAATAAAACGAGTGTTGACACTGAGCTATAAGAGGCAGTAACAGGGGTCAATGAGGAGGCACATCGGCAGATTGGAGAGATGGGTGGCTGGAAATATGAGGGAACCAGAAGGAAATCGGAGGAGAGGGGAGGGGCAGCGATCAGGAAGCGGGGCTGGGATTGGGAGGAGGGAGATGATAGCTAGTACTGAGGAAGGTCGGCAGCGTTAGAGGGGAGGTTGTAAAGTTCGGAGGGAAATGGGAAGAGTTGGGCTGGTTGGAGATTGTGGCTCGTGTGGGTTTTGAATGATAGGGGGACATGAAGCGAAAGGAAAAAGGTCAGCCAGATTCAACAGGCAAGTGGAAAGAGGCTCGAAAGGCATTTACCTGCTGGACCCAGTAATCCTTGCCTCCCTTATACGAAGGCCCAGCATGCTTGGTTGGCTAGGGTAAAATTTAAAATGGAGATAGTTTTTGAGGTGTGCAGCCTCTCTGTAAAATATAAACGTCCAGCCTCCTACTGGGAATGGGTTATTCACTCACACGACAGTAAATCCAGAATTGGGTGGCTTCAAAACGGGTAGCTCGGCCTTTTGGCTAAGATCAAGTGTAGTATGGATTGGATGCTGCACTTGGTTGAGGTCATTAGGTTACGTTCAAGCTTCATTTTCATATGAAGCAATTTTTAAAAGCGGCATCTCGACCTTTTGGCTAAGATGCAAATGAGATCAAGCCTTGGAGGAGGTGAGTCTGCACCTACTCCAATCAGCTTGGCTCATGTAGATCAGGCCCAAGACAGGAGTGTAGGCCCTGTCTTGTCAGCTTGGATCGAAAATGTCTCAACTTGTTGAGACTCTGAATTGGACTTGATTTGATTGAATTGGAAAAGTATAAAAAAAATCTCAGCCTTTTGGCTAAGATCGAGTATCGACATGCTGTGCTTGGTTGAAGTCATTAGGTTACATTTTAGCTTCATTTGAAGCAATTTTCAAAAGTGGCATCTCGGCCTTTTGGCTAAAGTGCAAATGACATCAAGCCTTGGAGGAGGAGCTATGCCTACTCCAATCAGCTTGGATCATGTAGATCAGGCCCAAGACAGGAGGTGAGAGCCCTGTCTTGTCAGCTTGGATCGGGAATGTCTCAACTTGTTGAGACTCTGAATTGGACTTGATTTGATTGAATTGGACTTTTTAAAAATCTGACTTTTACATCCCACCTGTCCCAAACTGCCCATTACTAGTGGTTAAGGTCTGCCTCTCCCCCAAGTTAGACCACTCATTCACAGTGGAGGATGGGGTAAGGAGGGATATCACACCTAATTTCAACCCTTTTTCAAAATTATTTTATGGAATGTGGGCATCACTGGCAACATCATTATCTGTAGCCCATCCCTAATTGCCCTTGAAACAGAGTCAACTGCATTGTTGTGGGCCTGGGGTTACATCTTGGTCAGACCAGGTAAGAATGGGAGATTTCCTTCCCTAAAGGGAACCAGATGGGTTTTTACAACAATCAGTGATGGTTTTCACGGTCACCATTATGGAGGCTAGTTTATATAGTGGGATGTGAGGGGACCACAGAGACATCTGAGAAGAGGGGACCAGGCCCCAGAGCATTGGCCAGGTCCGATGGATTACAAGTCGACTGCACTACTGTCACCTGTTCAGGTTCAAGGTTAGAAACTCCCAAGTGTTTTATGAAACCTGCCTGAATCATCAGTTTTGCATCTTGAATTTGGTTAGGATAAGCATGAGATGTTTCACTTCAGGTATGATTTGAGTGACCCACTGGGGAGCTTTTATCAAACAAAGTTTATTTAAGAATTTAGTAAGAAAATTAGCAAGACCTTTTATCAATTACAAACAAGAAACAAACAATCATGATAATATATAACCCTTAATAAATATATATGAGCTGTCCCAATCAAAACCAAAACCTCCCATAGCCAATATACCCTTTTACAGGTTTAACACAGCAGAGACATAATGCTCACGTGATACTGGGATCGAGGCCGTTAGTTGACTTCTGCAGTCAAATGCTTTTGAGACTCAGAATAGTTTGAAGACAAGACAGCTTCCCAAAACACCAGAGACCCTGGTCCAGCCCCCCAACAACAGCAGATTTTCACACTTCAGGAAAACAAGATCTTGTTTTCAGCTAACCAACAGGGAGAGAGTGAAAACATTTTTTTTTAGCTTGCTGTCCCTTCTAAAACTAAAAACTCAAACCTGCAGCTCCAAACTGAAACTGAAACTGAAATCCTGGTCACCTGACCTGCCACCAGTTTTTTTTCCTCCTCCCAACAATGACATCACCTCCCAACAATGACATCACCACTCAACAATGACATCACCTCCCAACAATGACATCACCTAAGGCTGTGAGCATGAATGAAAAAAAACCCTTAAAGATACACTAACATCACACCATCACCATAAGGATTTTCCTTTTTGGATTCATGCTGTTCGGAATGCCTCACAGCGCCTCACAGCACCAGGGACCCAGGTTCGATTCCCGGCTTGGGTCACTGTCTGTGTGGAGGTTACACGTTCTCCCCGTGTCTGCATGGGGTTTCCTCCGGGTGCTCCGGTTTCCTCCCACAGTCCAAAGATGTGCGGGTTAGGTTGATTGGCCATGCTAAATTGCCCCTTAGTGTCAGGGGGACTAGCAGGATAAATGTGCAGGGTTACAGGAATAGGGCCTGGGTGGGATTGTGGTCAGTACAGACGTGATGGGCTGAATGGCCTCCTTCTGCACTGTAGGGCTTCTATGATTCTTAAAGGTACACTCCCCTTGTACTGAGCTGTTTCTTAACATGAGAACACGTTCCTAAGTCTAACAATCACAGGGGAGAGTCCTGTCTGATTTTTACTACGGGCTATCGCACCAACACTCCCACTTTGGGTACAATCACTGTTCACTCAGCAACAGAGCATGTATACCTGAGACCATCCTGGATCTGCATGTGTTGGAACCGCACCTCACATGGGAGCGTCAGCCCGAAGAAAGGTCTAAGAAGAAGAAAAAAAGGAAAATTTGAATGAAATTCTCAAAAAGAACTACATTCTTTAAAGTAACAATCCCAGCCTTTGAAACACAAATTGCTTCCCCTTTTTCACCCATTTAATTGACACCCAGCAGGACTTGGCACATTGAATAGTTCAAAAGACAAGGGTCAACATGGGAATGATTCAAGTGGGGGAGGGGAGGGAGAGGAGATCACCGGGTTGGCTGCTTTTAACACATTGATAACATTTACAAATGTCAAGATGCAATGAAGGTGATTGAACATTCCAGCAAAGACTGTAACATGATTTGTTCAGTGATTTCACATTGTAGAGGTGTTTCCACTTTTGGGCGAGAACAGAACTAAGAGCCAGAAATATAAAATAATCACTAATACATCCAACAGGGAAATAAGGAGAATTTCTCTCACCCAGAGAGTGGCTAGAGTGCAGAATTCACCATCACATGGAGTGGTTAAGCAAACAGCCTCACTGCATTCAAGGGGAAGTTAGATAAACACATAAACACAGATATGCAGCACACGTAGATATGCATCACACACAGATATGCAGCACACACAGATATGCAGCACATGCAGATATGCTGCACATGCAGGTATGCAGCACATGCAGATGTGCAGCACGCAGATATGCAGCACACACAGATATGCAGCACACACAGATATGCAGCACACGCAGATGTGTAGCACACGCAGATATGCAGTATATGCAGATATGCAGCACACGCAGATATGCAACACACACAGATATGCAGCACACACAGATATGCAGCACATGCAGATATGCAGCACATGCAGATATGCAGCACATACAGATATGCAGCACATGCGGATATGCAGCACACACAGATATGCAGCACACACAAATATGCAGCACACGCAGATATGCAGCACATGCGGATATGCAGCACATGTGGATGTACACCACACACAGATATGCAGCACATGTGGATATGCAGCACACACAGATATGCAGCACACGCAGATATGCAGCACACACAGATATGCAGCGCACACAGATATGCAGCGCACACAGATATGCAGCGCACACAGATATGCAGCACATGCGGATACACAGCACACGCAGATATGCAGCACATGCAGATATGCAGCGCACACAGATATGCAGCACATGCGGATACACAGCACACGCAGATATGCAGCACACACAGATATGCAGCACATGCAGATATGCTGCATACACAGATATGCATCACACACAGATATGCAGCACACACAGATATGCATCACACACAGAGATGCAGCACATGCAGATATGCAGCACACACAGATATGCAGCACACACAGATATGCAGCACATGCGGACATGCAGCACACACAGATATGCAGCACACGCAGAAATGCAGCACATGCGGATATGCAGCACACACACACATATGTAGCACACACAGATATGCAGCACATGCGGATATGCAGCACACACAGATATGCAGCACATGCAGATATGCGGCACACACAGATATGCAGCACATGCGGACATGCAGCACGCACAGATATACAGCACATGCAGATGTACAGCACATGTGGATATGCAGCACATGCGGATCTGCAGCACATGCGGATATGCGGCACACACAGATGTGCAGCACATGCGGATATGCAGCACACACTGATATGCAGCACACGCAGATATGCAGCACATGCGGACATGCAGCACCCGCAGATATGCAGCACATGCGGATATGCAGCACACACAGATATGCAGCACACACAGATATGCAGCACATGCGGACATGCAGCACACACAGATATGCAGCACATGCGGATATGCAGCACACATAGATATGCAGCACACGCAGATATGCAGCACATGCGGACATGCAGCACACACAGATATGCAGCACACACAGATATGCAGCACACACGGATATGCAGCACACACAGATATGCAGCACATGCGGATATGCAGCACACACAGATATGCAGCACATGCAGATATGCAGCACATGCGGATATGCAGCACACAAAGATATACAGCACATGCAGATATGCAGCACATGCGGATATGCAGCACACATAGATATGCAGCACATGTGGATATGCAACACACACAAATATGCAGCACACACAAATATGCAGCACATGCGGATATGCAGCACATCAGGATATGCAGCACATGCGGATACGCAGCTCATCTGGATATGCAGCACATGCGCATAAGCAGCACACACAAATATGCAGCACACACAGATATGCAGTACACACAGAAATGCAGCACACGCAGATATGCAGCACACGCAAATATGTTGCACATGCAGATATGCAGCACATGCAGATATGCAGCACATGTGGATATGCAGCACATGCGGATGTGCAGCACACACAAATATGCAGTACATGCAGAAATGCAGCACATGCAGATATGAAACACATGCAGATATCCAGCACACGCAGATGATGAGTGGTAGGAGGAGACTAAAATGGAGCAAGAATGCACATGGACCTCTTGGGTTGAAAGATCTACTCCTGGGTCCCAAACACTTTACAAGTTGGAATCTGTGCTGTCTACAGTCAGGAATAATTGAGTTTTATATATCTGTATAGTTCTATCAAGTCTACAGCTGGCCATTCGGTCCAGCCAGCCTACGCCAGTATTTGTGCTCCATGCAAGCTTCCTCCCAGACCTTTTATCTAAACTTATGAATAATTCCTTCTGTCCTCTTCTCACTCACCCTAGATATGACTGTAATAGTACATTCTGTACCGTCTCCTTTCCTTCTCCATATGTACCCTATGATTGGCATGCTTTGTCTGTATAGCGTGCAAGAAACAATGCTTTTCACTGTATCCCAATACATGTGACAATAATAAATCAAATCAAACCATGGGTTTAATTAACTTGCCCTGAAATGCATCTGTACTGTTAGCCTCAAACACCCCGTGTGGTAGCGAGTTTAATATCCTGGACACTCTCTGGAGGAAGTTTCTCCTGAATTCCCAGTTGGATTTATGGGCGACCAGCTTACTAGAACCAGAGGGCACAACCTCAGGCCAAAGGGACGATCCTTTAAAACAGAGATAAGGAGGGATTTCTTCAGCCAGAGGGTGGTGAATCTGTGGAACTCTTTGCCGCAGAAGGCTGTGAAGGCCAGGTCATTGAGTGTCTTTAAGACAGAGATGGATAGGTTCTTGATTAATAAGGGGATCAGGGGTTATGGGGAAAAGGCAGGAGAATGGGGATGAGAAAAACATCAGCCATGATTGAATGGCGGAGCAGACCCGATGGGCCAAGTGGCCCAATCCAGCTCCTATGTCTTATGGTCTTATATTGGCGGTCCATAGTTTTGTCAGCCCCAGAAGTGGAGGAGTCTTCCCTCCCCACTATGAAATACCTTTGTCATCTTACAGACCCAATAGGCCACAGTCCTCAGCCCTCTCCTTTACAGAGAGAGAAAATAAAAGAGCTGCAGCCTCTTCAGCCTCTCCCGGTGTGTAGAACCTCTCAGCTCCTGAGTTATACATTTCACCAGAGCTCTCAACTTCTGAATACTCCAGAGTGACTGAAGTCGGAGTACACTGGATCACATTTTCTCTTGCGAGAGAGAAGAAAAAGCAGCTTTGTAATTACAATTATCGATAGCTCTACATCCGAATGCACTGTTACTCTCTTCATTACAGTTCACAGATTATACATTACTTATGCCCTATTTGGCTCACAACTGCCCGTCTGTTGTCCCTATTCTATCCTCTGGCAACAGCCGAGTAACTACGGTAATTAAGTGTGAAGTAAGGGAAACCTAATGTGTTCCTTTCAGGATGGTTGGGGGTGGGGTGGGGGGGGGGTGGGGAGTTGAGGGTGGGGGAGATAATTTATGCTAATAACACACAATCACACTTGCTCTGTGAGGCTAATCATGATTACTGCTTCAGCCTATTTTTATATTTTAAAAAAAAAGCAGAGGAGATTGCTCTTTTCTTAAATCCCAGGGTCCTTTTATCCCGCTCTCTAAGTCTGCTACTTTTATCTGGGCAGCTGTATGGAAATTAACAAGTCTAGTTTCTTTGCCTTTCTCATTCTCACCCCCGCTCCCCCTCCCCTCCACCCCAATAACTAACTTCCTCCACCCCCCCCCCCCCCGCCACCCACCCTCCCGCCCCACCGCACCGCCCCACCCCCACTATTGTTTCCTCTCTCACACACCAGATTTCTCTGGCTTCATATTTGAGGGGGTGTGGACACACAAGTCCCTTCCCCTTTGGAGCTCAGGGGAAATACTTCCTCAGCAAAGCGTTTTCTTTCTAGAGGCTAGTCTGACTCACTGAAAATGCCGATCGCAGTTGCTGGATAACCAATGAAGTTGCCAACTCCTCCGGACCCGCCAGAGATTGAAGTTAGGTCTCCGTGATGCTGCTAGGAGAAAACCAGAAGAAAAAAAACACTTTTAAAAATTCATTCGTGGGACATGGGCGTCGCTGGCTGGCCAGCATTTATTGCCCATCTCCAGTTGCCCTTGTTCAGAGGGCAGGTGAGAGTCGACCACATTGCTGTGGCTCTGGAGTCACATGTAGGCCAGACCATGTAAGGACAGCAGATTTCCTTCCCTAAAGGACACTAGTGAACCAGATGGGTTTTTCCCTGACAATCTACAATGGTTTCATGGTCATCAGTAAATTCTTAATTCCAGATTTTGTTCTATTGAATTCAAATTCCACCATCTGCCGTGGCTGGATTGGAACCCGGGTCCCCAGGACATTAGCTGAGTTTGTGGATTAATAGCCGAGCGATAATACCACTAGGCCATCGCCTCGCCCCCACCATTTCAGTAAGAATATAAGAATAGGAACTTGGCATGGGCCAAGCTTGTTCTCCCCATTCAACAAAGTCACGGTTGATCAATTCTTAGCTGGAAACGTATTGAAAGTAAGTGGTGAGTGCTGTTTGACTGGAAGGCCAGAGAAGCCTCCAGGAATACGTCAATCTGGAGTTGGCAACTCTAATAAGCAGGTGGCTGATGGACATGGCAGGGGTTCAGGACATTTGCTTGGCATGCCAGCCATACAGAGACCATCATTTTCTTTCCTCCAACTTCTCTTTGGTTTTCTTCCCACAGGTCTTAGTCACGGCCTTACCCAAGTGACCATTCTGTGTGCACAGACCCTGACCAAGGAGTGTTCATTGGGCCATTTCTCCAAGGGTCGGTCAGAGAAACGATGCAATTGTGGACTGAGAGTGGGTCACCTAATTTCGTCTGTCCCGTCATCTGTCGAGAGGTTTGCTGGAGCTGCACCCATTTTATCGGCATGAAATTGGCATTGAGGCATCGGGTTTGGCAAGCTAGCTCATTAGGTACTGGAAGCACGCCATCCGCCATCTTGGTAAAGGCTGGGGGCAAAAGAGAGGGACCCAGGACCTGTTCCTGAAAGGCATTAGGCTCTTTGCCAAATTGGGGTGCCCCAAGAAGGGTTTCGGGGAAGCATAGTCTACATGTCATCTAACCAGTTATTCTTAAAACTTTTCTTTGGTTCATTGCCGTGCTGTCTGACACAACTCTATTTCTATGCTGGTGCCATTAAAAAAAATTAGCAATAGCTTAATGAAGTAGTATTCATGGGGTTTGCTCCTGAGCACATGATGTCAAAGTCACTTTGCTTGGACAATATTCAAACATTGGTTTCTTATTTCTCGAAGCATGTAAACGGTTTGCCAAAGCGAATCATATAATCATAGAACCCCTACACTGCAGAAAGAGGCTATTCGGCCCATCAAGTCTCCACCAACCACAATCCCACCCAGGCCCTATTCCCATAACCCCGCATAATTACCCTGCTAATCCTCTGACACTAGGGCCAACTTAGCACGGCCAGTCAACCTCGGGGCGGCATCACGGTGGCATGGTAGTTAGCACTGCTGCTTCACATGGTCAGGACCGTGGTTCAGTTCCTGGCTTGGGTCAGTGTCTGTGTGGAGTTCGCACGTTCTCCCCGTGTCTGCGTGGGTTTCCTCCGGGTGCCCCGGTTTCCTCCCACAGTCTGAAAGACGTTCTGGTTAGGCGCATTGACCTGAACAGGCGCCGGACTGTGGCGACTAGGGGAATTTTACAGTAGCTTCATTGCAGTGTTAATGTAAGCCTTACTTGTGACTAATAAATAAACTTTAACTTTAACGTGCACATTTTTGGAAGATAATGGCCCTTTCACACCTTTTGACATTTTGTTTAATCGTATGTCTCTGGAACTTCCAAAGCCAAGCCCCTTTCCTGCTCTACCTCCCTCTCCTCATTTAAGACTTCCCTCCCTTGAAACCTACCCATATCCTTGGCAAGATAGTCCATTTTCCCCATGCCGTTGTCAAATGACTTAGCTCAGTTGGCTGGTTGGTGACGCCAACAGCATGGGCTCAATCCCCATACTGGCTGAGATTACTTGTGAAGGTCCCACCTTCTCAACCTTGCCCCTCGCCTGAGGTGTGGTGACCCTCAGGTTAAATCGCCACCCGTCAGCTCTCCCCCCTCAAAGGGGAGAGCAGCCTATGGTCATCTGGAACTGTGGTGACTTGACCTTATTATTATAGAACTGAGCTATGTTGCTCACAGCCACTCCCTGCTGATTAGCGGCTGAGAAAGAGTAGGACTTGCTCTTACATAGCACCTTTCACAATTCCAGGATGTGCTTTACTGCAAAGGAAATTTATTTGAGGTGCAGCCAATGTTGTAATGCAGGAAGTGTGGTAGTTAATTTGTACACAGCAAGCTCCCACCAACAATGGGACAATAACCAGATACGATCATTTTGTTTCAGCGGTGTTGATGGAGGGAATAAAATCCCCAGTGCTTCTTGCAAGTGTCATGGGATTTTTTTTGCATTTACCTGAACAGGTAGATGAAGCACCAACAATGAACTAGGGTACCAAAGGAGAGCTTTCCCTGCCCTCTGCTGAAATAATAGCATGAGATAGAAACATAGAAACATAGAAAAACTACAGCACAAACAGGCCCTTCGGCCCACAAGTTGTGCCGAACACATCCCTACCTTCTAGACCTACCTATAACCCTCCATCCTATTAAGCTCTATGTACTCATCCAGGAGTCTCTTAAAAGACCCTATTGAGTTCGTCTCCACCACCACTGACGGCAGCCGATTCCACTCGCCCACCACCCTCTGTGTGAAAAACTTACCCCTAACATCTCCCCTGTACCTACCCCCCAGATCTTTTATACTTATTAGTGTCACAAGTAGGCTTACATTAACACTGCAATGAAGTTACTGTGAAAATCCCCTAGTTGCCACACTCCGGCGCCTGTTCGGGTACATCGAGGGAGAATTTAGCATGGCCAATGCACCTAACCAGCACGTCTTTCGGACTGTGGGGGGAGACCGGAGCATCTGTAGGAAACCCACGCAGACACGGAGAGAACGTGCAGACTCTGCACAGACAGTGACCCAAGCCGGGAATTTAACCCGGGTCCCTGGCGCTGTGAGGCAGCAGTGCTAACCACTGTGCCACATGCTGAGAGGGCAGACAGAACATTGCTTTTAACTTACCACCCAAAAGGCTGGTGCATTCCCTCGGCACTACACTGAAGTACCAGCCTAGATTATGGGTTTCTGTCTCGAATGGGACTTGAACCCTCAACCTTAGAGATTAGAGTGGTTTCATTCAGCTATGGCTGACAAGCGAACAGGTAATAATGCAATGTAATAATATATGCTAATTTATAACACGAGGCATTGACTTGTTTATCTACAATGGGCTGGCACCTCAATCAAAATTAACGGTCAAAGCAATGCTATACAAAGCTGTTAAGCGTTCATTCCCTGTCTTCCTCCTTGTGCCTTGAGCTTCTGCTGCTACAGACAGAAACCCAAAATCCAAGTTGCATTTTCCAGGTTGAGTTTTCTTTATTATATCGCGGGTGTTTCAGAGCGACAAGCAGAAACTGAAATTCACGCACGTTTTGGCTCCTGTTTTCAATGGGATGTAAGAGGACATAAACTTGCTGGGAGGAATTATTGAGTCTGACAGCGTGATGGAGTTGAATTAACATCTGCACAGATACAGTCATTAACTCAGCAGCAACTCTGCTTCAAACTGTGTTCGCTAATTCAGCTCCCTCACATTGTCAGGACGGGCAACACCAGCTCTTACATGCGGACGGAGAGGCCAGAAAGGCTCATTCAGCCTGCCAAGCTCAGCCGTTACTGAGGGCCTGATATCGGGCCTTCTCAAAGCCTCTTTATCTGGTAGAATTTGTGTGGAAGCAGCTTTTGCATGCTGTTGCCCCATGTGGGAGCGTTGGACAATTTCACTGTTGATTATAATTGTCGCGCAGTGAAGGAAAACAGCCATCCTGTTGGACCAGGGAGGTATGGTCAGTTCTTACTGAATGGGATAGCAGGAGCAACCTCAATGGATTTAAACTTCAAAAGGACATTCGCAGTTACTTGTGATTAAATGAGTTGGACTCTGCTATTCTGCTGTAACCATTTACAGCTTCACTAAGTTTATGTATTAGTGTCACAAGTAGGCTGACATTAACACTGCAATGAAGTTCCTGTGAAAATCCCCCAGTTGCCACACTCCGGCGCCTGTTCGGGTATCACTGAGGGAGAATTTAGCTTGGCCAATGAACCTAACCAGCACATCTTTCGGACTGTGGGAGGAAACTGGAGGAAACCCATGCAGACACGGGGAGAATGTACAGACTCCACACAGACAGTGACCCAAGCTGGGAAGCGAACCCGGGTCCCTGGAGCTGTGAGGCAGCAGTGCTAACCACTGTGCCACCGTGCTGCCCCTGGGTTCAGTTCTGGCCTTGGGTGACTGTTTGGAATTTGTACATTCTCCTCGTGTCTCGCGTGGGATTCCTCCGGGTGCTCCCCGATTTCCTCCCACACTCCAAAGATGTGCAGGTTAGGTTGATTGGCCATGCTAAATTGCCCCTAGTGTCAGGGGGATTAGCAGGGTAAATGAGGGTGACGGGGATAGGCCCTGGGTGGGATTGTGGTTGATACAGATTCGATGGGCCAAATGGCCTCCTTCTGCACTGTAGGGATTCTATGATCTGATGCTGTGAAACCTTTTTCCCTTCACAACGTTTCTTCTAAAGGCTCTTACTGGGGTACAGTTCCACAGGCGCTGACCCAACATGTCTGACATGACCTGTGGGACTCAGTTGTCTTCTGGACACTGCATTCAGCCAATAAGCTGGGTCGTTATAGATCATTTCAAGTGATACAGGGAACCTTGCAAACGTCTCAGAGTATAAGCAGTCTGAAAAGTCAAAAATGCTGGCAAAACTCAGCAGGTCAGGCAGCATTTGTGGAGGGAGGCAGAGTTAATGCTTTGGGCTGAATCGAAAGGTAATCGACCTGAAACGTTGGCCGGAATTCTCGGGTTTCCCGCCAGCGTGGGGGTGACGTCAGTGGGAATTCCCATTGACAGCGGCGGGACCAGAGAATCCCGCCGTTAGCAAACCACGCGCCACCTTCCAGCCGGCGGGAACCTCGCGGCTGGGAGGCTGGAGAATTTAACTTGGTTTCTCTCCACACGCACGCTGCCCGACCTGCTGAGTTTTCCCAGCATCTTATGTTCTAATTTCAGGTTTGCAGCACCTGCAGCATTTTGTTTATGGACAGTGTTAGAACGGGCGTTAGAAAGGGTCTTTTATATGGTTCCGTACGAGCGAGGGAGTCACTGTGTTCCAGTTCACGGTGTGTTAACTGCTATAATGAGGATTGCACATACAAAGAACACTTCAGAGATGGAGGATGTAATGTGCATCGGGGAGCGTGGTGTATCAGAGAGAATCGGTAGCTAGGGACTGCCTGTTCTACCTCACAGCTGTGAGCTCCAGACACTACCCTGAAAATCTGCAAGTCATTAAGGCTGCCATGCACTGGGCTGCACCTTGGGAACGTGCAAGATTTGCATTTTTATTGAGAACATAAGTTTCGCTTTATTACCAAGGGCTGTTCAGTCACGGGCTGGCAAAGACTGTGTCACCTGCTCAATGATCAGCCCGAGCAGACATTGCAAACTGCATTGGGATAAACAGTGTGAGGAGGGTTTGAGCCCCAGGGCAGCACCGAGCATATTCGCAAGCACACGCCTATATTCGCACACTCTCCTCCAACTACTTTCAACACGGTGGTTAGCACCGCTGCCTCACAGCGCCAGGGACCCGGGTTCAATTCCCGGCTTGGGTCACTGTCTGCACGTTCTCCCCGTGTCTGCGTGGGGTTTCCTCAGGTTTCCTCCCACAGTCTGAAAGACGCGCTGGTTAGGGTGCATTGATTCGAACAGGCGCCAGAGTATGGCGACGAGGGGATTTTCACAGTAACTTCATTGCAGTGTTAATGTAAGCCTTACTTGTGACTAACAAATAAACTTTAAAACTTTTAAACTTGAATAAAAGTGAAACAAAGTTACACCTCTGATGCGCGTCTGGTAAATAGACAAAGCTGAGGTTGCCAGAAACAGAAGGCTTTGTCTAGTTACCAGACGCGCATCAATTTTATTCACTAAAAAAGAAACGATGTGGAACAGACAATAAACAGACAATACTGAGCATGTGGACCTCCCGACTGAAGGCCGGAGGGGGAGGGCTGCAGCCTTTATACCCTGAGGGCGGAGCCTCCAGTTAAGGGTGCAGCCGAATTAAAGGTGTCAGGGAGTGTCTCATATATGAACAGTAGTGGCAACAATATATACAGCTCAACCGTGCCGAAGGCACAACAGTGGTTTACCACAACCTCAAAGTCATGTTGTTTAATTTGTGAATGAATCACATTGGCTGCTGTGTTGAACTGCAGTAAGAAGTCTAACAACACCAGGTTAAAGTCCAACAGGTTTATTTGGTAGCGAAAGCCACTAGCTTTCGGAACAGGCCTGTTCCGAAAGCTTGTGTGGCTTTCGCTACCAAATAAACCTGTTGGACTTTAACCTGGTGTTGTTAGACTTCTTACTGTGTTTACCCCAGTCCAAGCCGGCATCTCCACATCGTGTTGAACTGCCCCAGAAATATATCAATGGTCTTTTAGCTTTAAGCCATTCTGAGTGGAGAATGGCCATTATCTATGTAACTGAAACCGGTCTCTGATACTCAATTTCTCTATCATTCCAAGATCCAGGAAACGTTCTGGGGCAGTCTGCAGAAGACACTGAAAGAGACAGCATCTGCAGGAAAGACAGGGTGATATATGCCTTTTAAGGGATTGGAGGCTGATTCGTGGTACACTTGTAAAGGAATTAGACTTCCTGATACGAAAGCCACAAGTCATGACCTGTTGAATATTTATCACTTCCTGGACGTCCTACAATAATCCTGATACCTGTCTCCGGTTCTCTGGACTACAGCTTAAGAGCAGAAAACACTTCATTCTTCACCGGACCCAAAAAGCATAATGCACTGTGGACTATTCTTTTCTTTACAAGTTGTAAAAGTACTTTATTCTCTTTAACTGTATATGTTTCTTGTGTCTGTATGTGTGTGTGTATATGTGTTTGTGTGTGTATGTGTGTGTGTATATGTGTTTGTGCGTGTGTGTGTGTGTATGTATGAGTATGTGTGTGTGTATTTGTGTGTCTGTAAGAATACTGACTGACGTGGCATTTAGACTTGGGGTGACTTTGTGAGTAAATGATTTTCTTTACACCAAACATCTTTGAACTGACCACATGGTAAAGGGGTTTGGAAACACACACACATCTACTTTGACAAAGCAATAACATTGATTGTGGATGATACGGGAAAGGAATTTCAGTTTATCTCTTGTCCTCTGTACACATTGCTGTTTGTGAGATCTTGCTGTACATAAATTGTGTCTTATGTGATACAACAATGAGCTCGTTTCAGAGTTTACTTCATTGGCTATAAAGTGGTCATGAACATTGCTATACAGTACAAATGTGAATCTTTCTTTCGATCACATGAGTGGGTGACAACGTTGTGTATGTTACTTCTGCTTGGATCCTTGAGTTGCTAAGAGGACCATAAGGGGATATTGCCTCTCTCAGCTTCTTCCAAACTGTTAGGTGTTAGAGTTTACACAGCCAGGAACAGAACCTTCATCCCAACTTGTACCAGGCTTGGCCTTATGGATTCTCCAATGCTGATTGTGAACACAATGGCAGGATCAGATTTGAAGCGATCCGTGAGGTCTCCATACCAGTGGAGTTGTGTCCACGATATTTTCACCAATGATTGTGACTTTTGCCTTTAGAAATGCAGGAAGGTGGCATCAGTGGTGTAATTGCTTGGCAAACCTCCTTCCTGTTCTGTTTTATTCAATGCCCCCGACAGCGCGTAACTCCCAGTCCATCCATCGTGTAATGATTTGCCAGTTCTGTTCAGAGCTAAGTTTCAAATTCCACTTTTTTTAACCAATTGAATGTTTGGCGATATATTTGAAAAGTGTTGAAAATAGTCCTGTAAAATGTTGTTTGTTTAGATTCCACATATATATACTGATGACATCCGTCCCTCTCCACCGCTCTCCAATCCTATAATTACTTTTGTGATGTCAAACTGTTCAAATTCAGCTTTCGTCAATCCTGAATACTTGGCAAACCAAATCCATCATTTTTGATCTCCACCATTAAGCCTTTTCCTCGGCCACTGACTCAATATTCCTCCATTATTATCCACTTAGACTCAACCAGACTCTGCGACATCTTGCCATCCTATTCCTCCTAGGACTATGCTTCAAAGCTCCCTTGCATCCCGGCACCAAGAGCATTTGCTTTCGGTCCTACAGCATTGCCTATCTCTGCCTCATCCCCACCCTCCTATTCCTGAAACCCTTAATTTATGTTTGCCGTCTCCAAGCTCGATTTTTATCATACCCCATTACGGATCTTCCATCATCCCCTCTCCATGAGCTCCAACTTGTCCAATCTCAGTTGTCCCACACTAGGGGCTGAATTGTAAATATCTCTGGCGAGCGCGTTTCCAGTTGGGAGGGGGAGGCACATCAAATGGGGTGGGGCCACCTTCCTGCCCACCTCCAGGCTCTCCCCCATCATATGGGGAGCAGCTGGACCCTGAGGTCAGCAACCCATTTGCCCTATTAAAATGAACAATCAAGGCTCAATTTGCTTGCTTTCAAGCTGATGAACCCTGATAATATGCTGCCCACATCCATAAAACACTTGGCACAGGCAGCCGGGCAGGAACAGGAAGCCTGTTTTTTAATTGTAAATGTTTGAAGAGCGGGAATGGAATGGGGAGCTTGCTCTTTTGGGGCTGTCCATTGCTGACCCCTCTAAGGTCAAACACCCCCTTCCTTTCTACCTGCTCCTTTCTTTAATCCCACAACCCCCCCAACTAACATACCCAAACCCTCCTGGGCCAAGACCCTGGACTTACCTGCTCCGGTGTTCCATGGGCTTCGATCGTTTTTTTCCTTCTGCAGTCCCAGCAGCGGCCATTCATGCCTTTGTGGCGCTGTCGGGACTGATGGAGTTGCCAGCCAATTGGATTGGCTGGAGGCACCAGAAGATGGGGCATCCACCCCAGCGAGGGGCAGAAGTCCCACTCGGCTCTTGTCAGCCCGTCCCGCAGTGCTTTATGTCGCTCCATGCCAACATGGTTTTATTATCCTGCCCAAATCACGTTCGTCCAATTCCTTCATCCTCACACAGCTGACACTAAAATTCCTGTTGTCTTCAAATCCTTCTCCAACCTGCAACCCTCTCCAGAACCGAGACTACAGTTTTGATCTTTCGTGTACCTTGCATCACTTTGCCTGGCTATTGGATTATAGATTATGGGGCAGGCGATGGCCTAGGGTATTATCACTAGACTATTAACCCAGAAACTCAGCTACTGTTCTGGGGACCCGGGTTCAAATCCCATCATGGCAGATGGTGGAATTTGAATTTGATTTAAAAAATCTGGAATTAAGAATCGACTGATGACCGTGAAACCATTGTCGATTGTCGGAAAAAACCATCTGGTTCACTAATATCCTTTAGGGAAGGAAATCTGCCGTCTTTACCTGGTTTGGCCTACATGTGACTCCAGAGCCACAGCAATGTGGTTGACTCTCAACTGCCCTAGGGCAACTTGAGATGGGCAATAAATGCTGGCCAGCCAGCAACACCCGTCCCATGAATGAATAAAAATAATCACAGAATGGTTACAGCACAGACAGAGGCGATGCTGGCTCTCTGAATGTTCACCTGAGTCCATTCCTCCACCTTCTCTCCCTAATCCTGCACATTCTCCCTTTTCATTGGATAATAATCTAATTCCCACTTGAATGTGTTAGAACATAGAACATAGAACAGTACAGCACAGAACAGGCCCTTCGGCCCACGATGTTGTGCCGAGCTTTATCTGAAACCAAGATCAAGCTATCCCACTCCCTATCATCCTGGTGTGCTCCATGTGCCTATCCAATAACCGCTTAAATGTTCCTAAAGTGTCTTGACTGAATCTGCCTCTACCACACACGCTGGAAGCACATTCCAGAGCCTAACCACTCGCCGTGGGAAAAGGTTTAGCTTTCAGTACTTTTTCCACATTCCCTGAAATTCCCTCCCCATTTAAATCCTCCACCTCTCAAATACTGTCTTCACCTTTGAAAACCTTGATCTAATTTTTGGCAATGCCAAATCTATCTATAACTTGGATATCTGGGAAAGGGATTTTCCGGCCGTGCCCGCCCCCAGGCTGGAAAATCCTGCCCGAGGTCAACGGATCTTTACATGGTCTGCCCCCCGTCTGCTACGATTCCCACGGCTGGCAGGGTGGGAAAACTCCCCTGTTCTCCTGAAGGCACCTTCGGCATCTTTCCAATGTGAAGCCCAATAGAATTGTAAGACATTATCATTTGTTTTTACTGAAAACACACAAAAGAACAATATGGCTGACCCCAGGGTTAACAGCTCTTCCTCTGGTAACCGCACTCTTAAAAAAAAGGCAGTGGCCCTGATTTTACCGGCACGCCCAGCCCAGAAGCAGGGCGGACGAGGCTCGCAAAACGACATTCTCCGTTGGCCTGGGGCGCGATCTTACGAGCCTTGGGAAAGGCGTGCCGGCTCTGGGAAGACAAATATGGGTCTACAAACTTGTCGTTGGATTAGGTTTAGGTTGGATTGCAGTTTGGGTCGTTGTGTTGCCCAATACACCGATGGAGACAAGTTCCCAAGAGGTAGAGAGGCAGAGAGGCTGAGGGAGAGAATTCCAGAGCTTAGTGCCCTGGCGGACTAAAGGCACTGCCAACAACTGTGGAGCGGTGAGAAATAGGGTTGTGCAGGAGAGTTTTAGGGTTGGTGAAGGGTACAGAGATCAGAGGGATGAGAGCATGGAACAAAAGAGCAGCTACCGTTAAAGAAAGAGACTAAGTGGTTTCAGAGGAAGATTAGCGACCAGCTTGTGTTCTGGTTACCACTGCATTAATTCCTGCGACCGCAAAGCAACGTTACCATAATCCTTGAAGGGGTTAAAGAAAAGATTTGGAAGCTGGGGGATGAACATACAAAATCAAAGACAGATCACACAATTACAAATGACTTTATTGAAGTCTGTTCTTTATCTATTAATGTGCGTGAAATTAACGTGCTTCACTCACAGTTGTGTGGCACTCTGTTATCAGTACAGCACCTGCTCCTCGTCTGATCTGACTAACAATTTGAGCCCTGTATGTTTAAAAAAAAATGTTTAAAAGAGCAGTGCCTGGTTTGATAATGAAAAACTAATTCCAAATAGCTTAAATAAATGGCAATCGATCAAGCCCCCCTCCTGTGCGGAGTGACAGATCAGCTTAGACCTGGGCCCGTGGTCACATGTGGAATTCAGGATCTGTGCAGTTATGTTTAATGGTCAGTCCTTAGGCCCAGATGAGCAAGATGCCACTGGTATGGGTGATAAATTATAGTCGTCTCCCTTCCTGTAGGGGGGAAGCTCTGCCTCTCCTACTAATTGCCCACCCTCTTTGTGATGTTCAGCACATTGAGTCTGGTTTAATGCAGCACCTGTATTCAAGGGACCTCAGATCAAACCCCACAAACAAACCCATTAGAGGATGCATCGGCATATGCTGTGGTAATGGCCAGTGTAACAACACAGGCTATCCATGTAAAGTGCTCCAAATATTCTCACGATTTTATGCATGGAACGTTTTTGCACCAGTTCAAAATGTTACATCTTGCGATCTTGGGATGGGTAAATTCTTGTTAGGATTCTCATTCTTTCCAGCTTGAATTCTTATTCAATTTCAGGCTGCTATTTGGGGAACAAAATAACATTAATGGCAATTTCTTCCCACAAAAGGCAGAATCTTTTCAGAACTGCTGATAGCCTTTCACATGTCCTTTATTTTTCCAAACAACAATATTTTATTTCAAAGGAGGAAGGATCCAGTTAGATCAGACTCAATGCTAAATTTGTAACCTCAATCAAACCTCCTCTTAGTCTTGGCTACTCCAGTGAAAATAGTTGCCAATCTCTAAAGTTAGTCTTCATAATGGAGGTTTACCATCCCTGATGACATCTTGGTGAATTTGTGATGTCTCCTGTTTATGGCTTTGATGCCCTTTCTGCAGTGGTGCAGCCAGAAAGGCACATTGTGCTGAAGCCAACCCAACTCACCATCAACCCTTTACCCTTGTGCTGCCAGATTCTAAAACCCCAAATTCTTTGGTCCCTTTCACAGCTTACACTTGCTGTATGCTTAATTTTATGGTGGCACAGCGGTTAGCCCTGCTGCCCCACAGCGCCAGGGACCCGGGTTCGATTCCTGGCTTGGGTCATTGTCTATGCAGAGTCTGCACGTTCTCCCCATGTCTGCATGGGTTTCTTCCGGGTGCTCCGGTTTCCTCCCACAGTCCGAAAGACGTGCTGGTTAGGTGCATTGGCCATGCTAAATTCTCCCTCAGTGTACCCGAACAGGCGCTGGAGTGCGGCGACTGGGGGATTTTCACAGTAACTTCATTGCAGTGTTAATGTAAGCCTAACTTGTGACACTAATAAATAAACTTTTAACTTAAGCGAATTGTACATCTGAACTTCATAACATCTTTGTTTGTGTCGATCCTTCAGTGCTTTCCCATTAAGCACTCATTCATAGAATCATAGAACCCTACAGTGCAGAAAAGAGGCCATTCGGCCCATCGAGTCTGCACCGACCACAATCCCACCCAGGCCCTACCCCCATATCCCTACATATTTTACCCACTAATCCCTCTAACCTACGCATCTCAGGACACTAAGGGGCAATTTTAGCATGGCCAATCAACCTAGCCCACACATCTTTGGACTGTGGGAGGAAACCGGAGCACCCGGAGGAAACCCACGCAGACACGAGGAGAATGTGCAAACTCCACACAGACAGTGACCCAAGCCGGGAATCGAACCCAGGTCCTTGGAGCTGTGAAGCAGCAGTGCTAACCACTGTGCCACCGTGCCGTTCCTGTTTTGTCTCCTCATATTATGCTTGATCACCAATGACACCAACAGGAAATTGTGCCAGTCCAGAACACGTCTGGAGCAACGCGGCCTGTAGAAGTGGGCACTTAACTTTAGGAGGCCTGGTGCTTCCTCTGGAGTTTGGGATTGAGTCCTTTGGCAATGATAGCCCCTTGAAAATGCAGCTGTGGATGGGGGGGGGGGGGGGGGGGCATCTATCAGGCAGATCTTCCAGCTTTAGTGTCTTCATGGAGATCCATATTCCAGCTTCAGAGTGTTCCTGAAGGTCCACTTCCCTTTTTCAATGGTGGGTTAGTTATGTGACTGTTCACTTTTTAAACAGATATGATGGGAGGGTGTGAGCTTTCTAGCAGTACGAATATGCCTGGAAGCCCCCGACTATGTAGTTAATGAGGCCAAGGGCGTGCGATACCGCACAAATTCCCGGTGGCCACATTGGGAGGAAGCACTCCCTGACCCCCAACCCCACCATGACATCTGAAGTTTTTTCAGAGTTTGTTTATTAGTGTCAGAAGTAGGCTTACATTAACACTGCAATGAAGCTACTGTGAAATTCCCCTAGTCGCCACACTCCGGCGCCTGTTCGGGTACACTGAGGGAGAATTTAGCATGGCCAATGCACCTAACCGGCACGTCGTTGGACTGTGGGAGGGAACAGGAGCGCCCGGAGAAAACCCACGCAGATTTGGGGAGAACGTGCAACTCCACACAGTCAGTGACCCAAGCCGGGAATCGAACCCAGTTGTCCCTGGCGCTGTGAGGTAGCAGTGCTAACCACTGTGCCACCGTGCCGCCCTCTACTCCCAGATGGAATAATTCTGCCCATTTTTTACAGTCCCTTTCATGATTTCAGCACATCTCAAAGTGTCTTGCAGCCAATGAAGTACTTTTCTAGTGTTATAATGTAATCAAGATTGCGAAGATATAAAAAAAATGAAATTTTGAACAATTTCATTCTTCCCAGTTCTCCTCTATATCAGCCTCTTTTATTGGCTGTCACTTGCTGAATGTTGATTGGTAGCTTTCTAACTTCCTTTCACTTCCCTCGCTTTAAATTAATCAGTTCCCGCCTCATTCCCTGTTCAGATGTGTTTTATTCCTGTGAAATGTGCACCAATCGGGTGCAAGGGTGATACAAAGAAATTGCATTTGAAATAGCACCATACCCGAGGCATGACACAGATGTGTATTAAATGTTTATACAGGCCACATTATTAATAAGTAATATTTGCATTTATAAGTGGAGACCTTTTTCTTATTGTTAAAGGTTTGCGAGCGGTGCCTTATGTCTAGGGAGAGCAGTTCGGAGTCAGCTCCCTTCTGGGATCGTCAGACACTATCTGATAAGTTACAGTGACAAAGCAGCATGTGGTATGGGATGATAAGGTTAAGTCTATTACTAACAAGACACAAGAGTAAGCCTCGTCAGCTGGTAGACAAAGCTACATGCACACAGTAACAGAATGATTCAATTGTCGTACAGAAGCCATCGCATGCCCTTGCTCACCAGAGCTTCAGCAGAATTGCCATTATCTTCTTAGTGGATTTTGCCTTCCCTTTTTAAAACATTTACATTCTCCATTCTTTTTCTCCTTTAAATCACTTTTTTTTTTAACAAGTGTATCTCTATCTGATTTACTTCCATGAAAGAAGGAATTTGTCTTTCACGACTTCAAGCTTCGGAGTTAGAACCTTCAAGAGCCACGCCAGAAACCTCAGCACAAAAATCTAAGCTACTACGCAAGTGCAGCACTCCAGGAGCACAACACTCCAGGAGTGCAGCACTCTCAGATGTGTCCTCTTTCAGATAAGACATTAAACTGAGGTTTTGTCTGCTCCCTCAGCTGGAGGTAAAAGATGCCCTTGTTGTCTATTGCACCAAGGAAAATCAACCGCAGTCAGCCATTATTGAATTATTTTATCAACACCTCCCAAACAGAGAGGGCAACAGAGAGGGCAGTATAACAAAATGCTCAGCTATTACAAAATAGTACACTCCCACCCCACTGAAAAAAAATTATACATCTCCCAGTTCACATTTTAATGCATAATTTTCCAGAATACAGCAAGGCTAAACCAATATCACAGTGGCACAGTGGCTAGCACTGCTGCCTCACAACGCCAGGGACCCAGATTCGATCCCCGGATTGGGTCACTGTCTGTGTGGAGTTTGCACGTTCTCTCCGTGTCTGCGTGGGTTTCCTCCGGGCGCTCCGGTTTCCTCCCACAGCCTGAAAAACATGCTGGTTAGGTGGATTGGGCCATGCTAAATTCTCCCTCAGTGTACCCGAACAAGCGCCGGAGTGTAGCGACTGAGATTTTCAAAGTAACTTCATTGCAGTGTAAATGTAAGCCTACTTGTGACATTGATAAATAAACTTAATGTCAACAATATTTGGGATTTTAACAGGTGGGGTTGCTAATTCGTTACATGTTGAAAAAAAATAACTTTCCTTAGCACTAGTGTGCATTTAAAAAATGTCATAATGGGACAATAATGAAAAGAATAATTTTGTTCTTTTTCCTTCTAACATACTTTCAATTAACGTATCTGCCTCCTTTCTCTTTCTGTCTGGGTATCTTCCCATTTTCATTTTTACTCTGGGTGCTGGAATTATATCTTCAGCCCTATTGCTCTCAACTTCCATGCATTGTTTTACTTGTTCTCCAATTGAGGACAACTCTTGATCTTCCTGCTCAACGACATCAACTTCTGTTTCCACATCCACCAAATGGACATTTGAGGATTTCCGGGCTCCTAAAACTAGCTTGAGATCTACCACAACCTTGACCTCATGCATGGCTGAGGTTGGCTGTTATTGTTAGCTGGAGCATTACCTCTTCCTCTGCCCCTGCATGCCATCTGCGGGTATGACCAATTTCCCCACAGGTATAGCACCTGGATTGAAAGTGGTTGGTGGTTGCCCTGGCAATGGTAGCATCTAAATTTCTGAATCTGAGATTGGGGACTCGGCTGTATCTTGGATCTTACCTGAAATAATAATCTAAATAATCTGAAATCTTATCCTGGATCTTGCTGAAATCCAGTGGATCAAGGAAAAGAAAGCCCTTGAAATCTGCAACCATCTCTTCCTGCCATATCCGTGGCTGTGGACCCAGTGGAGGCCTCTTACCATGTCAGCTTGCTGCCTTTGCTCCAAAGCTTGGTTTGATTGTTCCTCAGACTTCTTACAAACGTGTCTCTGAGGTTTCTAAGTTTGCGACATACCGACAGTGATGAGAGAGTTGCTTCAATTTAAGAATGTAATGCAACAGTTTCACTTAGCAACTGCCTCCTCTCACGGAATCCAACTCTCTGTGTGTCGTGAGTCACGATGTGGAGATGCCGGCGTTGGACTGGGGTAAGCACAGTAAGAAGTCTCACAACACCAGGTTAAAGTCCAACAGGTTTATTTGGTAGCAAATACCATAAGCTTTCGGAGCACAGCTCCTTCGTCAGATGGAGTGGATATCTGTTCTCAAACAGTGCAAACAGACATCGTGAGTCACGCCCGAGTAAGAGTGCAGAACTTCATTAATTTCAGCATATTCCATCAACCTGTGGTCTAATGGGAAATATTGGTTAGATGCAACCTCAAACATATCTGCCCCAAACACATATATTTATTCCTTGTAATGATCTCAATGAGGCCCATGAGGTTAGCCTCTCGGAGTATGAGACCCCTGATTGAGGCAATGATTGCCTTCCCAATCAGGGAGTCTCACCTGTGTATATATAACGAGGAGCGTCAGGGCTACTGACACTCCAGATTCTGACTTTGCATCTGAAGCACTCTTAGGAGTGCAGACAAGCCTGTAAATAAAGGGAATCTGGTGAAGGGCCGCCGGCCTCCAAGGAGTCATTTCAATCCCCATCTCCTGTTTTATTCACTTTCGGCCAAGTGTGTAACCTTTGTTTTGTCATTGTGCCAGTCCACACTGTGAGGGTTGAATTCCTCAAGATGGATCACTCAAGATGGGTCTGGAGCGAGGCGACTTCTTGCAAGCTGTGCTCAGCATACCTTCTAATTCTATCTTTTACTCTCGTTCTACGCTTCTAAAACTTCATTCTAACTCTTTTAAACTCTCTCTTTCTCTACACCCTAGCTATGACTATAACACTACACTCTGCACCCTCTCCTTTCCTTCTCTATGAACGGTATGCTTTGTCTGCATAGCGTGCAAGAAACAATACTTTTCACTGTATGTTAATACATGTGACAATAATAAATCAAATCAAGTCAAATCAAATCAAATTCCCCAATTTTCCCCAAATATCTGTGATTAATCTGCTTTATTTACACTTTGCCACAGAGAGCGCAGTAAATGCTTGGCTATTGCAATATACAGTATATCCTGTGCTTCACTTACGACAGTATTGTGAAGACCAGCAGGGGAATTCTCCCCAATAATTTGACAAATGTTTATTCCTCAAACCAATATCACTAAAAAAAAATACAGATAACCTGGCCATTATAATGTTGTGCTTTGCAGTACCTCGCTGCTCACCACTTGGTTATCGTGTTCCCTACATTACAGCAGTGACTTTAGCAGAGGCGGCACGGTGGCACAGTGGTTAGCACTGCTGCCTCACAGCACCAGGGACCCGGGTTCGATTCCCGGCTTGGGTCACTGTCTGTGCGGAGTCTGCACGTTCTCCCCGTGTCTGCGTGGGTTTCCTCCGGGTGCTCCGGTTTCCTCCCACAGTCCAAAGATGTGTGGATTAGGTGGATTGGCCATGCTAAATTAACCCTTGTGTCAGGGGGACTAGCAAAAGCAAATGCATGGGGTTATGGGGATAGGAACTGGGTGGGATTGTGGTCAGTGCAGACTCGATGGGCCGAATGGCCTCCATCTGCACTGAAGGGATTCTAAAGTTAAAGTTTCTTTATTAGTCACAAACAAGGCTTACATTAACACTGCCATGAAGTTACTGTGAAATTCCCCTAGTCTCCACAGTCCAGCGCCTGTTCGGGTCAACGCATCTAACCAGCACGCTTTTCAGAATGTGGGAGGAAACTGGAGCACCCGGAGGAAACACACGCAGACACGGGGAGAATGTGCAAACTCCACACAGACAGTGACCCAAGCCAGGAATCAAACCCGGGTCCCTGGCACTGTGAAGCAGCAGTGCTAACCACTGTGCTACCATGATTCTATGACTAGTACTTCATTGTCTGTGAAACGCCTGGGACTTCCTGAGGTTGTAAACATAAGATTTTCTTTCAAACATTAATCTACCAGTTACCTCCTTCGCAAGTTATAGCCATAAATATAAGATATGGCATTAGGATATAAATGCTCAGTGCACGCAGCAGTGAAAAATGAAGAGTCAAGTTCCACTCTACTCACCTCCCAGTTTAAGTGACAGCTTGATTTAGTAATAGCACTCCTGCCCTGGTGTCAGAAGGTCATGAGTTCAAACCTCACTCCAGAAACTAGCTCATAATCTAAGCTGACACTCCAGTGAGGTATTGTATTGCTGAAAGTGGTGTCTTTTAGATAAGATCTAAGGATATCAAGGATCACATGACACTACTTGAAGTTGGGTTCTCATTGCTGGATAGGGAACCTTAGTAAGTGTAGAAGGACAGTCAGTACACTTGAAAGAATAATTCATTGTCTGAAATGAACTAAGCGATGCTCCGAGGACATGGAAGAAGTTGTGGAAATGTGAATTCTTTCTGAGCCATACGGAAAGGGAAATGTCCAGTGTTTTCCCAGCGATCGGAGGGGGGAGAGGGTGAGTGGGACAGAGGATGCAGTGGAGGGAAGGAAAAAGAGGTCAAATCAGAGGGGAGAATGAAATATGAGCAGTCACTGGTAGTTGCTGATGCCCAACCACAACCTGCATTTACATAGCATCTTAAAAGTCCCAAGGAGACCACAATGTCTGTATAGTGCGCAAGAAACATTGTTCTTCACTGTGCACTAATACATGTGACAATAATAAATCAAATGGGTGGCAGGACTCGCTTCTTGGCCCTTTGGCTAAGATCAAGTGTGGTATGGATCGGATGCTGCGCTTGGTCAAGGTCATTGGGTTGCATTTAAGCTTCATATTCATATGAAACAATTTTTAAAAGCGGCACCTCGGCCTTTTGGCTAAGATGCAAATAAGATCAAGCCTTGGAGGAGGAAACCTCCCCCTCCTCCAATCAGCTTGGCTCATGTAGATCAGGCCCAAGACAGGTGTGAAGGCCCTGTCTTGTCAGCTTGGATCGGAAATGTCTCAACTTGTTGAGAGTCTGAATTGGACTTGATTTGATTGAATTGGAAAAGTATTTTAAAAAATCAAATGGGCGGCACGGTAGCACAGTGATTAGCACTGCTGCTTCACAGCTCCAGGGACCTGGGTTCAATTCCCGGCTTGGGTCATTGTCTGTGTGGAGTTTGCACATTCACCTCGTGTCTGCATGGGTTTCCTCTGGGTGCTCCTCCCACAGTCCAAAGATGTGCGGGTTAGGTTGATTGGCCATGGTAAAGTTGCCCCTTAGTGTCCTGAGATGCATAGGTTAGAGGGATTAGCGGGTAAATATATAGGGATATGGGGGTAGGGTCTGGGTGGGATTGTGGTCGGTGCAGACTCGATGGGCCAGATGGCCTCTTTCTGCAGTGTAGGGTTTCTATGATTTCTATGATTCTAAATCAAATCAAATCAAATGGGAAAGGACTTCATACAGAGTCAGTGACAGAACGGTTGCATTGGGAGTAAGTAGCAGTCTTTTTAAACCTGGGCAGTTGAAGAGATGTGAAAATATTCACACTAAAAGGAGAATTCACCCAATACCCACAGTTAGTTTACACGTGGCCAATCAGGATCTTTTCTTACCATTGTTATGGTTCAGGTCAGAAACTCCAAAGTGTTTTATGGAGCCGCCTGAATCATAAGTTTTGCATCTTGAATTTGGCTAGGATTAGCATGAGATGTTTCACTTCAGGTATGATTCAAGTGAGCCACTAGGGAGCTTTTATCAAACAAGGTTTATTTAAGAATATAGTTAACATGTATAGTAAGAAAATTAGCAAGAACTTTTATCAATTACAAACAAGAAACAAAACAACCACGATAATGTATAACTCTTAATGAATATATATAAGCTGTCCCAGACAAAACCAACCTCCATAGACAAAAGACCCTTTTCACAGGTTTAACACAGCACAGATTAAAGCTCACTTGATACTGGGATTGAGGCTATTAGTTGAATGGGGCAGCATGGCGACACAGTGGTTAGCACTGCTGCCTCACAGCAGCAGGGACCCGGGTTCGATTCCCAGCTTGGGCCACTGTCTGTGTGGAGTTTGCACATGCTACCCATGTCTGCGTGGGTTTCCTCTGGGTGCTCCGGTTTCCATGATGTGGAGATGCCAGCATTGGACTGGGGTAAACACTGTAAGAAGTCTCAGAACACCAAGTTAAAGTCCAACAGTTTATTTGGTAGCAAAAGCCACTCGCTTTCAAAGCGCTCACTGCTCTCCCATAGTCTGAAAGACATGTTGGTTAGGGTGCCTTGACCCAAACAGGCACCGGACTGTGGCGACTAGGGGAATTTCACATTGCAGTGTTAATATAAGCCTTACTTGTGACTAATAAATAAACTTTAACTTTAACAATGCTCTTGAGACTCAGAACTGTTTGAAGACAAGCCAGGTTACCAAAACACCAAAGAGGCTCTGGTCCAGCCCCCAACAATAAACCACAGAAGCACAGTGCTTGGAGAGAAAATGATAACAACCTTAAAGATTTTATAGTAAGTTACTCGTCTCTAGATGAGTGGTAAATACCCTTCAGGAAAACAAGATCTTGCTTTCAGCTAACCAACAAGGAGAGAGGGAAAACATTTCTTTTTAGCTTGCTGCCCCTTCTAAAACTAAAAACTCAAACCTGCAGCTCCAAACTGAAACTGAAATCCCGGTCACCTGACCTGCCCACAGTTTTCTTTCTCCTCCCAACAATGACATCACCTCCCAACAATGACATCACCTCCCACCAATGACATCACCTCCCAACAATGACATCACCTAAGGCTGTGAGTATGAATTTTTAAAAAACTCTTAAAGGTACATTAACATCACCCAATCATCACAAAGATTTTCCTCTTTGGATTCATGCTATTCAAAATGAAGAAAGAAAAAAGTTAAATTTTTCAGTCACTTAATTACCAGGACACGTGTAGCCTCTGTAAACATGTATATAGTATGTTATCCTGAGTGGTCATGTACGAGGGAAAAGCAATCATGTTTTCAATGAGAATTTACAGCAGACCATCTCTAAGCAGTTGAAGTCAGTGTAGTGGTGGTCGCCGCACTACCAGAAGGACGTGGAGGCATTGGAGAGAGTGCAGAGAAGGTTTACCAGGATGTTGCCTGGTATGGAGGGTCTTAGCTATGAGGAGAGATTGGGTAGACTGGGGTTGTTCTCCTTGGAAAGACGGAGAATGAGAGGAGATCTAATAGAGGTATACAAGATTATGAAGGGTATAGATAGGGTGAACAGTGGGAAGCTTTTTCCCAGGTCGGAGGTGACGATCACGAGGGGTCACGGGCTCAAGGTGAGAGGGGCGAAGTATAACTCAGACATCAGTGGGACGTTTTTTACACAGAGGGTGGTGGGGGGCCTGGAATGTGCTGCCAAGTAGGGTGGTGGAGGCAGGCACGCTGACATCGTTTAAGACTTACCTGGATAGTCACATGAGCAGCCTGGGAATAGAGGGATACAAACGATTGGTCTAGTTGGACCAAGGAGCGGCACAGGCTTGGAGGGCCGAAGGGCCTGTTTCCTGTGCTGTACTGTTCTTTGTTCTTTGTTCTTTGTTCACCATTATTGATAATAGGCATAGTCTGTACAAAACACAGGATCACTAGAGAATTGAAAGAGGAACATAGGATGTATTGTTTATGTATAAATATTAATTACATCTGTTGCTTATTTAATACCTGCTGAACACAAGGGACTAATTTTCCCATGGTTGTGTCTAGGGGGTGTTTATTCAGAGGAAAACACAGGAGAAGGTGGTGGAGACCCAAGATAATAGGTTTTCAACTTCGTCTCCACATCCACCCTATTAAGACCCCTCAGGATCTTAAATGTCTCAATCAAGTATTCATTCTTGTGGTTCCTTTGAGGAGCATACATGCCTGGTCCCACATTCCTGCTTTTTTGCCTGGAATCTGGTAAATTTCTAATTCTCAGGAACCTCTTCAACTCCCTCTCTAAAGTTATTCATGGAATAATTTTTAGGCTGCAAATCCTGTGAGTGAAAAATTTCTCCTCTTTTCCCCCTTGCATCTTTTCCCAATGATTTACACTTTTGCTCACTGACCCACCCGGGAGGATAGTGTTTCTACATCTGTTAAGAATCCTCTCATCTTTCCTCTCAACATTATTGCGAACCCTGATCAGCTCTTATGTTGCTGCTCAGGTCAACAACCTGGTCATCAAAAGCCGCAACAATGGAGGTTAGAATGATTGTATCTCGCCTGCTTTAGACTGTGCTCCTCCTCATCCAGCTCTGTTTGGATTGAGGGAGCTTCACAAAGCCCAAGAAGCAAGAGGTGGCTTTCTCTGCAGTCGACCAAAACACTTTTGGCAAACTCCTTTTCACAGAATTATAGAATCAAATGGCAGAGTAGGAGGGTATTCAGCACACTGTACTCCTGCCAGTTCAGCACACTGTACCCCTGCCAGTGCAGCACACTGTACTCCTGCCAGCTCAGCACACTGTACTCCTGCCAGCTCAGCACACTGTACCCCCTGCCAGCTCAGCACACTGTACTCCTGCCAGCTCAGCACACTGTACTCCTGCCAGCTCAGCACACTGTACTCCTGCCAGTGCAGCACACCGTACCCCTGCCAGTGCAGCACACCGTACCCCTGCCAGTGCAGCACACCGTACCCCTGCCAGTGCAGCACACTGTACCCCTGCCAGCTCAGCACACTGTACTCCTGCCAGTTCAGCACACTGTATCCTTGCCAGTGCAATACACTGTACCCCTGCCAGTGCAGTACACTGTACCCCCTGCCAGTTCAGCACACTGTACCCCTGCCAGCTCAGCGCACTGTACCCCTGCCAGCTCAGCACACTGTACCCCTGCCAGTGCAGCACACTGTACTCCTGCCAGTGCAGCACACATCCATTACTCAGGAAGGACATACTGGCACTGGAGCGGGTCCAGCGGAGATTCACACGGATGATCCCAGGAATGGTAGGCCTGACATACGATGAACGTCTGAGGATCGTGGGATTATATTCATTGGAGTTTAGGAGGTTGAGGGGAGATCTGATAGAAACTTACAAGATAATGAACGGCTTAGATAGGATGGACGTAGGGAAGTTGTTTCCATTAACAGGGGAGACTAGGACGCGGGGGCACAGCCTTAGAATAAAAGGGAGTCACTTTAGAACAGAGATGAGGAGAAATTTCTTCAGCCAGAGAGTGGTGGGTCTGTGGAATTCATTGCCACAGAGGGCTGTGGAGGCCGAGACGTTGAGCGTCTTCAAGACAGAAATTGATAAATTCTTGATTTCTCGAGGAATTAAGGGCTATGGGGAGAGAGCGGGTAAATGGAGTTGAAATCAACCATGATTGAATGGTGGAGTGGACTCGATGGGCCGAATGGCCTTACTTCCGCTCCTATGTCTTATGGTCTTATGGTCTTACCCCTGCCAGTGCAGCACACTGTACTCCTGCCAGTGCAGCACACTGTACCCCTGCCAGCTCAGCACACTGTACCCCTGCCAGCTCAGCACACTGTACCCCTGCCAGTGCAGCACACTGTACTCCTGCCAGTGCAGCACACTGTACCCCTGCCAGTGCAGCACACTGTACTCCTGCCAGTGCAGCACACCGTACCCCTGCCAGTGCAGCACACTGTACCCCTGACAGATCAGCGCACTGGATCCCTGCCAGTTCAGCACACTGTACCCCTGCCAGTGTAGCACACTGTACCCCTGCCAGTTCAGCGCACTGTGTCCCTGCCAGTTCAGTACACTGTACCCCTGCCAATGTAGCACACTGTACCCCTGCCAGTTCAGCGCACTGTGTCCCTGCCAGTTCAGTACACTGTACCCCTGCCAGTTCAGTGCACTGTGTCCCTGCCAATTCAGCACACTGTACCCCTGCCAGTGCAGCACACTGTACCCCTGCCAGCTGTTTCCACACAGCCCTTCAATTATTTTACTTTCAATTATTTTTCCAATTGACTTTTGAAAGCTACCATTCAACCTGCTTTCCCCAGCATTTCAGGCAATGCATTCCCGCCTGGGACAGCCCATTGTATCAAAAACATTTCTCTCATTTCCCCTCTGCCACTTTTGTCAACTATCTTAAATTAGTGTCCTCCAGTTATTGATTCTCCAACCAATTTCTCCCTATTTACTCCACCAGGTCCCTTCATGAGTTTGAGAGCATCCATTACAATCCTCCTCCAGTCTTCGCACTGAACTGAACTCGGTAAGTTGTTCTGTCGGAGAGTCAGTGCAGATTCGATGGGCTGAATGGTCTCCTTCTGCACTCTGGGGATTATGTGCCAAGTTTAGCTCCTTCACCTCATTCTGGTAAACCTCCTCCACACCACTCTCCAAAGTCCTGACACCCTTAACTAATGTCTGGTTCCTGAAACTGTCCACAGTGTTCCACTTTTCTGTGACAATGGTATCCTTTAAATGATCAGAGCTGAAACCCAGCCAATCATAGAAATCATAGAAACCCTACAGTGCAGAAGGAGGCCATTCGGCCCATCGAGTCTGCACCGACCACAATCCCACCCAGGCCCTACCCCCACATATTTACCCGCTAATCCCTCTAACTACGCATCTCAGGGACAATTTTTAACCTGGCCAATCAACCTAACCCGCACATCTTTGGACTGTGGGAGGAAACCGGAGCACCCGGAGGAAACCCACGCAGACACGAGGAGAATGTGCAAACTCCACACAGACAGTGACCCGAGCCGGGAATCGAACCCGGGACCCTGGAGCTGTGAAGCAGCAGTGCTAACCACTGTGCTATCAAGCCTCAGAGTGACTGAGAAATTGGGGTTTCACCAATGGGGGATCGATAATTTTACTCTGTTACATTATACGCCATGCTCTACATTTATTCTGCCGAATCCATTGAATCCCTGCCGTGCAGAGAGAGGCTATTTGGTCCATTGAGTCTGTACTAACCCTCCAAAAGAGCACTCTAGCTTGGTCCATAACCCTGCGGGTTGATTGTGGCCAATCCACCTAACCTACAAGATCTCTGAAGAATGGAACAATTGTTTTCCCATTAATTATTGGGAATTATCAACAATGTTCATGCGCAGGTTGCCTCACATCCAAGTACTTGGATGAGTACTTAGCACGCCTTAACATTCAAGGCTAGGGACCAAGTGCTGGCAAGTGGGATCAGGTGGGCAGGTCGGGGCATTTCATGCGTCGGTGCCGACTCGATGGGCCGAAGGGCCTCTTCTGCACTGTTGGAGTCTGCGATTCTGTGAATGCAGGTATCATTCATATTAGTATAGTTATCGTTTGGAAACAAAGAACATTACACTTATTTATTTGTTAGTGTCACAAGTTGACTTACATTATCACTACACTGAAGTTACTAGCTGGAATTTTACCGCCTCGCCCGCCCGAGACTCGTAGGATCTCGCCCGGGGCCAACGGAGAATGCCATTCTGCAAGTCTCACCGTTTCCAAGGCGGGCGTGCCGGTAAAATCCCGGCCACTGTGAAAATCCCCTGGCCGCCACACTCCGCCGCCTGTTCGGGTACACCGAGGAAGAATTTAGCACAGCCAATGCACCCTAACCAGCACGTCTTTCGGACTGTGGGAGGAAACCGGAGCACCCGGAGGAAACCCACGCAGACACGGGGAGAACGTGCAGACTCCGCACAGACACTAATAAATAAACTTTATTCTCCTAGAGTGAGCAGTGCGAGTTGCTGGAGTCGGGCTGCACTGTAAGCTGCAGAATTATATTGTATCCTGTTTCACTTCGTTACAGATAAAAAGGGGCAAACTCTCAGCTATTTCTTTTCATCTTAACCCATCATCAATCAAAAGCGTCTGTCCACATTGCTGTGGCAATGCTCTAGGCTTTTCTGCTGGAGTCTCTGGGGGGGGTCTGGAACCCAGGCCTCAGCTGCTGACACAATCAACTACAAAAACACTCTGAATAATAATTGGACCCTGAGACTATCAATTAAGTGACTTTCAAGTGAAGCTCTCAGTTAAACCTGTTCTGAAACTGCGAGAAGGAACAACGCCCCCGTGACAAATCCACAGCATTAAAAAGTTTATACCTTCTCAATGCGGAGGACGCGCGTTTTATATCTGATCAAAATCTTTATTTGCCTGCTGCGACCACGGTGTCAACCAGTCCACAGCCTTTGGTGAAGCCATTAGATTAACAGCAAATCGAGGGTGGCACTGATTCAGGGTGTGAGCGGCGGATATTTCACAGTCCATGTAGCTTGCTCCTGCATGCAAGTGGATAGCCCAAGCAGGAATGACCAAGAGGTGGGGAGAACTGCAGCTCATATGGATGTGTCAAAGAAATAGTGTGCAGTGTTACGGGGGGTTGGGGGGGGGGGGGGGGAGGGGGGTAGGATGGGGAGGTTGGGGCGTTGTGAGGAGAATGCTGAATTGGCTTTAGGTGCATTGCCCCCATCTGAAGAGCCAGGGTGGACATGACGGGCCAAATGGCCTCCATCTGTGCGGTAATGATTCAGCATTGTTGCCAATCAAGAGTAACCGGAGAAAAAGCAGCGGTGGTTCCGCCACACCAAAACAAAATGCCGAGGATGCTGGAAATCTGAAGTAAAACCCCAAAATAGTGAAACTCCTCAGCAGGTCAGTCAGTATCTGTGGAGAGAGAAACGGAGTTTATCTTTCACTGGAAAGGTGCTGTTGGTGCCATTTACGTGGATCCATCTTTTGTTTCTTCCCTTACCCCGGTAAAGCTCGCTTTTGCTTGGTACCCTGATACCTTTTGATTTTTATTCACTACCACCTTTCACCCTATCACTTTGCTCTTTCCTCCTCCCTTGAGTAAAATGGACCTAAAATGGAGATGAAAAGACAAGGGAGGCTATCTGACTGAATGTGGAGGATTCTGAGAGGCTCATAGAATCATAGAATCTCTACAGTGCAGAAGGAGGCCATTCGACCCAGCGAGTCTGCACCAACTCTCCGACAGAGCATCTTACTCAAATCCACCCTCAGCCCTATCCCTGTAACCCCACGCATTTACCATGGCTAATCTCCCCAACCTACACATCCCGGGACACCAAGGGGCAATTTAGCACGGCTAATCCTCCATAACCTACACATCTTTGGACACCAAGGGACAATTTAGCATGGCCAATCTCCCTAACCTACACGTCTTTGGAACGTGGGAGGAAACTGGAGCACCTGCAGACAATGTGCAGACTCCGCACAGACAGTCATCCAAGGCCAGAATCAAACCTGGGTCACTGGCACTGTGAGGCAGCAGTGCTAACCCCTGTGCCACCATGATAGATACCAATATATAGATGCCAAGAGGCAGCTTCCCTGGCTGGAGAATCAGGGGCGGCACGGTGGCACACTGGTTAGCACTGCTGCTTCACAGCGCCAGGGACCCGAGTTCGATTCCCGGCTTGGGTCACTGTCTGTGTGAAGTTTGCACGTTCTCCCCGTGTCTGCGTGGGTTTCCTCCGGGTGCTCCGGTTTCCTCCCACAGTCGGAAAGATGTGCTGGTTAAGTGCACATGGGGAATGGAGTGCCATGATCTGGCATTATGTTGACATGACCCTTGAGGGGTCATTAGGAGTGGGTAAAGGAGCATGGGCTGGCATAAGGGTGTGAAGGGCCATGAGGGTGAGTGATGGCTATAGGTTGGGCGTGGGTGGGGAATAGGGACTGTATGGGTTGTGAGGGCTGGAGGGTTCTTTTGTTTGATTATCCTTTTCAAGGTAATCACAATGCCTGGCACAGTAAGAAGTCTCACAACACCAGGTCAAAGTCCAACAGGTTTATTTGGTATCATGAGGGACCACTCACCTGATGAAGGAGCAGCGCTCTGGAAGTTCGTGATTCCGCAGGCATTGAAGTGTGGGAATTTCACAGTAACTTCATTGCAGTGTTAATGTAAGCCTTACCTGTGACTAATAAACAAGCTTTAACTTTAGAATTAAAGGTCATCGTCTCTGAATAAGGTGTCGGCAATTTCAGATTCAGCTAAGGAGAAGCTTCTTCACTTTACGAATCTTTGGGACTCTCTGGCTAAGAGGGTTGTGAATGCTCAGATGTGAGTATATTCAAGACAGCTGGAAATGAGTGTTTGGACACTAAAGGATTCATTGGATAGGGGGAAAAGGGCAAAAATGTTTTGGTGTGGGAGATGAGCATTCATTCTACTGAATGGCGGGTCAGGCTCGAGGGGCAGTGTGACCTATTCCAACTCTTATTGCCTGGGGATCGGTTAGCTCAGTTGGCTGGAGCATGATGCTGAGTGACGGTAACAGTGTGGGTTCAGTCCCTATAAAGGCTGTAGTAATTCACAGAGACTCTGCTTCCTCACCTTGCACCAGGCTTGTGGAATTGTGCCCCTCAAGCTATGAGTAGCCAAAAAAACTCCCTGATGGAGAAAAATGCCAATGATCCTTTGGGAGATTATTGCTCAGTGCTTTCTTATTTCACACGTTCTTCCCCCTTTCCCCTGACCCCAACCTTGCTTCTAATCTGGAAGGTCTCTAATATTTCCAGTTCTGGAGAAAAGTCTTTGATCTAAAACATTAATTCTGGCCCTGGTTTTCAGCTCTGGAAGAAGTCTCACAACACCAGGTTAAAGTCCAACAGGTTTATTTGGTAGCAAATACCATAAGCTTTCGGAGCTTGCTGCTCCTTCGTCAGATGGAGTGGTCTCTGTTCTCCAACAGGGCACAGACACAGAAATCAAGTTACAGAATACTAATTAGAATGCAAATCTCTACAGCCAGCCAGGTCTTAAAAGGTACAGATAATGTGGTTGGAGGGAACATTAAACACAGGTTAAAGAGATGTGTATTGTCTCCAGACCGAACAGCTGGTGAGATTATGCAAGACTGGGGCAAGCTGTGGGGGTTACTGATAATGTGACATAAATCCAACATCCCGGTTTAGGCCATCCTCATGTGTGCGGAACTTGGCTATCAGTTTCTGCTCAGCGACTCTGCGCTGTCGTGTGTCGTGAAGGCCGCCTTGGAGAACGCTTACCTGAAGATCCAAGGCTGAATGCCCGTGACTGCTGAAGTGCTCCCCCACAGGAAGAGAACAGTCTTGCCTGGTGATTGTCGAGCGGTGTTCATTCATCTGTTGTCGTAGCGGGTCAGATCTGGGTCAGAGCTTTGGAGAGTCAGGCAATTTCCCAGCTCTGCTAAGCCGACCTTTCAAGATGACCGCTCGCTTGCCGTCGGATATCAAGTCTTGCAGAGAGGTTTGAGAGAGGGGTCAAGGGGTAGGTGGTTCCAGAACAAGTGTGGAGGATGCCAGCTGCAGAGGTTGGGCACAAGGTCTGCCTCTGTGTTCCGGCATTGTGTGGTGATGCCGGCATTGGGCTGGGGTGGGCACAGTAAGAAGTCTCACAGGTGAAAGTCCAACAGGTTTATATGGAATCATGAACTTCCGGAGCGCTGCTCCTTCATCAGGTGAGTGGCCCCTCATGATACCAAATAAACCTGTTGGACTTTGACCTGGTGTTGTGAGACTTCTTACTGTGCCAAGCATTGTGATTACATTGAAAAGGATAATCAAACAAAAAAAACCTCCAGCCCTCACAACCCATATAGTCCCTATTCCCCACCCACGCCAACCTATAGCCATCACTCACCCTCATGGCCCTTCATACCCTAATGCCAGCCCATGCTCCTCTACCCACTCCCAATGACCCCTCAAACCCCCATGCCAACTCAATGCCAGATCATGGCACTCCATTCCCCATCCACTACTGTTTGTCTTTAATTTGTCCATGTCAACTCACCTGTATCCGTTGACACTTCCTGGGCAATTTGATGTTTCCTGGACAGCTTGAAACTTCCTGGACAGCTTGACAGTTCCTTGACAGCTGTACACTTCCTGAACAGTTTGGTAGTTCGAACAAGTTTGTGCGAAAAAGTACATAAGCATGTTTAATTTTAACAATCCCAAAAGATGACCCAATCACAGTGCATGGCAATTAATTGCTAGTTAAACATGTGATATTGATTGTTCTATAAATAGAGACTGCTGGAACATTTTGGGACAGAGCTTCTTGTCGGTTAGTAGGACTGGTGAAGTGACTCACTGCTTGAACCTAAAAGAAACAGTCCAGATTGCTTCTTCCACCACAGCCACTTGTTGTGAGTAACAGACACTTCCTGAACAGCTTGACAAATCCTTGACAGCTTGACACTTCCTGCACAGCTTGATAGTTCCAATGAGTTTGTGCGAAAAAGCACATAAGCATGTTTGATTCTAACAATTCCAATAAGTGACTTACCTCTCCCAAAGATGTCCTGGAACCAGATCTAAAGAGGTATCCAAAGAAACCACCAAGTTCAGACGTCCTCTAACCTGGTCTGCTCTGCACACTCTGAAATTCGTATTGTGAAAGGTTTAAAAATCCCACTTTAGTGGAGGAAGTTGTTGATTTAAGTGGCCAGCCTGCCTCCACGAATAACAAATACACGAACCCTGGCCCAACTCCAGTGCCGCCCCTGTGAGAATGGGAAATGCTGGAATTAGAAATTCATCCATTTCCGGGATTTCCATCGCAGTGAAAATCCAGACCTCTGTTTCTGCTACTTGACCTACAGAATATTTCTAATATCTTCTCTAACATCTCTTTATTGTAGAAGAAAGAAGGGAATCTCAGACAAGGAAAGAATGACAAGTAGCTGTTCATGGAATTGTGCACAGCAAGTAGGCAAAGTGAGAATAAAATTGACCTGGTTGTCAATGGAGATTGTGGGCGGGATTTTCTGTGCCCCCGCAGTGTGTTTCGTGGTGGCGGAAGTGGCCCGCTTTTGGCTGGTGGCAGGATCTTCTGGACCCGCTGCTGTCAATGGGGCTTCCTGTTGTAGGCACCCCCGCACCACCAGAAAATAAAACATGGAGGGGGGTGGAGGTCATTCACCTGTAAAGGTCCCGATGTCTCCGAGCTTTTCCCAGTTGGAGCACCTGTGGTGACCATTAAAATAGCTCTGGGATCCTATCTACAGCCTGGAGCCCCAATCTTCATACATTCAAAGAACAAAGAGAACAAAGAATAGTACAGCACAGAAACAGGCCCCTGCGGCCTCTCCAAGCCTGTGCCGATCATGATGCCCGAACTAAACTGAAAAAAAACTGTCTGCCTTCACTCGGTCCGTATCCCTCTATTCCCTCCCTATTCATGTACCCATCCAGATGCTTTTTAAACGTTGCTAATGTGCCTACTTCCACCACCTCCTCTGGCAGTGCCTTCCAGGCACCCACCACTCTCTGCGTGAAAAGATTTCCCCCGCACATCTCCCTTAAACTTTCCCCCTCTCACCTTGAACTTGTGCCCCCTTGTAACTGATAATTCCACCCTAGGAAAAAGCCTCTGACTCTCCACCTTGCCTGTGCCTCTCATAAATCTGTCGACCTCTATCAGGTCCCCCCTCAGCCTCCGTCTTTCCAGTGAAAACAATCCTAGTTTATTCAACCTCTCTGCTTACCCAAATCCCTCGACCTGAAAATGTTAAAAGTATATATATCTTTTCCCACATTGAAGTGGCAAGGCAAAACAAATAAAAGGAAGTCTAAGTTACTGCTGACTGTTTCGTAATTGCTTTAAATTCAAAGATTGAAATAGGCTGGTGGAGAGATTCTCTTTGAGTTAACTTATCACGGAGCACAGTCCAAGCTCTTTCTGCTGCACATCCTGATAAAGGAACATTAAAGTCCCTTTTTTCTCTTTTCTTTCTCCTCCTCCATTCAGCCGCAAAGCACCACTCCACCTTTAATTACAAATAATCGACGTTAAAAACCACTTTGGTGTTAACAGTTCTCTCTTGGCAGGAGTGAACAGATAATGACCATGTACTGGAAGGAACCACCAGAAGCTTTTATTCAAAAGCTCACAGAAAAAGAATAGCAGGTAATACGATTTGTCAATGATGTGACAAGGCTGACCTACAGGACGTATATTTAATCTTTTTGTTGTCCATTAACGTATTAAATACCTTGTGCGACGATGCATTTCTCAATTTATAATGAAGGACTAAATAGTATTCTGAATGTGAATAGTGAAAAAAAACATTTCATATGCGCCCATCCTCTAAATGCACAGTTGTTGCCTTGGTGATGGATGGATGATAACAGGGACGATGGGTATTATATAGAATAATGGAGACATCCGCGGGGTTCTCAAGTGCAATGGATAGGACGTGCATCCTTGTTTCATTGATAAACTTGTGCGAATTCAATTGTCGGACAATTGATTGCACTTCTTGTGTGTGTGGAAGATAAGGGAGAACACGCTGGGAGTGAGGACTGGGGAGGGGAATCGAGTGAGACAGTCAGTGTCTGGCAACTTGACTCCAAATTTGCCAGCCCGATCACTTCCGAGAAGCAACCGAACTCCAACAATGTGTAAGAAGCAAAATAAAAATTGTGCGGGCGATTTTCCAGCCTCTCCGCGCCTGGCACAGATCGCACCGTTCCCAGGAAACAGCCCGCGGGCCTAAAAATGGTTTTCCCACCAAATGGTTTGCAATGAAATACGAGTGGCACGGTGGCACAGTGGTTAGCACTGCTGCCTCACAGCGCCAGGGACCTGGGTTCGATTCCCGGCTCGGTTCACTGTCTGTGCGGAGTCTGCACATTCTCCCCGTGTCTGCGTGGGTTTCCTCCAGATGCACCGGTTTTCTCCCACGCTCCAAAAATGAGCAGGTTAGGTGCATTGGCCATGCTTAATTGACCTTTTAATATTAGAGGGATTAGCAGGGTAAATACATGGGGTTACAGAGATAGGGCCTGGGTGGGATTGTGGTCAATGCAGGCTTGATGGGCAGAATGGCCTCCTTGCGCACTGTAGGGATTCAATGAATCATCTTGGTCCTTTCTACTGGATTGCGCCCAGAAGAGATGTGAGCCGAGTAGATATTTTTAAAAGCCTGTAAATATGCATAGCCCGTTCAACGCCGGACTCTCCCAGCTGCCGGGACCCTCTGATCCTCAGGCATGGCACAGGCCTGGTGAGAATCACTACTGCTTTCCACCAGTGGGGCCCAGGCATGAGGGTCACACCAGGGGGGCTCGGAGGCTGTTGCTATCCCTGGGTGGTGGGATATGGCTGACCAGTGCCCATCTGGCAGTGCCCACCTGGCACCCTGGTAGTGCCAATGTGCCAGGGGCAGTGCATAGGGGGTGGGGCCTGTGAGGGTGGCGCCTGGAGTAGGGTGGACCCTGAGCGGGGGCATTGATGGGGGCTATGAAGGGTGAGGGGTCATGAAGGGGCGTGGCGTGAAGAGTGGGCATGTCGGGGGTGATGAATGGGGACGAATTGGGAGGGCCCCAGTGCCAGCAATCCGTATCAAAAACAATTAAAATTTGAATGTGCAAGAGGCACAGGGATTGGAGGAGAGCAGAGATGCTGGAGCATGATTTGTGAAAGGAGAATTCATTAAGATAAGTAGAATTCTGTTAACATTTGGCGGGAACTCCACAGCAGCTGCTCATGGAGAAGGCGTCAGTCAGGATTGATACAAAACCACACATGGCAGACAACCCCCTTTGAATCCTGGCTGCATTGAGAAAGCTGTCAGCGATCAGGTCAGTAGTTGGAATGCAATAATTGGCCTCAGTACCTCTGCGCTTCTGCACAATTAACGAAGTTTATTTATTCGTCACAAGTAAGGCTTGCATTAACACTGCAATGAAGTTACTGTGAAATTCCCCTAGTCGCTGCACTCCAGCGCCTGTTCAGGTCAATGCACCTAACCAGCACGTCTTTCAGACTGTGGGAGGAAACCGGAGCACCCGGGGGAAACCCACGCAGACACGGGGAGCATGTGCAAACTCCACACAGACAGTCACCCAAACCGGGAATCGAACCCAGGTCCCTGGCGCAGTGAGGCAGCAGTGCTAACCAATGTGTCACTGTGCCGCCCCCACCCCCCCCCCCCCACCCCCCTCCCCTCAAGCCTTTCTATTGACACGTCCGCTTACGTGGAAATCAATGGGAATTAGAATGGAGAAGGTGAAAATGATCCAATTGGAGTCCCAAATGCCCAAAGTTAAGATCTACCTCCAGGTCAGATCAGGACACCCGCCCCCACTCCCCTCCCAGAGTGGAATATCCAAGCTACCCTCAATTCCACAATGACAGAGGAAGCACGTTGGCTGGAGTAAGATGGTGGTGCCCAAGGAACTGTATCCCAGAGAGAGACAAAATCCCTCTGTTGGGGCGGGGGGATTGTAAAATGAAATTTCTTCACCCGAGATACTTCTCCAGTTCAGTAAATCTAACCCACTGCGGTGTTCACTTGAACAGAAGTAATTGGATATAAGAGGAATGTTCCTGGCTTACATGGGTTCCCCATTTAAAGAGATCCCCCACAGCATCGGAGATATTCAGAATGATTTGGCTCCAGCCCTTCTTGCTGTCACGTCACTGCATGTTTGACGATGAAGCTTTCCTTGGCCTCTTCAGCAGCTCAAGAGCCCTTGACATAAAACTTTACACCTCAGGCATCTGTCTAGAATTTCACTAGGTGCTGTGCAAAGATCTTAGCCCTGGCGACGCACGTGCGAGCCGCTTGATATAAATAAGGCGCATTTAAAAAGAAAACAGCATGAGAGAGAGGAGACTTGGGTAGCATCCTGTCGGTTCGTGGAGAATCACATCTCCCTTTCTTTTAATGGAGTGGAATGCTTTTAATTAGCCTGCTAAAATAAACTTTATTATACAAGCGTGACAAATATTGAGTCAATGAGCAAATTAACTTTTGTGCAGTAGATCACTGGCCAACAGGGCACGGCGGGCTTCCCACATAAAGGGCTGTTCTTTCGCAGAGCCATGTGTCTGCTAGCAATATAATTAATCTCAAATACTCGCAGCAAAGGCTGGGTGGATGTGGGGGGGGGGGGGGGGGGGGGGGGGGGGGGGGTGGTGGGACAAGAGGAGGGAAAGAAAGGGACAATTTGTATTGATATGCACTGAAAAGAGATTTCATTTGGCTCGGAGAGTTGGTAGATGGAACTGTAATAGGCAGCCGGTGTCTGCGTGTACAGATAAGCTCAGCCTGTCTGCTAATGCCAGTGAGTGCTGCAAGAAGGGGGCGGAGATTACTGCCTGGCCTAGTGATGATATCTGGAGACAACAGGTTCTCCCTTTGTCTGCAAGCATCTGTCAAATCAACTTTGTAAAGCCCAAGGGAGGGGTTGGGGGGTGGGGGGGGGGGGGGGGGGGGTGCTCTGGGTGCTGCAGAGAATTGGCTGCACAAATCACAGCCTGAGATACTTAAAGCTTTATTCAGTTTTTTGTCCCACTGAGGTTACAACAATACTTATCAGCACAAACCCATTCTGGGTCAATTAAATAAGGGGAACGTCAAGCAAAGATGAACTGACAAAGAGCATCCTAAATTGACTCCAGACCCGAGAGGAAGCTGGAGACCAAAACAAAGGTGCCAATATTCTCCAATGAAACAGAGGGGCGATTGGTGTACCGGATGTGAAGCATAATGATTGAGACCAGTGTGTAACTAGTGCACTGATTAAGGGAGCTGGATTCAACTTGTACACTTCGACCCGATTATCTCTTGGGGAAGTTAGCCAAACAAAAGTAGACATCCCTCACCCATCATCGACACAGCTTCTGCTGCTTCCAGTTTTCAGTATTCTCATATAGGAATAACATGCAAGGGACATAGACCAGCAAATATCAGTTTATCACACATATTCCTCCGAGAGACACCACTATATGCTATAGGTTGAGACAGGCTAAAATATCTGTCCTATGTAACAAGACCCAAACGTAGTGAAACATCCCTGTTATCACTGATCACATGAGGTGCCACTCCTGAAATCTGATATCAAACTGTTTCTGTTCCATCGGTCTTACGTGAATAAACTTAATGTTTGTAATATTTTGAACTTTGTAATATTTTCAGAATGATTTCCCACAACGAACAGCCTTTCTAACCCCTGAGTCTGACATCACCGAAGCACGGTCTCACACCAGACACAAGTTAGGTAAATGGGGTTAAGATACAGGTCAGCCATGGCTAATTCAGTGGCAAACACAGTAAGAAGTCTAACAACACCAGGTTAAAGTCCAACAGGCTTATTTGGTAGCAAAAGCCACTAGCTTTTGGAACAGGCTGTTCCTTCGTCAGGTGGGTGGGAGTTCTGATCACAAATCTCGCTGCAGCGCTCCGAAAGCTCATGATTCCAAGTAAACCTGTTGGACTTTAACCTGGTGTTGTGAGACTTCTTACTGTGCCCACCCCAGTACAACGCCGGCGTCTCCACATCATAAGTAAAGAATGTGGAGTTTGCACATTCTCCTCGTGCCTGCGTGGGTTTCCTCCGGGTGCTCCGGTTTCCTCCCACAGTCCAAAGATGTGCGGGTTAGGTTGATTGGCCAGGTTATAAATTGCCCCTTAGAGTCCTGGGATGCGTAGGTTAGAGGGATTAGCGGGTAAAATATGTGGGGGTAGGGCCTGGGTGGGATTGTGGTCGGTGCAGACTCGATGGGCCGAATGGCCTCCTTCTGCACTGTAGGGTTTCTATGATTCTATGATTCTATGATAACTTAATCATTAGAGGGGCTGAATGGCCTCCAAATCCTATGTTGCTATGATCCACTGAACCTGCTTTCTGTACAGCATTATAAGTAAAGAATGTCTAATTCAAAAACAGCTAAGAACAAATAGATACCAGCAGTATTTTTTATGGAGGTTCTTTCACGGAATGTGGGCATTGCTGGCAAGCATTTGTTGCCCAACCTTAATTGCCCTGAAGGTGGTAGTGGTCAGCCAGCCACCTCTTTGAACCATAGCCGTCCAGTAGAAAAAGGAGAGCATATGGCGCAGGAATTAAATCAAAAGCTTCTGTGAAAAAAAAACACCTTAAATTTATATGTCTCTTTAATGACTTCAGGACCTCAGAAGCCTCAGAAGCAGAGAGTTACGGGGGTGGGAGGCAGAGTTTCAGAACGGAGGACTTGTGCTGTTAAAAGCATGACCGCCAATGATGGAGCAATTAAAATCCAGGAGGGTCCTGAGGTCAGAATCAAAGGAGCACAAAGATCTTGGGGGAGTTACAGTGCTGGAGAAAGCAACAGAGATGGGGAAGGGAACAGCCAGGGAAGCACTTAAAAAGAAGGATGAGAAATTTAACATTGAGGTGTTTCTGGACCCAAAGACAATATGTGTCAAAGAGATTTGGTTGGCAGTCAGTGGGACCAATAAGTTGACCCTTGACATTCAATGCTGTTACCATCACTGAATCCCCCATTGTCAACATCCTTGGGGTTCCCATTGACCAGAAATTCAACCGGACTCACCACATAAACACAATGGCTGCAAGAGCAGGTCAGAGGCTAGTAACTCACCTCCTGACTCCCCAAAGCCTGTCCACCATCTACAAGGCACAAGTCAGGAGTGTGATGGAACACTCCCCACCTGCCTGGATGGGTGCAGCTCCAACAACACTCAAGAAACTTGACACCATCCAGGACAAAGCAGCCCCGCTTGATTGGCACCACATCCACAAACATCCACTCCCTCCACCACCGACGCTCAGTAGCAGCAGTGTGTACTATCTACAAGATGCACTGCAGCAATTCACCAAAGATCCTTAGACAGCATCTTCCAAACCCACAACCACTTCCATCTAGAAGGACAAGGACAGCAGATACATGGGAACACCACCACCTGCAAATTCCCCTCCAAGCCACTCACCATCCTGACTTGGAAATATATCGCTGTTCCTTCGCAGTCGCTGGGTCAAAATCCTGGAATTCCCTCCCTAACGGCATTGTGGGTCAACCCACAGAACATGGGCTGCAGTGATTCAAGAAGGCAGCTCACCACCACCTTCTCAAGGGGCAACTAGGGATGGGCAATAAATGCTGGCCAGCCAGCGACGCCCATGTCCCACGAACGAATATGAAAAATACAGACAGAAAGGACTAACTCAAAATAGGTTTTCTCTCTCACTAGAATTCATGAAAACATGCCTTCTAGCAAATAAAAGACAATAGCGCTGTTGCAAAGCTTACATATAGAACAGTGGATTCCTGGGAGGGATTGCAAGATCAGATGGTGTACATGTGAAATATAAACAGCTCAGGGCATTGCTTGTTGTTGTTTCATTTCCCAAATTTACTCTGATGCGCAAGGCAAACTTTCATCTGTTCCCATCGCAGATTTTGCCTGGATCAGGTCGCTAGCCTCTAGATTGAGGGGCACCACTTTCTCTCAGGCACAGCTGACCAGGGGTATCTCCCACTCTTACCACCTGCCATTGCTGTGTCTTGGAAGAAATTTGCAGGTTGATGCTTAACCTGCTTGGCTATCTTCCTTGGTCATCAAGTCCTGGGATGGGACTTGAACCAGAGCTTCCAGGTCAGAGGCAGGGACACTGCCCACAGCACTGCAAGATTTCCTTAACCTGGAACCCTGCAGAAGGTTTAACCCTGGTATAATGGCAACCTTGGTATGGTTACAGGCTGGAATCGATTCAAGGGTTTCTGTTGTTTATATACAGAACATTGACACTAAGTTAAGTTTTAGGTTTATTTATTATTGTCACAAGTAGACTTACATTAAAACTGCAATGAAGTTAATGTGAAAATTCCCTAGTCACCACACTCCGGCACCTGTTCGGGTACACTGAGGGAGAATTTAGCATGGCCAATGCACCTAAGCAGCACACCTTTTGGACTGTGGAAGGAAACCAGAGCACCAAGAGGAAACCCATGCAGACACAGACACAGGGAGAACATGCACAGGCAGTTTCCCAAGCCAGGAATTGAACCCAGGTCCTTGGTGCTGTGAGGCCACCGTGCCACATATTGCAGCTTACACACACAGCAGGAGGCGGGTGTAGCAGAGACCCTCAACAGAGTGGCATGTGAGTCACGGGGAGAATGCAGACAGACACAGGGAGAAGGTGCAGACTCCGCGCAGACAGTGACCCAAGCCGGGAATCGAACCCGGGTCCCTGGTGCTGTGAGGCAGCAGTGCTAAACACTGTGCCACCGTATCTACTGACGAGTTAGTTGCAGGCTGGGACTTGAGTGGTTTGAATTTACGCATGACCAACACCACAGCAAGTGGAGTCTCCCAAGCAACAACATGCAGTGAGCAGAGGAGAGTTAAATACAGTGGAACCCCGATTTTACGCGCCCCGATTTAGCGCGAAATCAGATATGACGCGATGACGCGATGGACCCTTTTTTTTGCTATTTCCGGTTTAGTGATTTAGCGCGACCCTGATTTAGCGCGACCCCGATAACATTCGCGATAACATTTTATGGACCCCAACCATCGCGTTACAACGGGGCTGCTCTGTACTACAAATTATAGATACAGTCAGACTTTCGGCCTTGCAGTCTCCAGACTTGACCGACAAGAGAATGACCCAATCATCTCCATTCTGGCCGGAACTTGTAGAGGGTGAAATTTTAACTCATTCAAAATCTACTTCACTTGTAGATTTGGGTCCATAGGAGTTACACTACGTGGTGTATGGGATAATGGATACCCAGGAATGAGTTACATTCCACAGTTGAATTGATGGATTCGGATGGTTTGCATGTCAAAATCTGAATACCTGGAAATGAGTGACAAGCTGTAATCCAGTGGAACAGTTCAGCTGTTTTAGATGTAGAATAATGGATAAATAGGGTGTTAATCTAATGCAGGGGTTCAGATGGTTAATACATAAAATAATGGCTTGATATTTGAGATTAATTTCAGGCTGTAATCTAATGGATGAGCTGTACTGTGGAACAATTGGAATCTAATGAGAGACAAGATGGGTTCTGTGTACCCAATTCCTAGGCACAAAAGCCACCTGAGTGCTCAGTTGATACAGAAGGGATGTGATGGATTGGTGGCAAGAGATCTTCAAGGCACTGGCCATGACAATAATTCATATCTGTCTCTGACTGACACACTGTCTTAGCGGTGATGTCTCTGAGCAATCATCATACATAACATCTTAAACGTTCCAAGTGCCAAACCTCCACAGCAGAGGCAGCAGCAGCAGTCTATCAACGACAGCTCATTGGTTGTGTACTGCACTCAATTTCAAAATGCCCAGGAAAAATAAATGTGTTAAATAATAAAGATCACAAACTTAAAATGAGTTTGTGATTACGTCTGATTCTCCAGTCTCTCCTCCCAGCTCCTGATGCCTCCTTCAAAGAACAAAGAACAAAGAAAATTACAGCACAGGAACAGGCCCTTCGGCCCTCCAAGCCTGCACCGACCATGCTGCCGGACTGAACTAAAACCCCCTACCTTTCCGGGGACCATATCCCTCTATTCCCATCCTATTCATGTATTTGTCAAGATGCCCCTTAAAAGTCACTACCGTATCCGCTTCCACTACCTCCCCCGGCAGCGAGCTCCAGGCACCCACTACTCTGTGTAAAAAATCTGTCTCGTGCATCTCCTTTAAACCTTGCCCCTCGCACCTTAAATCTGTGCCCCCGAGTAATTAACTCTTTCACCCTGGGAAAAAGCTTCTGACTATCCACTCTGTCCATGCCTCTCATAATCTTGTGGACTTCTATCAGGATCTTGTAGACTTCATTTTGCTATCCTCCAGAACCCTCTTTCCAACTACTGTCCAAAAACCGGCGGCACGGTGGCACAGTGGTTAGCACTGCTGCCTCACAGCGTCAGAGTCCAATGCTTGATTCCCAGCTTGGATCACTGTCTATTTATGAGTTTGCATGTTCTCCCCTTGTCTCCATGGGTTTCCTTCGGGTGCTCTGGTTTCCTCCCGCAGTCTGAAAGACGTGCTGGTTAGGTGCAGTGACCTGAACAGGCTCCGACTGTGGCGACGAGGGGAATTTCACAGTAACTTCATTACAGTGTTAACGTAAGCCTTACTTTTGACGAATAAATAAACTTTAAACTTTAACCTCTTACTCCACCACCCCTCCCCAATTCTTGAACTCCTCTGTTATCCCAAGGAGGGTTGTCCTCCCTTTCCTGCCACCATCTCTCCACCCCTCCGTCTCCATGTAAAGCATAAATGTTTCTCTTTACATGAGAAGCACTATGGAGTGCTAAATTATTTTGGGATGTCCAGAGATGTGAAAGGCACTATGTAATTGTAATTTCTAAACAACCACTGCATCAAATACGATACGGTGTATATCATTCACAGAGGAACCTCATCTACCACTATAACACTCTCTGATGTATCGCAGAAGCCATTATAACAATCTCTGATACACCATACTCAGGACAATAAACATCTTGCATTGAAACACTTCCTGACAGTTCTCTGCTATATCCTTCCCTCGCTGTTACACTTTAAGAAACCCTTCTTCTCATTAGAGTATCTCTTGTACATTATATAACTTACGGTAATACTTTCAGATGCGCCATACCTCCCATTATAGCATATTTTACATAACAGATTCTTTACTGTAACACAGCTCTGACGCAGGGTCATCCAGACTCAAAACGTTGACTCTATTCTCTCTCCACAGGTGCTGTCAGATCTGCTGAGAATTTCCAGCATTTTCTTGTTTTTGTTTCAGATTCCAGCATCCGCAGTATTTTGCTTTTATCTTTACTGTAACACTGCCTGGTATTGTATCTATCTGACATCTATCCATTTTGGGGGATGTTGGGCTTAGGGAGGCCGGACGTCCGGCTTTAGGCCGGACAGTCCGGCTTTTGATCACTCTGTCCTCCGTCCGGCGTCACCTCAAGCCGGATGTTAATTTGTCCTCCTTTTTTGGGTCACATTGCCCGGGTACTGGTTGACGGCAGCACCGGGCCAATAGGAAGAGGACTGGGACTGCCAATCGGATCGAATGAGGGAAGGCGGAGCTGTGCGTCGATTTAAGCATGCGCAGCGCGAGTCATGGGGAGGCAGATCAGGGTTTATCTCTCGTGTTGACAAACGGTAAGAGAAAAATGGCAGAGATAAGGGAGCGATGAATCTGGAGGGTGATGAGGAAGGCTTTATAAGCATGTTGTACAAGCCCAAACCCCGAAAAAGAGTTTCCCGATGTCATGTTTGCACCGAGCCAGGCCACAGCTCCAATATTCAGCCGCCATCTTAATTGGATGCGATATGCAATGGTGCGCATGCACAGTGGCCATCTTTCGTGGGGCCATGTGCAGCAGTGCGCACGCGTGGCTGCCATCTTTGTCCTCCTTTTTGGAAATTTGGAAAACCCAAGATGGGCTGTGCCTTGAGTGTGTATCATGTTTGGGCTGGACATTGTCTGTTGTGGCTGCAGAAGCCCATAGGAGCAGCCTTTGGTTATCTGGGACTATGACTACTTTCCCTTTGTCACTAACTCAAGAGAGAAAACTTGCTGGGGATCCCTGCATGCTGGTGCGTACTGTCCTGACAGGAGATATCCAATATTCATCTGATGTGGAAACTGTCCAGCTGCTTTTCCTGCTTTGTATAAGTAGTCCTTGCTTCACCACTGTCAAGGAAAGAGCACGAACCCGGTATGCACACGGAGCTTTGTGCTTTTGGTTAGTTTGCTGTTGGCCTATACCTGACCCCTCAACTTTGACAGGACATCTGTTTCCGGGTCGCACATCAACAACCACCATCACATCTCTCTCTCTGCTCCACTTCCTCTCTCTCTTCCCTGCATCGCCTGATTCCCACACACACAGGCAGGCACACACAAATACACACACGCATGCACATGCAGGAACACACACATGCACACACGCACACATGCACACAGACAGGCACACACACACAGACACATGCACAAACGTGCGCGCGCACACACACAAGCACGCACACATATATTCACATGCACACACAGGCACTCACACACATGTACACACACAGATATGCATGCACTCACATGTAGACACACACACATGCACACATGTGCACATACACACATAATACACACAAACACACATGTACACACGCACACACACACACACATCAGAAATAAGAGGAGTTAGAGTTTAATAAAAAACAAGATAAAATAATTTACAGTTAAATTTGATTGTCCTTGAAGTGTACATTTTTAAACTTTGGGGCCAATTTAGGTTAGCTGGTTTCTTGGATAGGGTCATTTGTAGTTGCAATTATTATGGTTCACTGGCAGGTTTCTGGTAGAGTTGGCTTCTTGAACCAGGCGACTCACTAATTCCAAAGAGAGAGGAGAGAGCAAGCAGCCTCCAGCTTGTTTCTTCTGCTGAAGACTTTCTTGACACTGTCTGTGTCACTTGCAATCTCTCTGTCTCATGGCTGACAGTCTTGCATTGAGATACTTCACCCATTGTGTATTTTCGAAGGTGTTTTGGGTGTGTCACTCTGTGGCAGCCATTGTTTCAATATCAAGAACTTTGCATTTTTAATGTCTCTTCCTTAAACAGTTCCGGGTTTTGATGGGTGTCTGAGCGAGATTTGTTTTCTTTCTGCAGGTTGAAATGTGACCTTGCTTTTTAAGCAATTTACTGTGTCTCGGTTAATTGATTTTGATTTGATTTATTATTGTCACATGTATTAGTATACAGTGAAAAGTATTGTTTCTTGTCGCTATACAAAGCATACCGCACATAGAGAAAGGAAGGAGAGAGTGCAGAATGTAGTGTTGCAGTCATAGCTGGGATGTATAGAAAGATCAACTTAATGCGAGGTAGGTCCATTCAAAAGTCTGACGGCAGCAGGGAAGAAGCTGTTCTTGAGTCGGTTGGTACGTGACCTCAGACTTTTGAATCTTTTTCCCGACAGAAGAAGGTGGAAGAGAGAATGTCTGGGGTGCGTGGGGTCCTTGATTATGCTGGCTGCTTTTCTGAGGAGGCAGTGGGAAGTGTAGACAGAGTCAATGGATGGGTGGCTGGCTTGCGTGATGGATTGGGCTACATTTACGACCTTATGTAGTTTCTTGCGGTCTTGGGCAGAACAGGAGCCATACCAAGCTCTGATACAACCCGAAAGAATGCTTTCTGTGGTGCATCTGTAAAAGTTGGTGAGAGTCGTAGCTGACATGCCAAATTTCCTTAGTCTTCTGAGAAAGTAGAGGCGTTGGTGGGCTTTCTTAACTATAGTGTTAGCATGGGGGCACCAGGGCAGGTTGCTGGTGATCTGGACACCTAAAAACCTGAAGCTCTCGATCATTTCTACTTCGTCCCCGTTGATGTAGACAGGGGCATGTTCTCCACTACGCTTCCTGAAGTCGATGACAATCTCCTTCATTTTGTTGACATTGAGGGAGAGATTATTGTCGCTGCACCAGTTCACCAGATTCTCTATCTCATTCCTGTACTCTGTCTCAGTTCCAGTGAGTTGAAAGTTGGAAGGTCATATTTTGAAAAATAAAATGGCATTGCCGCATAGCACATTGCATTTTAGCCTTGGGGATTGTTGTCCGATAGGGCTGGGAAAGGATTTTCTGCAACTCCTGGGTCCCTTGTGGATCTGTGGTTTGGGAGTCCAATGGCCTGGGATGCCAACACTTTTCTTTGCTCCCTCAATATAACAAATATCATCGGATGAAACATTAAACCAAGGTCTGCTCTCTCGGGTGGACATAAAAGATGCCAAGGTACTATTTCATTGAAGACATGGGGGCATTCTCTCCAGTGTCCTGGGCCAATGTTTATCTCTCAACCAACATCAGTAAAACAGATGATCTAGTCAGGATCCCATTGCTGTTTGTGGGAGCTTGCTGTGCACAAATTCTCTGCCACATTGCAACAGTGGTGACATTTCAAAAGTCATTCATTGGGTGTAAAGCACTTTGATATGAACTGAGGCTGTGAAAGATGTTATATAGGTTCAAGATCTTTCTTTCCATAGCTCTATTCTATTTTACATTTCCGTGTCTTAATGCTGAGTATTACACTACCAGCCCTATTAGGTAAACGGATTCCTCCATACATTAAGTCTGAAAGCCCCTCTGGGGAATATTTCGAGAAAGTTCCAGGACATCTTTAGCATTCTTTTCCTCCAGAAGCTGCGGTTAGGTGAACTAATGAGATGAATGATGATTGGTTGGACTAGTCAAGTAACAAACTCATTCAAAACATTCTGCAGTGATAGGAAATGCACCAGGGAGCTCTCACAAGAAGCACATTTGTGAACCCTGAGATAAAAAGCATAAACGGCCAGTCCGTTGGGAGAACAGGATGTTGCTACTATAAAAAGGTATTTGAACGCAGCATGGCGTTAGCACCGGTGTTAGGGGAGAACAGGAATCAGACAACAGCAATCCCTTTTTGATTTGATTTGATTTATTATTCTCATTTTTAAAAGATAAAATTGTACCCGCCTCCACTACTATCTCTGGCAGCTTGTTCCAGACACTCACCACCCTCTGTGTGAAAAAACTGCCCCTCTGGATACTTTTGTATCTCTCCCCTCTCACCTTAAACCCATGCCCTCTAGTTTTAGACTCCCCTACCTTTGGGAAAAGTTGTTGACTACCGAGGTGCAGAGGTGCAGATACAGAGTTGTTAAGCACATGAATAATTAACATTTCCAGAAACAACCTACAGCACCATAGGCTCATCTGTCAAGGTCATGTACTGACCACAAAAAAGATGGCAGCGTGAGCTGGGAGATTATTAGATTGCGACTTTATTCAAACGTATCTCAAGGTAATGAATCAGGACATTCTAAGGAAGTTCTGCATAGTCCGCAGGACAGGAATGAAGCAAAGTCACAACACATACAGTAACGGATTGGGTACAACAGGGTCAAAATTCCTGGGCCCTGACGCACATCAAGTCTCTGTTCCTTTTCCTCTATGATTGCAAATTCTGCCAGATGTGCAGGGGGCCAGGGAGGTGCTGGGAGGGGGGGGGGGGGGGGGGGGGGGGGGGGCGGGGGGGGGGGGGGGGGAGGGGTGGGGGGCAGGGGGCGGTGTGCGCTGGGGAGAGGGTGGTGTATGGGGAAGGGGGGTTGTATTTGTGTTGGAGAAAGTTTGGCTGGGAGGGGGCAGGATTCATAGAACATAGAACATAGTAAAGGTTACAGCACAAACAGGCCCTTTGGCCCACAAGTTGTGCCGAACATGTCCCTACCTACTAGGCTTACCTGTAACCCTCTATCTTACTAACTTCCATGAATTTATCCAAAAGTCTCTTAAAAGACCCTATCGAATCCGTGTCCACCACCACTACCGGCAGCCAATTCCACGCACCCACCACCCTCTGAGTGAAAAACCTACCCCTAACATCTCCTCTGTACCTACTCCCCAGCACCCTAAACCTGTGGCCTCTTGTGGCCACCATTTCAGCCCTGGGTAAAAGCCTCTGGGAATCCCACTCTATCAATACCCCTCAACATCTCATACCCTCACAGCATTGTGGAGACAACAAAATGACATCAATTAAATAGGAAGACTTGCATTTGTTTAGCTCTTACACGTCCTCCAAAAGCAGTTTGCAGCCAACCAAGTGCTATCCGAGCGTACGCACTGTGGTGGCGCAGCAAACACGGGAGCCAGTTTGTGCACAGCAAGCTCCCACGTAGCAATAGGATAATGAGCAGTAATCCGTTTTAATGATGTTAATTGAGGATAAGTACTGGCCAAGGCACCAGGGAGAATTCCCCCTTCTCCTTATGAAATGGAGCCATGGGATGTTTTAGGTCTACCTGAGAGGGCAGACAGAGCCACGGCCTGACACCCCGTCCAAAAGACAGCACTTCACTGAGGCACTTCGAGTGGCAGCCGGGGTGTTTGTGCTTGAACGCTCAGCCCTCGGACTCTGAGGCGAGCGTGCTACCCACTGAGCCGCTGCTGACATCCATTGGAATTCCTGCCAGTTCACCCACTGGCCCCCACTGCAATATACACACACCGTCAGGAAGCATGTTTGCCAGGACTGATCCTGGCAGCAGAGAGATTTACATTTGCAAAGGGCAGATTCTGAATACAGATGGTCTCATGTAATTATGTTGGGACAGTGGGAAATTCAGAATTAGAAGCTTTAAAATATTAGGTGAAGGTTTATTTCCTGGCTTAGCAACCCTCCCCCTCCCCCATTAACATTTCTGCAAAGGCAGATATAGTAAAATTAGTTATAGACTAAACTACAGACTGTCAGTTAGTCTATTCCTGTGCTGCCACAACATTTATGTAGATCTTTGAATGTAGGAAAACATTTTTTTTATTATTCATTCATGGGACATGGGCTTCACTGGCTGGTCAGCATTTATTGCCCATCCCTCGTTGCCCTTGGAGGGCAGTTGACGCTGGAGTCACATGTAGGCCAGACCAGGTAAGAACAGCAGATTTTACTGAACCAGATGGATTTTTCCAACAATGGTTTCATGGTCATCAGCAGATTCTTAATTAATTAATTTGTTCATTGAATTCAAATTCCACCATCTGCCGTGGCGGGATTCGAACCCGGATCCTCAGAACATTAGTTGATTTTCTGGATTGATAGTCTAGCAATAATACCACTCGGCCACCGCCTCCCCCGATGGGAAGCTTTCAGGAAAAATTGAAACCGAGCTACAGAAGGGGTTATTGTGAAAGCTGACCAAAAGCTCTGGCAAAGAGGTAAATATTAGAGCAACTTAAAGGAGGAGGAGGAGAGAGTAGGCTCCAGAGGTTTGAAGGCATGGCTACCATTGATAGGGTAATGAAGATCATTGAGGCCTGAGTTCATGGAGCACAGAGATCTCAGAGGGTTCTACATCTGGAGGAAGTTACAGAGATGAGAACGCAAAGGTGAGAATTTTAAAATCAAAGCATTTCTCAAAGCCTCAGACCTGACTTAAAGGCCAGTGGGCTGCCTAAGCCCCCTAAGCATATCATCAAAGAGGATTTTGGGTTTTCGTCTAACCTATGTTGACTCTTGCTCCGGCAACACCTGATTTTAAAATTCTCATCCATGTGTTCAAAGCCCTTCATGGTCTCACCCTTCCCTATCTCTGTAACTTCCTCCAGCCCTACAACTCTGTAAGATCTCCACGCTTCTCCAAATCTAGCCTCTGGCTCAGCCCCGATTTCAATCACTCCACCTTCATATGAACATACGTAACATACGAAATAGGAGCAAGAGTTGGACACTTGGCCCTTTGAGTCTGCTTCACTATTCAGTAAGATTGTGGCAGATGTGGTCTCACCAGTGTTCTGTATAACTGAAGCATAACCTCCCTACTTTTGTAATCAATTGCCTTTGCATTAAATGATGACATTCTATTAGCTTTCCTAGTTAATTGCTATACCTGCATACTAGCCTTTTGTGATCCATGAAGTAGAACACCCAGATCCCTCTGCACCTCAGAGCTTGGATAGTCTACCTGGATAGTCACATGAGCAGCCTGGGAATGGAGGGATACAAACGATTGGTCTAGTTGGACCAAGGAGCGGCACAGGCTTGGAGGGCCGAAGGGCCTGTTTCCTGTGCTGTACTGTTCTTTGTTCTTTGTTCTTTTGTTCTTTGCAGTCTCTTACCATTTAGATAAAATGTTTCTTTATTTATTCTTCCTGCCAAAATGGACAATTTCACATTTTCCCACATTGTGCTCCATTTGCCAGATCCTTTCCCACCTATCTATGTCTCCCTGTACCCTCTTCAATACTTACTTTCCTACTTATCTTTGTATTATCAACAAAGTGGCAACTATACGCTCGATCTTAGAAACATAGAAAATAGAAATAGGAGTTGGCCATTCGGCCCATCAAGCCTGCTCTGCCCGCTGTTCAATGTGACCATGGCTGATTCTCTATCTCAATACCCATACTCCTACATTCTCCCCATGCTTCTTGATACCTTTAGAGTCTAGAAATCTATCTGTTTCTTATACGTTCAGTGACTTGGCCCCCACAGCCTTCTGCAGGAGAGAATTCCACAGGTTCACCATCCTCTGAGTGAAAAAATATCTCCACATCTCAGTCCTAAATGGCTGTACCATGTATCCTGTGACCCTGATCCCTTGTTCGAGCTCCCCTAGCCAGAGGAAACGTCATACCTGAATCCAGTCTGTCCAGCCCTGTCAGAATTTTATAGATATTAATGAGATCCCCTCTCATTCTTCTAAATTCCAGTGAATACAGGCCCAGACGACCCAATCTCACCTCACACCTCAATCCTGCCATCTCAGGAATCAGTCTGGTGAATCTTCGCTGCACTCCCTCAATGGCTCCTTCTCAGGTAAGGAGGCTAAAATTATACACAGTTCTCCAGGTGTGGTTTCACCAAGGCCTCATTTACCTGCAGTGAGACATCATTGCTCCTGTACTCAAATCCTCTTGCAGTGAAGGCCATTTGCTTTCCTAACTGCTTGTTGTACACTCATGCTTGCTTTCAGTGACTGGTGTACAAGGACACTCAGGTACATCACATTTCCCAATCCATCGCCACTTAAATAATAATCTGCCACACTGTTTTTCCTACTGAAGTGGATAACTCCAAACTTATCCATGTTATACTGCATCTTCCATGTACTTCCCCACTCATTCAACTTGTCTAGACCGTCTAGAAGCCTCTTTACTTCCACCTTACCACTCAAAATTCCACCTGAAAATATTACATTTATTCTCTCATCCAAATCATTGATAAATATTGTGAACAGCTGGGACCCCGCTAATCTCTGCCTACCACTTTGAAAAAGACCCATTTATTCCTACTCTGTGTTTCCTATCTGCTAACCAATTCTCAATCCAAACCAATATTGCCCCTAATCCCTTGAGCTGTAATTATGTACCTCATGAATCTCTGATGTGGGTCTTTATCAAAAGCTTTCTGAAAATCCAAATACACCAAATCCACTGGCTCTCCTTTATTGATGCTACTAATTATGTACTCAGAAGATTCCAATAGGTTTGTCAAACATGATTCCCCTTTCATTAATCCATGTTGACATTGTCTAATCCTATTTTCTAAGTCTTCTACTATCACATCCTTTTTAATAGTTGTTTCCTTACTACTGATGTTGGGTTAACTAGTCTGTAATTCCCCGTTTTCTCCCTCCTTTTTTAATTAGAGGGGTTACATTTGCCACCCTCCAATGTACCGGGAATTATTCAGAATCCACAGAATTTTGGATGATGACAACTAGCACAGCCAACCAGTGGTCCCTTTATATTTATATAAATTGTATATTATGTTATATATTATATTATACATTATATATATATTTATATACATTTATATAATTGTAAAATGTTCAGGCCCCAGCACTGATCCCTAAATCAGTGGTTATATCCTGTCAACCAGAAAAAGACCCAACTCATTAGGATGCTACCAGGACTTGATGGTTTGAGTTATAAGGAGAGGCTGGATAGACTGGGACTTTTTTCCCTGGAGTGTAGGAGACTTAGGGTGACCTTATAAAGTCTATAAAATAATGAGGGGCATAGATAAGGTAGATAGTCAACATATTTTCCCAAAACTGGGGTAGTCTAAAACTAGAGGGCATTGGTTCAGGGTGAGAGCGGAGAGATACAAAATGGCCCAGAGGGGCAATTTTTTCACTCAGAGGGTGGTGGGTGTCTGGAACGAGTTGCCAGATGTAGTAGTAGAGGCGGATACAATTTTATCTTTTAAAAAGCATTTAGACAGTTGCATGGGTAAGATTGGTATAGAGGGATGTGGGCCAAATGTGGATAATTGGGACTAGCTTAATGGTAAAAACTGGGCGGCATGGACAAGTTGGGCTGAAGAGCCTTTTCCATACTGCAAACCTCTATGACTCTATGGTTGTTCTCTGTTTCCTATTTGCTAACAGTGCCAATATGTTACTCCTCTACACCATGAGATTTTATTTTCCATGATAACCTTTGATGTGGCACTTTATCAAATGCCTTCTGGAAACCTAAGTCCAATACATCCACAGGTTCCCCTCGATCCATAGTACATGTGACTTCTTCAAAGAACTGCATAAGTTAATTAAACATAATTTCTCTTGCACAAAACCATGTTCACTCTGCCTTTTCAGCACCCTTCAGAATATGTTATGGGTGGGATTTTCCAGCCCGCACTCACCCCAAAACCGGAAAATCCCACCCAAGGTCAACAGACTTGTTCATGGCCCCCCACCCTCACCCCCCATCCACTATAATTCCCATGGTGAGCAGGACGGGAAAATTCCGTCCTATGTGCTAAAATTGATGTGATTATTATGTATCATGCAATATGTAAATGTAAACATCAATCATCTTTAGTTGGGCTGTGGACTCAGCCTCTGAGGTCTTTGTGCCCCACTAATCTTGGCCTCTTACTCATCCCAATTTTACTTTACTCTGGCATTGCTAGCTCAACCCAAAATATTCTTTCCCTGAAACTTCCTCTCCTCCTTTAAGATGCGCCTGAAAACCTACCTCTTTGATCAACGTTTTGACCACTGGTTCATGTGGCTTGCTGTCAGGTTTCGATTTATGCCTTATCACATCTCCAACGTTCAGGATGATATATAAATGCAATTTGTTGTTGTTGTTCAGCAGAAGCTAGGCAGGCGTTGAAAATGGGTGAAGTTTCACAAGGAGCTAAAAGGTCAAAGAAATCGAGGTTACAGTGTCTATCCCAGCGATCATTATTTGTCCAGTTACTTAACCCTATCTCATTAACATGCATAACTGGAATCAATAGTTATTTTAGATTAAAATCTGGAATTAAAAGTCTAATGATGACCATGAAACCATTGTCGATTGTTGGAAAAACCCATCTGGTTCACTAATGTGAAGGAAAGGAAATCTGCCATCCTTACCTGGTCTGGCTTATGTATAACTCCAGATCCGCATCAATGTGGTTGACTCTCAAAATGCCCTCTGAAATGGAGGGCAGTTAGGGATGGGCAAGAAATGCTGGCCCAGCCAGCGACGCCCTCGTCCTGTAAACTGAATAAAGAAAAGTAAATTAGCATGCGGTCGATACTATTGAAGCAATTTGAAGTGTTGTTAATATCTTACCTTGAGTGGGATTCCATAGATTCCACAGTGCGGAGTCTGCACATTCTCCCTGTGTCTGCGTGGGTTTCCTCCGGGTGCTCCGGTTTCCTCCCATAATCCAGAGACGTGCTGGTTAGGTGCATTGGCCATGCTAAATTCTCCCTCAGTGTGCCCGAACAGGTGCCAGAGTGTGGCGACTAGGGGATTTTCACAGTAACTTGTTGTGGGAAATTCACCACTTCGGAGTCAGACATGGAGGTTCAACAAAACAGTTTTATTCGGACAAAGCTTTGGGAGAAGCGCTGGTACTCCGTAGTACTGGCACCTACCTTCTCAACTACACAATGATAGTTGAGCATCTTTTATACTTTTTAGATAATAGACAGTACGGACATTAGTCGTTAGCACATCGTTACAAGTTGAGTAGACAGATACGGACATCGACAGTTAACACAATGTTACAAGCAGACAGGTACGGACATTGGCAGTTAACACATCATTGTACATAGAGTGGATACATTTATGCAGTTATGTCCTCTATCAATGACTGGTTTTGATATATACATTTATGTATTTATGTCCCCATCATTGGCTGATCATATTATCAAACTCATTGTTCTGGGTCTGCTCTTATCTCAAGTCTTAAGGTGCCTCAAGGTCTGACCAGTTTCCTGCAGCAATTTAGACACTACAGGTTTTAACTCTTTGTGTAACTGTCTGTGCCTAAAGTCAGTGCCTCTTAATGTCCCTTCCCAGAGTCCATTTTGTGTCCCAGGTAACCATTTTGTGTCCATCACTTTGATTTCACCATAACAACTCCCCCTTTTGGTCGGGATTATTATTTAATAAACCACAGACCAACAACAGCAGCATCTTCACAGGTAGATGTCCATCTTCTTCTTTCCTTCCTCGTAGCTCTCGATGTCTTCGGAGGTTCCCATCATGTATTCTTCCTCGATGGTTACACTGGCTCCTGGCACAATTCGTGTCACCATTACTTTGCAACAGACATTAAGACATCCAACAATTAGGCAACAGACAATTACTATTGCAATGAGAATGATCAGTCCATGCAGTAAATAGGATCCCCAGGATCCCCCCACTAGCCATTCCAGCCAGCTACTCCCTTTCTTGGGTCCTTGTCTGAAATCATCAAGCTGTTTTCTGATGTTATTAATGACTTGGGTGATGTCATAGGATTTGTCTGTGACATGGGTTATGCATTTGTCTCCTATGATTGTACATACTCCCCCCTGTTGTGCTAACTGGTAGTCTACTGCATATCGAGTCTGCTGTGCGTATAATAAATGTATATGAGCCTTGTAGAATAGGTTATCCTCTAGCCTAGTCAGGTTTACAGTCGCGACAACACGAAGTAATACAATTACATACGCGATCTTATACATGTCCGCAACAAGCAAGTATCAATCTTATTACTTTAAATTAACAATTTTCCAAAAGTTATATTGTCAACCCGAACGCGTCAGTTACTCTTGCTTGTAGTCATCACCTGTTTTGGGGAAAGCACTCTGGTCAATTTAATTCATTCATTCATCCCTTGTGTAATTTCAGCTGGGTCCAATGTTTCCATGCACCTTTCCCTTTTATCTCTAGACAGGCACAGGTGTCTCCACTAATTATGACTTCATATGGCCCATTCCATTTTGGTGCAAACCCTGGTTTTTCGGGTAATGTTTTTACTCGGACGCGGCTTCCCGCTGTTGGGATGTCAGGGAGCATTTCAAGCTCTTTCTGTGCGCCTCTTTCTTCCTGATTATCTTTCACCAATTTACGCATCCCTTTTAGTTGGCGCTTAGTTCCAAAACATATCTTTTAATTTTGTCTCTTAGTGGACCAACATCGGTCCCACCTGTTATGATGCTTTCTGGTAATTGCATCGCCCTTCCTGTCATCAGTTCATAAGGGGTTAATCCGGTTGTCCAGTTTGTCGTGGCTCTGATTAGACCAGAATATGAAGCCTCTTCTCTCTGCCCATTCCTCCTCTATCAAAGTACAATGCCAGGACAGTAAAACTTGAAAAGTTTCAGATTCAGACATAAGAAACGGCAAGTCACATTAACCCTTAGAATACTGAACACTGAAGTAAAACTTAATTATAAAATCTTGCTCTTAGCATAATAATTTAAAGAAATATTCTCTTGCTCTGTACGATTCTTGATTAAACTCCCAGTATTTAAATTTGAAGTGGATCAGCGTCAGGGAGAGGGACAGTATGTATTCAGTACTCGGAAGCCCTCCCCCTCCATAGAAAGCTCAGTGTGAATCAAATAACACTTTGCACTGGCTTTTTGGCTGCAGCTGGACATCCATTCATTTGTACGGTAACAAAGTTTGCTAACGACACGAAGGTAAGTGGGAAAGTGAACTGCGTGGAGGAAGCGGAAGGACTGCAGAGAGATTTGAATAGGCTGAGTGAGTGGGCGAGGATCTGGCAGATGGAGTATAACATTGGCAAATGCGAGGTTATTCACTTTGGAAGAAATAATAGCAAATTGGAATCTTTAAATGGAAAAAAATTACAACATGCTACTGTGCAAAGGGACCTGGGGGTCCTTGTGCATGAGTCGCAAAAACTCAGTCTGCAAGTACAACAGGTGATCAAGAAGGCAAATGGGATGTTGGCATTTATCGCGAGGGGGATAGAATATAAAAGCTGGAGGAGTGGCGGGTCCACCTGCTCCCTGCCTCCACTTATCCGCTGGACAGGCTGCCCTGACCAGTTGGTGTACGTCTCTCAGGTGTAATTGGTGCGCTACCCAAATTGTATCTAATTCTTTCCAGAATTTAGTGTTTGCGCTTCTAGGTTGTAGTTTACCCAGGGAAGCCATTATCTGCTGCCTTTCACCTGGGGTGAATGGTTTATAATTCGCTTTTGGCTGCGCATCTGTTCCCCCTCGGGTTACTGGCGCTAAGTTGTGTTCTAGCGCTTCCCACCCCTCTGGAGGAGCAGTTGGTCCCTGTCGTGTGGACTCATAAGGAGGTAGAGGAACAGTTTCCCCTCTCCATCGATTCTCCTCTAACACTTGGTTTTGTTTCTCCAGTTCCCTTACTCTGGATTCTAACTCTCTAATCTTCTCTTTATCTTCACTTCACTTTTTAGTAGAGGCGACTACTTGCTCAATTAGTCCAGCTAACTGATGTACTAATAATACCCCTGCCTTCTTTGTCTTCTTTCTCTTTTCCCATCTATCCACTTTCTCTGCTGTTCTAAGGTCTGAGAAGCATCCCAGCCATCCCTTTGCATCCTCTTTATTAATGCTTGTCTGTCTGTCATGTACACTTCAATGAGAGCACCTGCAGATCTGCCATCTCGCAGACTTCACTACCCCCGGTCACTATTGCCTCCTTGGCAATATGTTTTATGCACCGTACGGCCACGATTACTTCCTAGCAATGTGTTTCTCTACCGTAGGGACTTCACTACCCCCGGCCACTATTACTACCCTAGCACCGTGTTTCTCTACCATCTCAGGGTTTCTATTTATACTCACGGCCACTATTACCGCCTCGGCAACGTGTTTCTCCACCGGAGTTCGGCTCTAGGTCAGAGTGATCAGCTCCTTTCCCGCGCCGCTTTACAACGTTGACAGTCCAGTACCCAACTATACAAACTTTCATGCAAACAGGTGGCAAACTCTGCGTTTGTTCGCCACTACAGAGTTTGATGTTCACCGACCTTTGCCACTTGTGCTTCACAATCCTATGTGCCCTTGGTGCCTCTATGCCCACTTCAGGGTCCTGACCTTTGCATGGGGGATTTCCCCTCTTAACATCCGGTCTAAGGCTGCGTGTTTGAGACAGGCACTTCCTTGTCCTCTAGTCGGTCAGCACAAGTAACAGTCAATCAATACTTACCACTATACCATCAGCAGTTCGTACTTATCTCTATAATACCCCTTAATTTTAACCCCTTTTAAACTGTATTATTGACTCAGCCTGACTCCCACAGATTCCATGATCTCTACCCCGGTTTTCTGATCGTGGCCAATCGATCGAACTAACCACCAGTAGTGAGATCTTGCCCGACTACGCCAATTTGTTGTGGGAAATTCACCACTTTGGAGTCAGACATGGAGGTTCAACAAAACAGTTTTATTCGGACAAAGCTTTGGGAGAAGCACTGGTACTCCGCAGTACTTGGCAGCCACCTTCTCAACTACACAATGATAGTTGAGCATCTTTTATACTTTTTAGATAATAGACAGTACGGACATTAGCCATTCGCACATCGTTACAAGTTGAGTAGACAGGTACGGACATTGGCAGTTAACACATCATTGTACATAGATTGGATACATTTATGCAGTTATGTCCTCTATCAATGACTGGTTTCGATATATACATTTATGTATTTATGTCCCCATCGGTGGCTGATCTTGTTATGAAACCCATTGTTCTGGGTCCGCTCTTATCTCAAGTCTTAAGGTGCCCAGGTCTGACCAGTTTCCTGCAGCAATTTAGACAGCTTGCCCCTGGTCTTGCATAATCTCACCAGCTGTTCTGTCTGGAGACAATACACATCTCTTTAACCTGTGTTTAATGTTCCCTCCAACCACATTATCTGTACCTTTTAAGACCTGGCTGGCTGTAGAGATTTGCATTCTAATTAGTATTCTGCAACTTGATTTCTGTGTCTGTGCACTGTTGGAGAACAGAGACCACTCCATCTGACGAAGGAGCAGCGCTCCGAAAGCTTATGGTATTTGCTACCAAATAAACCTGTTGGACTTTAACCTGGTGTTGTGAGACTTCTTACCGCAATTTAGACACTACAGGTTTTAACTCTTTGTGTAACTGTCTGTGCCCAAAGTCAGTGCCTCTTAATGTCCCTTCCCAGAGTCCATTTTGTGTCCCAGGTTAACCATTGTGTGTCCATCACTTTGATTTCACCATAACAAACTTCATTGCAGCGTTAATGTAAGCCTACTCGTGACAAATAAATAAACTAACATAGGTTAACTAAGATTGATCGATGTTTAAGTGCAAAGGTTCCATAAGCAGTAATCTGATTCATTTAAGTTGCTAACTCCAAAACAGCTATATTCCACCTATTCTGCAAGTAAATGTAGCCATGTTTGCAACAGAAAATTGCGTCAGACATTTTTCTGCTGCAAAATGGGGGATTGTGGGTACAAATCATGCTTTCTGATAATGTATATTACTTCACCAATATCTTCTCTTTTAGGGAGCTGAGAGAGGAGATTCTGTGGTGCTATTCTACCTCAGGATTTTTTAGTTTATTTATTAGTGTCACAAGTAGGCTTGCATTAACATTGCAATGAAGTCACTCTGAAAATCCCCTAGTTGCCACACTCCGGCGCCTGTTCGGGCACATTGAGGGAGAATTTAGCACGGCCAATGCACCTAACCAGCACGTCTTTCAGACTGAGAGAAGAAACCGGAGCGCGCGGAGGAAACCCACGCAGACACGGGGGGAACGTGCAGACTCCGCACAGACAGTAACCCAAGCCGGGAATCGAACCCAGGTCCTTGGCGCTGTGAGACAGCAGTGCTAACCACTGTGCCACCGTGCCACCCATGGAACATGGCCAGGTAGGATTTCCCATTTCCCCAGATGGGGAAATGGTGGCTTAGTGGTAATGTCACTGGGCTAGCAAACCAGAGGGCCAGGCTACTGCTCTGTGAGAATGAGTTCAAATCCCAACATGACAGCTGGTGATGGCATTTGGATTCAGTTAACAACCTGGAATTGAAAACCTGTTGCAAAACTGTTGTTTTTATGGTTTACAAACCCCTCACTGATGTCCTTTGGAGAAAGAAATCTGCTGTCCTTACCCGGTCTGGCCTGCATGTGGCTCTAGAAAGCACAGCAATGTGGTTGACTCTTAACTGCCTCTCTGAAATAGCCCAGCAAGCCACTCAGTTCAACGGCGATTATAGGGATGGGCACCAAATATTGGCCTTGCAGTGACACCCACATCCCATGGAAGAATAATGATAAAGAGAAAAAACAAGCAATAAGGCACCATGGCGCTTCCACACATCCAGGGGATTGGATTCGATAAAAGATGTGCTGTTGTTCCAAGATGCATTGTTACTTACCTGCACTGACTGCAAACTACAGGCAATCTATGTCGAGACATGGAGTTACTGCGGTGGTTTCCACCTCAGAGGTAGAAAGTCGTGGGTTCAAGCCTCACTTAGGAGGCCTCAGCATAAAATCTAGACTGATACTCCATTCCAGTGCCGAAGGAGTGCTGCACTGCCCTCTGGATGTGATAACAAACGAGACCCTTTTCGGAATTCGCTGGCAATTCATGCCACGCCGCTGCTTCAAGCGAGGACGGAGAACTTGGTGCTCAGCCAAATCTCCGCTCACTGCGGCGGGACTGGAGAATCCCACCGGCATGCACGGCTGGAGAATTCTGACTCCTGTCTTCCGTCTGAGATGGATGCGAAAGGCTTAATGGTCGTATTTTTTTGACAAAGAACAGAGGAGTTACCCCACGGCCAGAGTTTTGCCGCCCCGCCCACCACGGGAATCGGAGTGGGCGAGGGGTGGACGATGGAAAGGTCCGTTGACCTCGGGCGGGATTTTACGTTTCGGGACGAGCGAGGCCCTAAAATCCCACCCCACATGTCCCAGCTAATATTTATCCTTGAAATAACATTTTACTGAAACAGGTTCCTAATCATCACCACAGTGCTGATTGTGGGAGCTTGCCGTCTGCATATTGCTTGCTGTCTTTCCTACATTACAACGTTGATGACACTACAAAATTATTGGCTGTAAAGCACTGAGGGAACACCCTGAGGACGCGAAAGGCACTGCGTAAAGAAGTCTTTCTTCTTTTTTTAAGATGGATAAGGGGAAACTCGACCCTCAGTTTTACCTCAAGTTTAAATGACAAGCCATCACCGGGTTGCATCGATAACGCAGTTCAGAGAAAGCAACAGCAGCTGTGCTAGTTAAAAGAAGCACTGCATAACTAAAAATAGACACAAGGTGATAGCTGCACTTCGAAGGAGATAACGGCAAACTGCGAAAGAGGTTTGCAGATGACTCGATATGAAGCATAACCCAGATAACAGAAGCAGCAGATTCGAGGTGGAAGTAACCAACACATCGCAGTGAAAGGTGGAACCTACTCATTGCAGAGAGTAACAAAATCAGTTTGGTATCTTTTTGAGCGCGCAGTCCAGGGATTTTCCATTGATTAAATGCACTGAATCCTTGCTTGCCCTATTGGGAGCAGGTGATGCAAAGGGAAGGATGATTGTTGCGGCCTGCAGAGACACAGATAGAAATTGGACCTTGTAAATTGGGCTGAAATTAGGTTCAAAGAGGGCCAATTTTGGCTTGAGCATCTGCCCCTGCCTGAAACAGGCATTGTGCACCATGGATATACACGAGGGGGCCTAATGCTTGTTTTCAAACCCCAGACAAAGATTTTCTTTGCTGGTTGGGAGGGAGTTCCAGGATTTTGACCCAGCGACAGTGAAGGAACAGCGCTATAGTCCCAAGTAAGAATTCTGTCTGCCATGGAGGGGTCCTTCCAGGTTGTTATGTTCCCATGCCATTTGCCTTGCTAATTGCTTGCTAACTTTCTGCATTCCTTGTACATGCACACCAAAGTTTCTTTGAACATCAAGAAATAATAGCAGCTCTCCCTATAGTCCTACATCCTGTTTATTGGCCTTCAGATTCCTTCCTCTTGCCGAGGATTGGGTGCAGCGTTGCGCCAGTAGCTTTTATTTTAAATAGTGGCCATTTTGCGACCAGGTTCTATTGCTAACCAGCGGATGATACTCAGCGCTATAGTCCCAAGTAAAATCCCAATCTTCCCTGAGGTGACTGAACATAAGTCCACTTCGTCAGGGGAGTGCCCTGGATGTGTCACACATCGTGCTGGTGTCCACATTCCGTGCCATTGTTCTCTTGCTGGGATCATCTGCCTTTTCCACCATTACAGTCTTCATGGGCTTAGAGGGGCTGACATCCCCTCTCTACACCAGACCAAGCTGATAATACCCTCACTGAGTTTAGCCCATCAGTTGGGATGAGATACCAGGGTTTGCCCGCTGGTGTGCACTGCCAGCTACTCAGAGGCGTGAGTGAGGAGTGAAGATCTTGTGGGACACGAATGAGCCTGAACCACTTTCAAAACCAAAGTGGGCGCTCAGCAATGACTCCGAGCGACTAACCCCACCACAGAAATCCCTATATCCTGTTTCTAAGAATCTCGAAGGGCATTGAAGAAAATGTGTCACTCTCCATCACCTCTTCTCTCTCCCTTCAAGGCCCTTCAGCCCCTCAGGCCTTTTCCAACGTTCAATGAGGTTGTGCTTTGTCTGTACCTCAACTGAGCCACCTTCACACAACTTCTTTGATACCCTCAAAAGATTTGTTTTGTGGGCCGTGGGGGATCATCAATAGATCTCCCCATGGGCCTCGTAGAATAGGAACACCCCGATTGGGCAAGTGGAGGCTGGCTCAATAGGGAAGGAGCAGTGGGGGGTTTTAAAAGCAGCTGGCTCCACTCAGGCCGGCATTCGGAAGGCTCAGAGCTGACCTGTCCACTGCAGCCACTGAGTGGCACTTTGAGCACATTGTAAAAGTGATGGTGACGGAAGGATGACCTCGGTAAGATTATTACACTATTGACCTCATAGATCCATAGAATCCCGACAGTGCAGAAGGAGGCCATTCAGCCCATTGAGTCTGCACGGACCACAATACAACCCAGACTCTATCCCCATAACCGCATGCATTTACTCTAGCTAGTCCCCCTGACACTAAGGGGCAATTTAGCATGGCCAATCCACCCAACCAACGCATCTTTGAACCGTGAGAGGAAACCAGAGCACCCGGAGGAAACCCGTGCAGACATGGGGAGAACGTGCAAACTCCACACAGACAGTGACCCAAGACTGGAATCAAACCCGGTCCCCTGGTGCTGTGAGGCAGCAGTGCCAACCACTGCCACCATGCCACCTTTGTGTTTGAAATCCAAATGGGATAAATCTGTGGGGTGGCAATCATTGTCTGATCCGACTTATCCTAGACTGCGACTCCACATTTCTTGCCTAGACTTCTGATTCGGGGCACTTGAAGTCAAGCCATGCCGTCACATGACATTAGCTATTGTTTATTGGTAAGAGAGACTGTCCCAGCCACTTAGACAAGCCAGGAGAGGAGAGAAGTCTGTTAGGTAAGTGGGTGAGGGGTTACGGTTGTTCAGCGGGGTGGGGGAACTAAGGTGATGGGTGGGCGGGGGTGCTTAGGTTCTCTTGGGGTTGGGGCTAGTCGGTAGTTGGGGGGCAATCAGGTGGCCTGTAGGGTGTCGGGTGGGGAGTTGGGTTACCCAGCAGTTATAAATAGTTTTAATTTTTCTAGCTTTTCCTGGGTAATGATTCTGCTCAGTAAGTTAGAACAATCCAAAGTCTCCGACTTTAAGTCAGAGTTTCGGCGGGTTCCAGACACAAGGTAATTGCCCAGCTGAAGTTGAAACTAGTCGACTAATTCCCCTGTAATCAGTACATGGGAACTTCCAAGGGGTCCCTGAGGGCATTTTCCAGGGTACGGCTCGCTGGAGAACAGAAGTCCTGGGCTGCTTGGACGGGAGCTTACAAGTGGTAGTTCTTGAGCCCATGCTTAGAACAGACAGTTGTGAACTGGAACAAGCTATGGATTGTCAGTTCTAGCTAGGTTATTTGTGTCGGTGGCAAAGGCGATGTCAAATAGATGGGACTACAGGGCTGTAAACATCCACACACAGACTCACACACACTCTCACACACGCACACACATGCATGCATGGGCCATGGACACATGATTGTGCAGTCAGATACACACACATGCTCAACATTTTTTGATTTGATTTGATTTATTATTGTCACATGTATTAACATACAATGAAAAGTATTGTTTCTTGCGCGCTATACTGACAACGCATACCATTCATAGAGAAGGAAAGGAGAGGGTGCAGAATGTAGTGTTACAGTCATAGCTAGGGTGTAGAGAAAGGTCAACTTAATGCAAGGTAAGTTCATTCAAAAGTCTGACAGCAGCAGGGAAGAAGCTGTTCTTGAGTCGGTTGGTGCGTGACCTCAGACTTTTTTATCTTTTTCCAGAAGGAAGAAGATGGAAGAGAGAATGTCCGGGGTGCGTGGGGTCCTTAATTATGCTGGCTGCTTTTCCAAGGCAGAGGGAAGTGTAGACAGAGTCAATGGATGGGAGGCTGGTTTGCGTGATGGATTGGGCTGCATTCACGACCTTTTGTAGTTCTTTGCGATCTTGGGCAGAGCAGGAGCCATACCAAGCTGTGATACAACCAGAAAGAATGCTTTCTATGGTGCATCTGTAAAAGTTGGTGAGAGTTGTAGCTGACACGCCAAATTTCCTTAGTTTTCCTTAGTTTTCTGAAAGATTTTCTGAAAAATCTTTTTGAGGAGGTAACTAAGTGTGTTGATGAAGGTAGGGCAGTTGATGTCATATACATGGATTTTAGTAAGGCGTTTGATAAGGTCCCCCATGGTCGGCTTATGATGAAAGTGAGGAGAGGTGGGATAGAGGGAAAGTTGGCCGATTGGATAGGTAACTGGCTGTCTGATCGAAGACAGAGGGTGGTGGTGGATGGAAAATTTTCGGATTGGAGGCAGGTTGCTAGCGGAGTGCCACAGGGATCAGTGCTTGGTCCTCTGCTCTTTGTGATTTTTATTAATGACTTAGAGGAGGGGGCTGAAGGGTGGATCCGTAAATTTGCTGATGACACCAAGATTGGTGGAGTAGTGGATGAGGTGGAGGGCTGTTGTAGGCTGCAAAGAGACATAGATAGGATGCAAAGCTGGGCTGAAAAATGGCAAATGGAGTTTAACCGTGATAAATGTGAGGTGATTCATTTTGGTAGGACTAATTTAAATGCAAATTACAGGGTCAAAGGCAGGGTTCTGAAGACTGTGGAGGAACAGAGAGATCTTGGGGTCCATATCCACAGATCTCTAAAGGTTGCCACTCAAGTGGATAGAGCTGTGAAGAAGGCCTATAGTGTGTTAGCTTTTATTAACAGGGGGTTGGAGTTTAAGAGCCGTGGGGTTATGCTGCAACTGTACAGGACCTTGGTGAGACCACATTTGGAATATTGTGTGCAGTTCTGGTCACCTCACTATAAGAAGGATGTGGAAGCGCTGGAAAGAGTGCAGAGGAGATTTACCAGGATGCTGCCTGGTTTGGAGGGTAGGTCTTATGAGGAAAGGTTGAGGGAGCTAGGGCTGTTCTCTCTGGAGCGGAGGAGGCTGAGGGGAGACTTAATAGAGGTTTATAAAATGATGAAGGGGATAGATAGAGTGAACGTTCAAAGACTATTTCCTCGGGTGGATGGAGCTATTACAAGGGGGCATAACTATAGGATTCGTGGTGGGAGATATAGGAAGGATATCAGAGGTAGGTTCTTTACGCAGAGAGTGGTTGGGGTGTGGAATGGACTGCCTGCAGTGATAGTGGAGTCAGACACTTTAGGAACATTTAAGCGGTTATTGGATAGGCACATGGAGCACACCAGGATGATAGGGAGTGGGATAGCTTGATCTTGGTTTCAGATAAAGCTCGGCACAACATCGTGGGCCGAAGGGCCTGTTCTGTGCTGTACTGTTCTATGTTCTGTGTTCTATGTTCTAGTAGAGGTGTTGGTGGGCTTTCTTAACTATAGTGTCGGCATGGGGGGACCAGGATAGGTTGTTGGTGATCTGTACAGACACAGACTGTACAACATGTGCAGACACAGGCATGCAAACACACACACACACACGTATTCTGGTTTGAGGATACACAGCATCACTGTTGTATACAGTCTCAGTGCTAAGTACTGTGGCCTTTGAGTCTGAAGGTTGTGCATTCACAAGCCCACTCCAAAACTCGAGTGCAAAATAGACACCAAGGCTGACCCTCCAGTGCTGCACTGCTGAAGGTGTTGCCTTTCAGATGAGGTTCAGCCTGCCCTCTTCGGGGAGTGTAACAGATCCCACAGCACCACTTGGAAGAGGAGCAAGTGAGTTATCCCCGGGAGTCCTGGTCAATATTTATCCCTCAATTAACAAAAAACACAAATGATCTGGTCGTTATCGCATTGCTGCTTGTGGGATCTTGCTGTGTGCAAATTGGCTGCTGCATTTCCTACAACAGCGACGACCCTCCGAAAATACTTCATTCAAGGGCGGCACAGTGGCACAGTGGGTTAGCACTGCTGCCTCACAGCACCAGTGACCCGGGTTCAATTCCTGGCTTGTGTCGCTGTCTGTGTGGAGTTTGCACGTTCTCCCCATGTCTGCGTGGGTTTCCTCCGGGTGCTCCGGTTTCCTCCCACAGTCTGAAAGACGTACCAGTTCGATACATTGACCCGAACAGGTGCTGGAGTGTGGCGACTGGGGAAATTTCATAGTAACTTCTTTGCAGTGTTAATGTAAGCCTTACTTGTGACTAATAAATAAACTTACACTCACATATACACACACACACACACACACACACACATATACACTCACTCACACACACCCACACTCACACATATACACACACTCACACACACACATATACACTCACTCACACATACACGCACTCACATACACACACATATACACACACACGCACGCACATATACACACACACATACACACACACACACACATATACAGTCACACACACATATACACACTCACACACACACATATACACACTCACACACACACTCTCTCTCTCTCAAACACACACAAAAAATAAATGTTGGCTGTGATGCGTCTGGGGGCGCCCTGTGGTTGTGAATGGCACTATATCCAAAGATGTGCGGTTTAAGTAGATTGGCCATGCTAAATTGACCCTAGTGTCAGTGGGATTAGCAGAGTAAATGGTGTGGGGTTGCTGGAATAGGGCCTGGGTGGGATTGTGGTCGGTGCAGATTCGATGGGCCGAATGGCCTCCTTCTGCACTGTAGGATTCTATGATTCTATATAAATGCAAGCTTTCATTTGTAGTATTCTTGCCTGCCCATCCAACAAGTGACAGGGCAGTGAGAGAGAGCTTCTGAACTATGAGCGAATAGTCTTCTGAGGGGAAAGGGAAGATTACAGTCCAGTTCATACTGGAGAACGCAACTAACAGCCTTTACTCTTTCCCCAGACACATTCATTCACCTTTAAGCTGAACGCTGAAGGTGACCTTGGTCCCAGCACAGGCCTGAACCGGCTGCAGGACGCATATAAATATGCATGCTGCTCTTTAACGAATAAAATGTTCCAGTCCATTCCATTTATTTATTTTTTGTTGAAAGGACACAGTGCGTCAGGGTCTGATTTGAAAGATCAGAGGCCGGGAGCCTCTGACGCGCACGATATCTGCCGGCCACATCTGACATTTCTTCCTGACGCTTGTTCCTGGCACTTTGCTGCTTGTTCCTGCTGCAGCATCACTGCTCTCGGGAAAGTGCTGAGCACACAGTTCCGTGCTGAGGCTGTCTCCAATTAGAGAGCGAGCTTATCCCTGACAGCTCAGCGGGATCAGGCATTGGCTGCGAGCTGAGATGCTGGTTACTCGGATGAGGACACATCAGAGTACGGTTCGTGACAATGCCTTTGACCAATGTCACTGGCTTCCCCCCTCCTGGCCTCCCACTGTCGCTGCCTGTTCTCTTCACCTCGACATTCTTGTCACCCTCAAACCTGCCGTCTTCTCTCATTCTGCCTTTCTCCGCGCCCACCCTCCCCTTGCTCCTTTATAATTTTACCCTCAGTTTATTCTATTCAATCCAAAGTTTAAAGCTTTAAAGTTTACTTATCACTGTCACAAGTAGGCTTACATTAACACCGCAATGAAGTTACTGTGAAAATCCCCTAGTCGCCACACTCCGACGCCTGTTCGGGTTACACTGAGGGAGAATTTAGCACGGCTAATGCTCCCTAACCAGCATGTCTTTCGGACTGTGGGAGGAAACCGGAGCACTCGGAGGAGACCCACGCAGACACGGGGAGAACGTGCAGACTCCACACAGGCAGTGACCCAAGCCGGGAATCGAACCCGGGTCCCTGGCGCTGTGAGGCAGCAGTGCTAACCACTGTGCCATAATGTGTAGGCTGGGTGGATTGGCCATGCTACATTGTTAATAGGTTAGGGGGATTAGCATGGGGTTATGGGGATAGGGTCTGGGTCAGGTGCTCTGTCGGAGAGTGGGTGCAGACTCGATGGGCCGAATGGCCTCCTCCTGCACTGTAGGGATTCGATGATTCTATTGAAAAATCTGACTTGATTTTCCAGCTCTGTTATTTTTAACACACCTTAATTCTGCCACAGCTCTTTTCCCGAACTTCCCACAGATTGTTTGCCCATTGCTTCTATCAGTGTGATATCCACAAGGAAAAACCTTGCGGATGCTGGAAATCGAAGACAAAATTCCAGGAAATATCCAGCAAGCGTTGACGGAGGGAGGGCCGAATTTTCCATCGTGACAGAGGTGGGGCTGTAAAATGCTGCGAGCCATTCAAAAAGTTCGTTGATTTTGGGCGGGACTGGAAAATCCCGCCGACGGAAGAGGCCGGAAAATTCCACCCAGAGCTTTCCCCAAGGCAGGAGGCAGCTCGCTATTGGCTGATGGCGGCCCCTTCCGCTCCCGCCCAAACCAATGGCAGCTCACCGCCGGGATCAAAGGGTGGAGTCCACGTCGGCAGGAATGGAAGATGCCAGTGGCGGGAAAGGGATGGAAAATCCCGCCCAGAGTTTCAGGTCCATGACCTTTCGCCTGCGCTGCCCCAGCACAAGCCAGTAAACTCGACCAGCGCAGGCTTCGACGGGAATTAAAATATCGGCAGCTCGTTATAGAATTAACATCAATTAGATCATTCCCACACACCTGAAACATTGACTCCTGAGGGCAGGATTTTCCGTGCAACTCGCCGTGTGTTTTGCTAACCTCCTTGTCCTTCCATTGTCCAAGGAATTTCCCATTGAAATCATCGAACCCCTACAGTGCAGAAAGAGGCCATTTGGCCCATCGAGTCTGCAATGATAACATTCCCACCCAGGCCCGACCCCAAAACCCCACTTATTTACCCTGCTAGGCCCCCTGACACTAGCATGACCAATCAACCTAACCCGCACATCCTTCAGTCTGTGGGAGGAAACTGGAGCACCCGGAGGAAACCCACGCAGAGGAGAACGTGCAGACTCCACACAGACAGTGACCCAAGCCGGGAATCGAACCCGGGCCCCTGGTGCTGTGAGGCTGCGGTGCTAACCACTATGCCACCATGCCGCCCCGCTTCTCACTCCGCACATGAAGCCCCAATGGTTATAGCGCAGAAGAAGGCCATTTGGCCCATCACGTCTGTGCTTGCTTTTGATCGCAAATCGCTTGGCATGACTCCCTCATCCTTTTCCTCCTGGACCTCCGGCTTCTCGTCTCTTCAAATAATGATCCAATTCTCACTGCAAGGCCTCGATTTGACCTTCCTCCACCACACCCTCAAGCAGCGCATTCCCAATCCTAACCACCTACTACCTAAATAAAGTTTTCCTCATGTTGCATTACTTCTCTTGCTTTGTACTTTGGTTCCAGCAGTTCCTGTTTTTATTTAACATTTTTGGCTTCCTTCCTCTAGTGCCCACCCTAGTACTGGCCCCTGGCACCCTGGTATAGCCCCTGGCACTGAGCCCTGGCACCTTGGCATAACCTACAGCACTGGGTCCTGGCATTTCCCCCATATCATTTGATCCCCTTCGCCTCAAGTGCTATATCTAACTGCTTCTTGAAAACATTTAATGTTTTGGCCTCACAGCGCCAGGGGCCCAGATTCAACTCCCGGCTTGAGTCGCTGTCTGTGTGGAGTTTACACATTTTCCCCGTGTCTGCGTGGGTTTCCTCCGAGTGTTCCGGTTTCCTCACACATTCCAAAGATATGCGGGTTAGACGGATTGGCCACGCCAAATTGCCCCTTAGTATCAGGGGGGACTAGCTAGGGTAAATGCATGGGCTTATGGGGATAGGACCTGGGTGGGATTGTGGTCGGTGCTGCCTCGATGGGCCAAATGGCCTCCTTCTGCACTGTAGAGATTCTATGATAACTACTTCATGTGGTAGCAAATTCCACAGGTTCACCACTCACTGGGTGAAGAGATTTGACGAATCATAGAATCATAGAAACCCTACAGTGCAGAAGGAGGCCATTCGGCCCATCGAGTCTGCACCGACCACAATCCCACCCAGGCCCTACCCCCACATATTTACCCGCTAATCCCTCTAACCTACGCATCTCAGGGGCAATTTTAACCTGGCCAATCAACCTAACCCGCACATCTTTGGACTGTGGGAGGAAACCGGAGCACCCGGAGGAAACCCACGCAAACACGAGGAGAATGTGCAAACTCCACACAGACAGTGACCCGAGCCGGGAATCGAACCCGGGACCCTGGAGCTGTGAAGCAGCAGCGCTAACCACTGTGCTACCGTGCCGCCCTCATTTCTCCTCATCTCAGTCCTAAATGGTCGACCCTGTTCGCTCAGACTGTGACCCCCTGGTACTGGACACCCCCCACCATCAGGAGCATCCTTCTTCCTCCTGCTCACTTGCTAACCTGTTCCATTAACAAACTTTTACCAGACTGGACTGGGCAACCATTAACCCTTAGAATGCCCAAACAAAGGTAAAACCTCGCAACCACATAACAAGTCAACCGGAGTCCTGATAGAAGAAGAGACGTGCTAAGATTTCTAGTCAATGTGAAGACTCAGTGAGAAACGAAAGGTATTTAAATTGCATCAGAACAAAGGAAATCAACAAAAAAAAACCTTTTCCATCAGGTTTACAAACTGATTCATGTTAATCTATATTTATTTTAAATTCATATCAGGGGAAGAAATTAATCTCTTGAATGCCAGACGCAAGAAATGGAAGAACGTTTTATTCTGGAAGCAACTAATGCCCAAGATACCATTGTCTACCTTGAAGATGACATTGATAACTTGAAGGATGAGATGGTTTCTCACTTGCAAGAATACCAAGATTTACTGACTGTACTGGCTCTAGATACTGACCTGTTCCAGGGGCTCCGCGGAGGGGCTTGTGGTATTTGCTACCGAGTGAACCTGTTGGACTTTAACCTGGTGTTGTGAGACTTCTTATTCTGTTAGATAGCCAATCCCCAATCCACGCTAACACCTTACCCCCAACTCCGTGTATCCTAATCTTCTGCAGCAACCTTTCATAAGGCACCTTATCGAACGCCTTCTGGAAATCCAAAAACACCACATCCACCGGTTCCCCTCTGTCAACCACACTCGTTACATCTTCATAAAAATCCAGTAAATTCGTCAAACACGACTTTCCCTTCATGAATCCACGCTGCGTCTGCTTGATCGAACCATTTTTTCCCAGGTGTCCTGCTATTTCTTCTTTAATGATGGTTATCCGGGACTGGATGTCAGATATGGGTTAGGTGAGGCGAACAAAATTGCCCCTCAGTGTCAAGGGGATTAGTGGGGTAAGGGGATGGGACCTGGGTGGGATTGTGGTCGGTGCAGGCTTGATGGGCTGAATGGCCTCCTTCTGCACTGTAGGGATTCTGTGATCTTCTTCTTCTGTGACCATTGGTGGTCCTGACTTCAGTCTCCTGGGCCTAAGCTTTGGCATTCCTTCCCTATCCTATCTGGTTCTCCACCTCTCTCCTCCTTTAAGACACTTTGAAACATATCTCTTAGACTGACCAAGCTTTTGATCACCTGTCCTGATATCTCCTTACATGGCCTAATGTCAAATTGTTCCTGATTATGCTCCTGTGAGCTGGTTTCTGATATTGGGCTCCCCCTGTAGTGTTGTTCCTCAGCAGCGAGAGGCAGCGTGCCATTGGCTGACAGCAGGATCATCTGGCCCTTCCCTGTCAATGGGATTTCCCATTGAATCCACCCCACGCTGTCAGGAAACCCATAGCGGGTGAGGGTGCGCTGTCAATGGGACCAGACGATCATGCCAGTGGGAAGGGCGAGTGGGAGGGCAGCACGGTAGCACAGTGGTTAGCACTGCTGCTTCACAGCTCCAGGGACCTGGGTTCGATTCCCGGCTTAGGTCACTGTCTGTGTGGAGTTTGCACATTCTCCTCGTGTCTGCGTGGGTTTCCTCCGGGTGCTCCGGTTTCCTCCCACAGTCCAAAGATGTGCGGGTTAGGTTGATTAGCCATGCTAAAATTGCCCCTTAATGTCCTGAGATGCGTAGGTTAGAGGGATTAGCGGGTAAGTATGTAGGGATATGGGGGTAGGGCCTGGGTGGGGTTGTGGTCGGTGCAGACTCGATGGGCCAAATGGCCTTTTTCTGCACTGTAAGGTTTCTATGATTCTACTTCTAAAATTCCACCCATTGTATTATGTTAAAGGTGCTATATAAATGCAAGCTATTGTTGTCACGGTGCTTAGTTTGAGGTTGAGAAAAGAAATGATCCTTTTTAGAATCTCCAGTTCTGCTCTGACTGAGGCCCCCTTGCCCTGCTAAGTGAGCAGCACCATGCGCTAAATCAGGGGTCTCCAAACTTTTCAGTACGAGGGCCAAAGAAAAAAAATTAGTTTTATAAATGAATGAATAAAATTTAAATGAATGAATGAGTTTTATTTGGATCACCTTTGTAATCAGCATGCTATGATTCAGAACAAAAGAGAAATGTGACAATGACAAAGAAACAATGCCGTGTTTACACTGAGAAATGATATATAATGAGTAAAAATGTCAAACATTAGCAAATGCTCTGACAAAATAATCAATTACTTAACTACAGATGAGAAAAGCAGGCGATTCATTTTTTAATTAATTTTATTTACTGAAATTTTACAAATGTTTACTTGAAGTGAGAATTTGCCCAATTTTGTGGCACACAATAATAAAAATAAACACGCCCCAAGAAAGAACTTCAGTAAAACAAAGCAAAGAAATTCAAAATAGACTTGAACCACTAATAAAGGTCGAACAAAAATAAATCCAGTCTGCACCTTTCTACACAATTCTGGCAATTGGAGTTTTCAATTGTAACCAACAAATCATGAAGTTTTGCACAAGATTAATAGGAATGATGGAACTGCTTTTTTTAATTTCAAAATATTGCTGAACTGAGGTTTCAAGCTTGAGGAGCCAATTATTAGAATGGACTTCAAATGCTCATCAGATAAATTTGCTCGATATTTGGAGTTGACATACTTCATTTTTGAAAATGTTTGTTCACACGGGTACGTTGTACCAAAAACTGATACAAATCCACAAGCAAATCGCTTCAAATTTGGAAACTGCTCAGGCTGCAAAGATTTATGAAATTGGATCAGATTTCCTTCTTTATACTTGTCTTTCAGCATGTCATCTGATTGGAGATCAATAATTTCCATTTGAAACTGACTTGGGAGTGTTTCAACATTGCAGCCAAATGGATTTTGAAACAGCTTTATTTCATCTGTGTTTCCATCAAGATCAGAAAATCGTTCCTGAAATTGTTTTTGCAAGTCCTTAATGATTTCTGTTGCAAATGAAGAAGGAAATTCTGCTTCATTTTCTTCATGAAATTTTTCACAACATGGAAAATGAACCAAGTTATGACCTTTCACCTGTCCTTGAAATAGCATCAGTTTTGCCCTGAATGCCTTGACATGCGCGAATAGATCACAAATCAAATTTGTTTCACCTTGCAACTTCAGATTCAATTGATTCATATGGCCTGTCACGTCTGCAAAAAATGCCAAATTCCAAAGCCAGTGTTTGATAAAAGTGGTTCGGGTCGATTCTTCTCTGTGAGAAAGGGATCAATTTCCTCTCTGAGCTGAAAGAACCATGTTAGAACCTTTCCACAACTAAGCCATCGAACTGCTGTATAATAAGGCAAGTCACCAAACTCAGAATCAGTTTCTTTCAGAAAATCACGAAACTGGCGATGATTGAGCCCATTGAGATCGAATGAAATTCACTGTTGAAACAGCAGGTTTCAGAACGCAAGACATATCCACATATTTTCCGCACAATGCTTGTTGATGGATAATGCAATGCAGAAACATTGGCTTTGAGAATCCACCAACCTCACAAGCTTTTGTGATTTGTCCAACCAAACCTTTCTTCACCCCAGACATGTTCTTTCCTCCATCAATTGTCACGCATTGCAGTTTATTCCACTCCAGGTTATATTCTAACAGTTTTTTGCAATTCTTTGAAGATGTCTTCTCCAGTTACTGTGCTGTGCATGCTATGCACTGATGCTAATTCTTGTGTCACATTAAATTCACTGTCGACGCCATGGATGAATACGAGGAGTTGTGATGTGTCTCTCACATCAGTCGATTCATCAAGTGCGAGAGAATACAACTGAAAATTTCTTGCTTTGTCTGCAATTTGATAAAATATATTGCTTCCTATATCTTTAATTCTACGAGCAATGGTATTTGGCGCAAGACTGATGATTTTGAACAGATTTGCTTTTTCTGGGCATAACTCTTCCACTGCTTCCATTATACACTCTTTGATGAGATCTCCATCGGTGAATGGCTTTCCTCTTTTAGCCAACACATAAGCTAGTTTGTAACTGGCTCTGGTTAAAGCTTCATTTTCAGTTATCTTCTGCGTAAAAAAAGGCTTGTTGGGAAAGCAACCTGCATTTTCCAAACGCTGTGTTCCTGTGAATTGGGAATAACTTGGTTCATGTTTGGTCTCATAGTGCCGACATACATTGTACTCCTTCAAAACTGCAACAGTTTTGTTGCATATGACACACAAGGCTTTATCACCTGCTTGTACAAAGAAGTACTTTACACCCCATTCTTCATTAAACAGGCGGCACTCACTGTCCACTTTTCTTTTCTTTTTTCCTTCCATTACTGAATTGGTCTGAATTGCCGCCATCATTGTCATTGTTCCCGCTCATTTCAGAAAGATGGAGCTTACGGATTGGATAAAGCAGCTGTCACTCAGTCAATGCAGAGCGGCAATTGGATAACAGATGTCTCAATTGCTGATTCGTTTAATGAACTGTCAGTCACAGGACGGCAGCTCTGATTGGACAATAGGCTGGTAAGGAGGGTGGGGATTCCCATGGGTCCATCAGACACCGCGCAGAGCGGCAGCAAATGTCCGGCCTGTGGCTTCTGTCCCCGCTTCCGGATCCTGAGTCAGCGGTGGGGTTCCGGACGCGGGAGTGTTTTCGGCAGCGGGAATCCCGTCCCGCCCCACTGGCTGCGGGCCAGATGTAGCCCACGGGTCATAGTTTGGAGACCCCTGCGCTAAGGCATGGCTAGTGGAGAACCAATTAGCAGCAATGGTCACTTCTCACTGTACCCCTACTCCCTCCTGTAGTGTAAAGAGTTATCAGATGGGATATGCTAATATATGATGTGGATGATGATATACTACTGACACCTGTCGGTCATGTGTTAGGCTCCTGAGAGAGAGATTGGAATCACGCCTGGGAGCAACTTACCTATTCTGTTACCTATTTAGGAGTCGTACAGTTGTTAAGCAGATACCAGAGTATGTCTACAGTGTCTAAGAACCAAGTCCCATGCCTAGAGTTCAAGATAGAAGGACTAATCTCAGAGCTCCTCCGCCCACTCTCAGAGGCAACATGTAGCCCCCATTGCTGCCATTGTTATGTGAGGGAGTTGTTAAATTGAAGGCATACTGCCTAAAATAACTGAGAAGAAACGTGTGATTTCCTGTTTGAATTCATTATTGTCGCAATCAGTTTGCAGGCCAAAGGCTTTGGAGATATTTTCAAAGGTATTTGCTACTGGGTTGGCAGCTATTGATTCTGACAAGTATTCACTGTTACATTATCCCAGGCTTAGTGAGAAATCATTTAAATGCTTCCTAAGACTTTATGAATGGGGGAACCTGCTTTATTTAAAATTCCTGAGGGATTGAGGGACAATTGAGCTAAAGTTGGCTCCGCACTTGTCCATCAGTCTGATCCTGAATGAATCGACTCAATAAAGAACAGGAGGTGTTTGCCTTTTGGTGAGGGTTAGCTAACACCCGCCAGAGTCCCAGGTCGAACGCACTTACATGGGGCTTGCAAACTGATTGCCTCCTTTTATATATTTTTTTTTGTTGAGACACAGCATGCAGTTTAACAGCCTGCAAGCTGCAGAATGCACGCTCACTCAGATCACATCAAGCAAGGAGTGAAGGAAGCTGACAGGACAGCACTTGTTCACATGGTTCACTGCTCCATCGGCCAGTACAACAAAGAGCTTTATCTCATTACTCTGATTTGGGTCAACTTTTAAATACCCCAATTGAATTATTCTCTTCGAGGCAGGGATAGGGAGGTGGCAGGGGCGCGGGGAGGGGAGGGGAGGGAAGGGCAAATGTCAAGCCTATAGTGTCCTTGACTGCTGATGACAATTCAAATGAACTTGCTTCTTGTTAACCTAATTATCTTATCGAGGGTGGACCATCATAGGCTGTAAACTACAATTAACCTTCGACATTTTACTTTAGTCACTCGCACGCACATGCACACACTCTCACGCGCGCACGCGGGCACACACTCTCACGCGTGCACACGGGCACACACTCTCACGCGCACGTGGGCACACACTCTCACGCGCGCGGGCACACACTCTCACGCGCGGGCACACAATCTCACGTACGTGGGCACACACTCTCACGCGCACACGCGGGCACACACTCTCACGCGCACGTGGGCACACACTCACGCACGTGGGCACACACTCTCACGCGCGCGGGCACACACTCTCACGCGCACGTGGGCACACACTCTCACGCGCGCGGGCACACACTCTCACGCGCGGGCACACACTCTCACGTACGTGGGCACACACTCTCACGCGCACACGCGGGCACACACTCTCACGCGCACGTGGGCACACACTCTCACGCGCGCGGGCACACACTCTCACGCGCGGGCACACACTCTCACGTACGTGGGCACACACTCTCACGCGCACACGCGGGCACACACTCTCACACGCACGTGGGCACACACTCACGCACGTGGGCACACACTCTCACGCGCGCGGGCACACACTCTCACGCACGCGGGCACACACTCTTACGCACGCGGGCACACACTCTCACGCGCACACGCGGGCACACACTCTCACGTGCGTGGGCACACTCTCACGTGCGCGGGCACACACTCTCACGCACACGGGCACACACTCTCACGCACGCACGCGGGCACGCACTCTCACGTGCGCAGGCACACACTCTCGCGCGCGGGCACACACTCACGCGTGCACGCACGGGCACACACTCTCACGCGCGCGTGGGCACACACTCACGCGTGCATGCACGGGCACACACTCTCACGCACGCGTGGGCACACACTCTCACGCAGGCACACACTCTCACGCGCGCGCGGGCACACACTCACGCGTGCACACGCGGGCACACACTCTCACGCGCGCGTGGGCACACACTCTCACGCGTGCGCGGGCACACACTCACGCAGGCACACACTCTCATGCGCGTGCGGGCACACACTCACGCGTGCATGCGCGGGCACACACTCTCACGCGCACGTGGGCACACACTCTCACGTGCGCGCATGCACACACTCTCCCGCGCACGCGGGCACACACTCACGCGCGCGCAGGCCCACACTCACGCACGGGCACACACTCTCACGTGCACGTATGCGCGGGCACACACTCCCGCGCGCGCACGCAGTCACACACTCCCATGTGCACGCACGCGGTCACACACTCACGCGCGCACGCGGGCACACACTCTCACGCATGCGGGCACACACTCTCACGCACGCGGGCACACACTCTCACACGCGCACGCGGGCACACACTCTCACACGCACGCACATGGGCACACACTCAAGCGCACGCGCGGGCACACGGAAAAACCTAGCTTGATGATCATGCAAGCAGAACATTGCAATGAAGGTTATCTGTGCTCAATCACAGGGAAGGTGCAAAGTAGCTATTTTCTCTCTCTCATCCTCCTCTTCTGAAGCAATGCAATATTGGCGCACAAGCGGAAGCAGATGGATGCCATTCAGTTAGAAAGGTATGGTGGCACAGTGGTTAGCACTGCTGCCTCACACCAGCAGGGTCCCAGGTTCAATTCCAAACTCAGGTCACTGTTTGTGTGGAGTTTGCACATTCACCCCGTGTCTGCGTGGGATTCCTGCGGGTGCTCCGGTTTCCTCCCACAGTTAAGACCATAAGACATAGGAGCGGAAGTAAGGCCATTCGGCCCATCGAGTCCACTCCACCATTCAATCATGGTTGATTTCAACTCCATTTACCCGCTCTCTCCCCATAGCCCTTAATTCCTCGAGTTCAAAGGTGTGCAGGTAATGTTGATTGGCCATGATAAATTGACCATAGTGTCAGGGGGATTAGCAGAGTAAATACATGGGGTTGTGGGAATAGAGTCTAGGTGGGATTGTGGTCGGTACAGATTTGAGCTGAATGGCCTTCTTCTGTACTGTAGGGATTCTATGAACCAAATATTGGGCATCGCAGGCTATTTAACCATGGGAACTCAGCCTGATCCTGTTCCTGCCTACTCTACAGCACAGTCGGGGGTGGGTTAGGGGACAGTGCTCAGGGTAGTGCTGATCATTGCTGATTTTCTTCTCCCCTGCTGAGGGTCACCGAGAGTAATTGCCCCTAACTAATATCCATCAATTCAGCACAGAGCAGGGGCTGGATTTCTCTGGCCAGGCTCGCTTGAAAACCAGAAATTCCCGTCCAAGCTCAACGGACCTTTTCAATTGCCCACCGAATTTTAGTTTAGTTTATTTATTAGTGTCACAAGTAGGCTTACATTAACACTGCAATGAAATTACTGTGAAAATCCCCTAGTCGCCACACTCCGGCACCTGTTCGGGGACACTAAAGGAGAATTTAGCACAGCCAATGCACATAACCAGCACGTCATTCAGACTGTGGGAGGAAACCGGAGCCCCCGGAGGAAACCCACACAGGGAGAACGTGCAGACTCTGCACAGATTGTGACCCAAGCCGGGAATCGAGCCCAGGTCCCTGTGCCACCATGCCACCATTCTGTCTCGCCCGCTACGATTCCCACAGTGGGCGAGACGGGAGAGTCTCGGCCCTCGTTTAAACCTACAATTTCCTCACAAAACTCACTCCCTTTACCAAGGGAACCAACCTGAGCATATAACACAATGATGAACACAGTGATGAACAAAGCATCGTAGCTGTGAGGGACAGCTCGGTGGATAGGATATTAGTATGTAGATAGGCTGGAAAATTGGGCGGGGATCCTGGATTCAGGATTCAATCCTGGACCGGGGAGCGGCGCGGGCTTGGAGGGCCGAAGGGCCTGTTCCTGTGCTGTATTGTTCTTTGTTCTTTGTACAACCAGTAATGGCTTTGGGGTAACTATCAGTTGCTTACAATGACAACATTTCAAATCGGTGATTAATTAGCACGTTTGGGCTTGGTGGAATGTAAGTGCAAATTCTTTCCATGTGGAATGACAGGGTGAGAAGTTGTCCGATATTGCTGCATGGAGGTTGCAATGGTAATGGGTTGCAGACAGAGATAGAGGGATGTATTCAGGTTGGCACCAGTAAGCCATTGGCACAGCTTTGCAAAGCGGTGCAAGGCATTGGATAATGGATTTTTGCTTGTCTTTCCGCTGTGAACCTATATTAAATGTGGCATTGTTGTTCTGCAGTGACACAACTGACATATAAAAATTGTCCAATTTATCGGCTGCAGTAAAATTTCAATGGTCTGTGGGTAATAATAATCAAATATAAGAGGCATTGGTAGTCTCTTTGACTTCAGGGGATAAGCAAGCCTCCATCAAGTCAGTTGCCTGTTGTGCATCTGTCACAACTTCTTATTTCAATCTACAAATGAAGACAGGAGAAATGTATAATGGGAGAATTGTCCCTTTTGCTTTTTTAAAAATTCATTCATGGGACATGGGCGTCGCTGGCTGGGCCAGCATTTATTGCCCATCCCTAGTTGCCCCTTGAGAAGGTGGTGGTGAGCTGCCTTCTTGAATCGCTGCAGTCCACGTGCTGTGGGTTGACCCACAATGCCGTTAGGGAGGGAATTCCAGGGTTTTGACCCAATGACAGTGAAGGAATGGCGATATATTTTCAAGTCAGGGTGGTGAGTGGCTTGGAGGGGAACTTGCAGGTGGTGGTGTTCCCATGTATCCTTTGTCCTTCAAGATGGAAATTATCGTGGATTTGGAAGGCGCTGTCTAAGGATCTTTGGTGCGTTGCTTCATCGGCCAAAGTCAAAATTACAAACAATGTGGTGAATTTGTGTCCTGAATCATAGAAACCCTACAGTGCAGAAAGAGACCATTTGGCCCATCGAGTCTGCACCGACCACAATCCCACCCAGGCCCTACCCCCATATCCCTACATATTTACCCGCTAATCCCCCTAACCTACGCATCTCAGGACACTAAGGGGCAATTTTTAGCATGGCCAATCAACCTAACCCGCACATCTTTGGACTGTGGGAAGAAACCGGAGCACCCAGAGGAAACCCACACAGGAGAATGTGCAAACTCCACACAGACAATGACCCAAGCCCGGAATCGAACCCAGGTCCTTGGAGCTGTGAAGCAGCAGTGCTAACCCCACTGTGCTACCGCGCCGCCCTTCTGATTGCATGGGTGCATAGCCTGGCCAAGTGGATGGTCCAACTGTTGCAGAAGCTTCCGGAATTGGGGGTGTGGGGGGCATGTGTGATGGAAGGGGTGTTCCGACCCATGTAGCATAGGCAGAAATTCACATTGGTGTGTTTTGATGGGCAATCTACTGACATCACAAGATACCAACGCTAAGGACAGGGAATTCCACCACTCAACATCTCCTCCTTACTGTCACGCCCTAATTTCAATCAGACACCTCCAAACCAGGAGGGAAATATGGCCACCAACAGCAACAATGACTTACATTTGTATAGCAACTTTAATGCAATCAAATATCCCCCAAGGCACTTCACAGGACTGGTATCTCACTCATTGTAAATAAGACGAAGCAGATAGTCATCGACTTCAGGAAGCGTAGCAGAGGACACGCCCCTCTCTACATCAACGGTGATGAAGTTGTCGAGAGCTTCAAGTTTCTAGGTGTCCAGATCACGAACAGCCTGTCCTGGCCCCCCCCCATGCTGACACTATAGTTAAGAAAGCCCACCAACGCCTCTACTTTCCCAGGAGGCTAAGGAAATTCGGCATGTCCGCAACAACTCTCACCAATTTTTACAGATCCCCATTAGGAAGCATCCCTTCTGGTTGTATCACAGCTTGGTATGGCTCCTGCTCTGCCCAAGACTGCAAGACACTACAAAAGGTCGTGAATGTAGCCCAATCCATCACGCAAACCAGCCTCCCATCCATTGACACTGTCTACACTTCCTGCTGCCTCGGAAAAGCAGCCAGCATAATCAAGGACCTCACACACCCCGGACATCCTCTCTTCCACCTTCTTCCGTCGGGAAAAAGATAAAAAAGTCTGAGGCCACGTACCGACCGACTCAAGAACAGCTTCTTCCCAGCTGCCAACAGATTTTTGAATGGACCTAACATATATTCAGTTGATCTTTCTCTACACCTTAGCTATGACTGTAACACTACATTCTGCACCCTCTCCTTTCCGTTTCTCCTACGTACTCTGTGAACGGTATGCTTTGTCTGTATAGCGCGCAAGAAACAATACTTTTCGTTGTCTATTAATACATGTGACAATAATAAATCAAATCAAATGAAACCAAATCAAATATTAAAGATAACTTAGCACTGCGCCAGCGAGTGTCACTTGGGCAGGTGACAAAAGCTTGGACACAAAAGTACGTTTTAAAGGGTATCTTAAAAGCAGAGAGAAAGATAGCGAGGCGGAGACGTGTTAGAACAGAATTCCAGAGCTTAGGATCCAGACAGCTGAAGGCACAGCCGCCAATGGCGATACAATTAAAATCACAGAGTTGGAGGAGTACAAATACCTCAGAGGGCTGACGGAGTGGAGTTTCCAGAAGTAGGAAAGAGGTGCGAACATGGACAGATTTGAAAACAAGGAGGAGAATTTTTAAATTGTGGTTCCATCTTCGCTGCTCTTCCGCAACCAGGCTACAGCGTGGCTTTGGCACAAGAGCCACTTCAAGCGAGCTACTGCTTTAGTCAATATAGAACAGCGATAGGCAGCGTAGGCTAGTGAAGGAGCTGCTTGATCCGCGCCCCCCTCTCCCCGCCACCCCCCCAACAACTTCATTAGGGGAGGCGATGGTCTAGCGGTATTATTGCTAGACTATTAATCCAGAAACTCAGCTCATGTTCTGGGGACTCGGCAGATTAGAGGAATTTGAATTCAACATAAAAAAATCAGGAATTCAGAATCTACTGATGACCATGAAACCATTGTGGATTGTCGGAAAAACCCATTTGGTTCACTAATGTCCTTTAGGGAAGGAAATCTGCTGTCCTTACCTGGTTTTGCCTACATGTGATTCCAGACTCACAGCAATGTGGTTGACTCTTAGCTGCCCTCTGAACAAGGGCAACTAGAGATGGGCACTAAATGCTGGCCTGCCAGTGATGCCCATGTCCCATGAATGAATAAAAAAAATTTCAGTGGGCCGCAAGATTGAAACCTTGCTTGTTCGCTAACCAAGGCCTCATGAATAAGGTGGAATATGTTTCAGGTATTTCATGAGGAGTTATAGAAATCATATATCAATAGAATTGTCATCAATTTCAAATGGTAAAAACAAAAGAAATATTTAGGCTTTGAAAGCAGAGGGAGTGCACAGCTCTCACTGTCAATGTTGTAAGCAATCAGAATGCCCCTCAGGGCGGCACGGTAGCACAGTGGCTAGCACTGCTGCTTCACAGCTCCAGGGACCTGGGTTCGATTCCCAGCTTGGGTCACTGTCTGTGTGGAGTTTGCACATTCTCCTCGTGTCTGTGTGGGTTTCCTCCGGGTGCTCCGGTTTCCTCCCACAGTCCAAAGATGTGTGGGTTAGGTTGATTGGCCATGCTAAAATTGCCCCTTAGTGTTCTGAGATGCGTAGGTTAGAGGGATTAGTGGGTAAATATGTAGGGATATGGGGGTAGGGCCTGGGTGGGATTGTGGTCGGTGCAGACTCGATGGGCCAAATGGCCTCTTTCTGCAGTGTAGGCTTTCTATAAAAGGTCACTTGCCCACTCTTTACGTGTGTATCACTTCAGCCATACCGGTAGGAAAAGATTATATGGATGGCAGTCAGCGCAATGTGGCAACTCTGCACTTGGGCAACGGTCAGCAAAATGTCTCATGGGGCCGCACTCAGAACCCAGATGGGCTGCAGGTTGCCCACCACTGGTATAGAAACTATAATCTGTGTTGAGGTACCAGTGTAACACCGAGGGACGTTCTCCGAAACTTAAGACCATAAGACATAGGGGCAGAATTAGGCCACTCGGCCCAACAAGTCTCCACCATTCAACCAATCATGGCTGATATTTTTCTCATCCCTGTTGTAGGAAATTCACCACTTCAGAGTCAGACTTGGAGGTTCAACAAACAGTTTTATTCGGACAAAGCTTTGGGAGAAGCGCTGGTACTCCGCAGTACTGGCAGCCACCTTCTCAACTACACAATGGTAGTTGAACATCTTTTATACTTTTTAGATAATAGACAGTACGGACATTAGCCGTTAGCACATCGTTACAAGTTGAGTAGACAGATACGGACATCGACAGTTAACACATCGTTACAAGCAGACAGGTACGGACATTGGCAGTTAACACATCATTATACATAGAGTGGATACATTTATGCAGTTATGTCCCCATCAGTGGCTGATCTTGTTATCAAACTCATTGTTCTGGGTCTGCTCTTATCTCAAGTTTAAGGTGCTTCAAGGTCTGACCTGTTTCCTGCAGTAATTTAGACACTACAGGTTTTAACTCTTTGTGTAACTGCCTGTGCCCAAAGTCAGTGCCTCTTAATGTCCTTTCCCAGAGCCCATTGTGTGTGCCAGGTAACCATTTTGTGTCCATCACTTTGATTTCACCATAACATCCCCATTCTCCTGCCTTTTTCCCATAACCCCTGATCCCCTTATTAATCAAGAACCTATCTATCTCTGTCTGAAAGACACTCAATGACCTGGCCTCCACAGCCTTCTGTGGCAAAGTGTTCCACGGATTCACCACTCTCTGGCTGAAGAAATTCCTCCTCATCTCTGTTTTAATGGATCGTCCCTTTAGTCTGAGATTGCGCCCTCTGTTTCTAGTTTTTCCTACTAGTGGAAACATCCTCTCCATGTCCACTCTATCCAGGCCTCGCAGTATCCTGTAAGTTTCAATAAGATCCCCCCTCATCCTTCTAAACTCCAACGAGTACAGACCCAGAGTCTTCAACCGTTCCTCACACGACAAGCTCTTCATTCCAGGGGTCATTCTTGTGAACCTCCTCTGGACCCTTTCCAAGGCCGCATTTCCTTCGTTAGATACGGGGCCCAAAACTGTTCGCAATATTCCAAATGGGGTCTGACCAGAGCCTTATTGGGAGCCTTCTGTCCCATGAGATGATGATTTGCATCATTGTGGTGAATTCTGTGTGAGCTACCCTTGCCTTTCCCAATGTCCCTTCAAACAGTCAGACCCCAAAAGTCAAAGCTGCGACTGTCTCTCAGTTGTCGGTGTCAATGCGTTGTCTCTACTTTCTCAGAAGACTAAAGAAATTTGGTATGTCAGCTAGGACTCTCACCAACTTTTACAGGTGCACCATAGAAAGCATTCTTTCTGGTTGTATCACAGCTTGGTTTGGCTCCTGCTCTGCCCAAGACCGCAAGGAACTACAAAAAGTCGTGAATGTAGCCCAATCCATCACGCAAACCAGCCTCCCCATAATTGACTCTGTCTACACTTCCCGCTGCCTCGGCAAAGCAGCCAGCATAATTAAGGATTCCACGCACCCCGGACATTCTCTCTTCCACCTTCTTGCGGCGGGAAAAAGATACAAGTCTGAGGTCACATACCAACCGACTCAAGAACAGCTTCTTCCCTGCTGCTGTCAGACCTTTGAATGGACCTACCTTGCATTAAGTTGATCTTTCTCTACACCCTAGCTATGACTGTAACACTACATTCTGCACTCTCTCCTTTCCTTCTCTATGAACGGTATGCTTTGTCTGTATGGCGCGCAAGAAACAATACTTTTCACTGTATGTTAATACATGCGACAATAATAAATCAAATCAAATCAAATGAAAATCAATGGGTTGCTGGAATTACTGTCCTTCACTAAACGAAAATCCTGTCTGTCAGCTGAGGCAATGGGAAGATGAGAAAATTGTCATTTCAGGAAAAGTCGAATTGAGCGGCCGAGGAATTCCTTCATTAAAAACTATTCGCATTCTAGATCGCATAAGTTTCATGCAATTGCACCTGATTCCGCAAAAGCCAAAAGGAATGTAACATGCCAAATCTGAAAACATGCAGAGAGAAAATGGAATGGCCAATTTTTCCCCAGCCCTCATTACCAGAGGGAATCTCCTGAGGATTGTGTCAAAGAAATAAAGCCAGAAATTGCATCCTCACCCTTATCTATATTAATCAAAAGAAGCCTTTCAATGCATTGCTTTCCAGAATTTTCTAATCACAGAACAAGTAGAAAATTAGGTTACATATTTAATAAAAACATATCACTGCGGATGCTGGAATCTGAAACCAAAAGAGAAAACACTGGAAAATCCCAGCAGGTCTGGCAGCATCTGTAAAGAGAGAAAAGAGCTGACGTTTCGAGTCCAGATGCCCCTTGTCAAAGCTAAAAGGCACAGAATGTGGGAGATGTTTAGGTTTTAGACAGTAGCTTATATATTTATTTTGCAATAACTATAAGCAGTGGAATTCCTTGGATGATTCTTTGGATCTCCGAGTATGACTTCAGTAGGACATGAGCATGTTTAGAAAGTAAAGAGTTAATGTATTCGCCAGTCAACTCAGCAATATCCATGCTGAGGGACTCGGAACATGGGATGCAGCTGTGTTTTGCACCACATGACAGTATCACTGTAATCACAGGGCAAGCTGACCCGTTTGTATTTCTCTTTCTATGTGGTTTTCCAAGTATAGTGGGGAATTTCTTTTGAATAGGTGGCCAATGTCTAAAAACTTAGACTCTATTCAAAAACTCGCAAAAGGCAAAGTCTCTGTTCAAAACACGTAACCAAAATTTATTCTAAACACAAAAATCATACAAGACAAACCATACATTAATGTGCAGCCATTCAGAGGTCTCCAGAGGATCAGACAGCTCAGGTTCAGGGCTATGAAACCCCTCCAAAGATCTGAGGTACTCAGCCAAAATACAGAACGATTATACCTTTCGTTATCCAAGATGCACCTCCTCATTAGCTTAGAATCAATTTCATTTAATGTTCACATGTCAGTCCAGGTTTTTGACCAAGTATCTCAGTTAATTGCATTATGCCACTAAGTACGATGATATTTCATTTGTCCATTTAATTTTGGACATCTTCCCATTTTGGCTAAGCCCACTTCCTGGTTGCTATGTGACCTTTCCCACAGGCACATCGCCAAGACAGATACGTGATTTCTGGGCCCTAGAAATGCCCTCTTCTGTCTGGACAATGTACGCCGCAATAACGTTACAACATTTCTCCCGAAAACTTAAAGCTTCTAATGCTTACTTTTGCTGATTAATAGATGCCCAGCTCTAACCTTCTGACCTTCCCATTATACTTTGCAGCATCTTCTCTTTCTGACTGAGACGAACAATACATTTTATGTATTAAAATACATTTAGTACTTTGGTATATATACATTGGTATATAGACTCTAAAATCATGTTCATTTGTTTTAATACTGTTGTTGCATTCACATGTGAGCATTAATTTGTTATAAAAAATAATTTAACCCCTTCTCCCTATCCTGTCACTGATAAGACTGCATTGTTACAAGTCTGGCCGAATACCTCACGGTGTTCTATGAAGCTCGCCTGACCAAGGTTTTACGTTGAATTTGGCGAGGATGGGCATGGGAGGTTTCATTCCAGGTGTGTTTCAACTGACCACGAGGAGCTTTTATCAAAAATAAAGTTTAATTAAGAATACTATTGACACGTATAGTCAGACAATTAGCAAGAACTTTAACAATTACAATCAAGAAACACACAACCACAATAATGTATAACTCTTAAGGAAATATCTCTAATGTGTTCCAACCAAAGCCAACAGCCAATACACAAAGCCCTCCAAATAAGCACAATACAGCAGAGGTTAATGCCCACTTGTTCCAGGAATCCAGCTTCCTGGGTTGAATGCTGAAACTCCCTTGTGAAGAAACTCAGAAGAGGTTGTAATTGAATCTGTTTCCCAAAACACAGCTTCTTAAAGAGAAGAACAGGAAGAGAAAGAGGCTGCTTCTTAGCTTGCTGCTAAGCTGCTTCCAAACACACTCCCCAAAACGAAACTGAAAGCCCAAAGGAAAAACCCTATCACCTGACTGCCACAAATGAAACTGAGAGTCCTATCACCTGACTGCCACAGCTTAGCTCCACCCCCCAATGACATCACTGAAGCTGTAAGCTGCATGATGTTTTTAAAAAACTTTCTTAAAGGTATACCCACATGACAACATCTGCCTGTGAATCTAACTAGTTGATTTAAAATTCTCTTCCACACCAAGTATGTTTATACCAAGTCTCACACAGAGGTTGTTTGTGCCACATTGTAAAAGTGGGCGCTTTGATCCGGTACGTTGGAGTTCACCTTGGACCAGGATTGTGAAAGGTACCAGGACCACTCGAGCTCCAGACCAGCCGTCGCTGCCAGGGTCCCCAATGGGCAGAAGGCTGTGAGACTCGTTGCTTGTTTTTATTTCTCTTGTATTTCATTCGTATTGTTCACTCTTTTTCAATGAATAATTTCAATAGTTTAGAGATTTTCTAGCCTGTCTCTTATTTACCATTCTCCCGGAACATTAAAAGAACAAAACAGTTCAGCAGGGAAATGACCATCCACTCTTAACGACCATCATCACCCATAATTTAACATCCTTTCTGACTGAATTGAACTGATTTATTATTGCCACATGGATTGGGATACGGCAAAAAGTATTGTTTCTTGTGAGCTGTACAGACAAAGCATACCGTTCATAGAGTACAAAGGGGAGAAGGCAAGGAGAGGGTGCAGAATATGCACCCCATCTGTATGGGGTGCAGACCCTACGCACCCCGGACATTCTCTCTTCCACCTTCTTCCGTCGGGAAAAAGATACAAAAGTCTGAGGTCACGTACCAACCGACTCAAGAGCAGCTTCTTCCCTGCTGCTGTCAGACTTTTGAATGGATCTACCTCGCATTAAGTTGATCTTTCTCTACACCCTAGCTATGACTGTAACACTACATTCTGCACTCTCTCATTTCCTTCTCTATGAACGGTATGCTTTGTCTGTATAGCGCGCAAGAAACAATACTTTTCACTGTATGTTAATACACATGCCAATAATAAATCAAATCAAAATATAATGTTGCAGTTACAGACAGGGTGAAGAGAAAGGTCAGCTTAATGTGTGATAGGAGTATTCAAAAGTCTGACAGCAGCAGGGAAGAAGCTGTTCTTGAGTCGGTTGGTAGGTGACCTCAGACTTTTGTATCTTTTTCCCAACGGAAAAAGGTGGACATAACCTGAACATAAAAACAGCTCTGATGAAGGGTCACCCTGACTCGAAATGTTGGCTCTATTCTCTCTCCACAGACGCTGTCAGACCTGCTGAGATTTTCCAGCATTTTCTGTTTGCGTTTCAGATTCCAGCATCGGCAGTATTTGGCCTTTATCTTATATAATTTGAATAGTCTGGTGTTTCCTTTTGAATAAGCCAGTTCCGCCGTTTTTACGCGATGCTTGCGGCACGTAGCTGCACCACTCACTTCCGCCACAAAATGGCCGCACCACATTGCTGTCTGCAGTCACGTCAATGCAGAGCTTTCTGGAGAGGTTCTGCTGAGGGAAACGTTAGCACAACTTGCCCGACGGAGAAGCAGACGGGATCGTCTGCGCTTTCGGTTTGACAGTCTGCCCAATTTTAACTCCCTATTGCGGTGTCCAGCCAGTAGGATTACTGGGGATGTAAATCTAGGGTTCCTCTCAATTCTGTCAGATTCCCCTCCTGCGCCCCTCAACAATTCAGTACAGCTGTTGAAGCCAAACTTACTGCCGTCCAAGTTATTATACCGCCTTTTTAATCAGCCGCCGGGAATGTGAAGGGGGTTCAGTGACACGAGTTTACTAATTAGGCTATTGCGTTCATTGCGGTAACAACCAGATATATCACCTCCAAATATTTTAATTGGATCCAAAATCCTTCGACCTGAAGAGGGCAGTGTACCATTGGAATGTAAGCTAATCAAGTTGAACCCTCTTCCTTTTCCCTGTGACCTCCTTGTATTGCTTAAAATAACTTGTCCTACTCCAATAGTGGGCCTATTAATCAACACTGACAAAACAAAAGGCGTTTTTTTGCTCTTTCTGTTCTTTCTCCACATTTATTGTCTAATCGTACATCAGCTGGATTGTTTAGTTTTTGCTTGCTCCTTCCACACCGGCCCAGGGATCAGTTGGCATGGGGAGGTGGTTGAGGGAGAGGGGGGGTGGGGGATGTGGGGGTTGTGGGCTGCGGTAAATTCACCTGATCCCAAATTGGGGAAGGTTCGGCAACCCGAGGGCACCGATTTGAGGCGATTGGTGAAGGAACCAGAGACGGCACAAAGAAAAAACTTTTTTTATCCAGCAAGTGGTTAGGAGTTGTCCAAGAGACTGTGGTGGAGGCAAATTCAATTGTGCCTCTCAATAGGGGAATTATCTGAAAGGAAAGAACACGTGGGGTTATAGAGAAAAGGAAAAGGAGTGGGACTAGCTGGGTTGCTCTTCCAGGGAGCAAGAATAGGTGTGATGGGCCAAATAGTCTTCTTCTGTGGTGAAGTTATTCTACGATTCTACGAAATCTGTTTGGTTTTCTATGATTGTGGGGGAGGGGTGATGGGATGCTCCTTGTTAGATGTACTTTCATCTTCAATGCAGGGCCACCTTGCTGATGCGTTGTTGATGCGTTGTTGATGCGTTGCTGATGCGTTGCTGATGCGTTGTTGATGCGTTGTTGATGCGTTGTTGATGCGTTGCTGATGCGTTGTTGATGCGTTGCTGATGCGTTGT